>NW_024070199.1:19476523-20000154 GCF_014754425.2 Oryx dammah
TTTTTTTTTTTTTTTTCTGCTTTTCAATATGCTATCTAGGTTGGTCATAACTTTTCTTCCAGGGAGTGAGCATTTTTTAATTTCATGGCTGCAGTCACCATCTGCAGAGATTTGGGAGCCCTCAAAAATAAAGTCTGACAATGTTTCCACTGTTTCCCCATCTATTTCCCATGAAGTGATGGGACCGGATGCCATGATCTTCATTTTCTGAATGCTGAGCTTTAAGCCAACTTTTTCACTCTCCACTTTCACTTTCATCAGGAGGCTTTTTAGTTCCTCTTCACATTCTACCATAAGGGTGGTATCATCTGCATATCTGAGGTTATTGATATTTCTCCCAGCAATCTTGATTCCAGCTTGTGCTTCTTCCAGCCCAGCATTTCTTATGATGTACTCTGCATATAAGTTAAATAAGCAGGGTGACAATATACAGCCTGGACGTACTCTTTTTCCTATTTGGAACCAGTCTGTTGTTCCATGTCCAGTTCTAACTGTTGCTTCCTGACCTGCATATAGGTTTCTCAAGAGGCAGGTCAGGTGGTCTGGGATTCCCATCTCTTGAAGAATTTTCCACAGTTTATTGTGATCCATATAGTCAAAGGCTTTGGCATAGTCAATAAAGAAAAATAGATGTTTTTCTGGAACTCTCTTGCTTTTTCCATGATCCAGCGGATGTTGGCAATTTGATCTCTGGTGCCTCTGCCTTTTCTAAAACCAGCTTGAACATCTGGAAGTTCATGGTTCACATATTGCTGAAGCTTGGCTTGGAGAATTTTGAGCATTACCTTACTAGCGTGTGAGATGAGTGCAATTGTGCGGTAGTTTGAGCAGTCTTTGGCATTGCCTTTCTTTGGGATTGGAATGAAAATTGACCTTTTCCAATCCTGTGGCCACTGCTGAGTTTTCCAAATTTGCTGGCATATTGAGTGCAGCATTTTCACAGCATCATCTTTCAGGATTTGAAATAGCTCCACTGGAATTCCATCACCTCCACTAGCTTTATTCATAGTGATGCTTTCTAAGGCCCACTTGACTTCACATTCCAGGATGTCTGGCTCTAGATGAGTGATCACACCATCGTGATTATCTGGGTGGTGAAGATCTTTTTTGTACAGTTCTTCTGTGTATTCTTGCCATCTCTCCTTAATATCTACTGCTTCTGTTAGGTCCATACCATTTCTGTCCTTTATTGAGCCCATCTTTGCATGAAATGTTCCCTTGGTATCTCTAATTTGCTTGAAGGGATCTCTAGTCTTTCCCATTCTGTTCTTTTCCTCTATTTCTTTGCATTGATCTCTGAAGAAGGCTTTCTTATCTCTTTTTGCTATTATCTGGAACTCTGCATTCAGATGCTTATATCTTTCCTTTTCTCCTTTATTTTCGCTTCTCTTCTTTTCACATCTATTTGTAGGCCTCCTCAGCTTCTTCAGCATTACTGGCTGGGGCATACACTTGGATTACTGTGATAGTGAATGGTTTGCCTTGGAAACGAATAGAGATCATTCTGTCGTTTTTGAGATTGTATCCAAGTACTGCATGTTGGACTCTTTTGTTGACCGTGATGGTTACTCCATTTCTTCTAAGGGATTCCTGCCCACAGTAGTAGATGTAATGGTCATCTGAGTTAAATTCACCCATTCCAGTCCATTTTAGTTCGCTGAGTCCTAGAATGTCGATATTCACTCTTGCCATCTCCTGTTTGACCACTTCCAATTTGCCTTGATTCATGGACCTGACATTCCAGATTCCTATGCAATATTGCTCTTTACAGCATTGGACCTTGCTTCTATCACCAATCACATCTACAACTGGGTATTGTTTTTGCTTTGACTCCATCCCTTCATTCTTTCTGGAGTTATTTCTCCACTGATCTCCAGTAGCATATTGTGCCCCTACTGACCTGGGGAGTTCCTCTTTCAGTATCCTATCATTTTGGCTTCTAAAATCCTGGAATACATTTTCTCATCTAATCCTCACTGGTGCTCAAATCAGATTCTGCCATTCTTGTTGACATCATCACTGTTCATATGCTAATGAGAATATTCAGGCTACAAAACTCATCTATGATTACCACAGTCCTAACTTTGAAAGCTGATTAGCCAGAATTTGAACCAACTCCGACTGCAAAGCCATGTGTTATGATGAGTGCCTCATGATATCTGCATATTTATTTAGAGGGCACTATGACCTGCTTAAGGTTTCTTTTTATCATTCTTGAGAATATCAAAGTGAAAATTTATGAATAGTTTCTTGATAATTCATGAAAATATTTGACATAAGTTCAGTTCAGTATGGTTTTTCCAGTGGTCATGTATGGATATGAGAGTTGGACTGTGAAGAAGGCTGAGCGCCAAAGAATTGATGCTTTTAAACTATGGTGCTGGAGAAGACTCTTGCGAGTCCCTTGGACTCCAAGGAGATCCAACCAGTCAGGTAGAGTTTTTAAAAATATTGGTGTCTGAGTCCCATCACCCACAAAATCTGGTTCAGTTAGTCCAGAGGAGAGCTGAAAAATAAGTTGATTTGTATGTTTGTTTACACAAAAGAACCCCAAGTGATTTTGATTGATAGCCAACTTTGAGAACCTCTGTGATAGAAGAAAAGGATCTCTGCTTAGGGATATCTAACTAGAAAACCAGATTATGAGTATCGGCCTTTGTAGAACTCTTAAGACTGAATAGCCTCTTAAAAAGGAAATGCAAAATATTTTTTACAACAAACTAAATATCACTTTTTGGAAACCAATTTTGTTCAGCAAAATTACTAAGAGTGGTGTTTTGATTTGAGCAGTTTTCATTGGCTTGGTGAATATTATCTTTCAGAATACTCTCTTGTTCTACAATTAGTGCACTTTCCCCCTAGTTCTCTAATTTGCAAATTCGATACGAGAAGAGAGAGAGCAGTTTACAAGAAAGTGTTCTGTTACTATCATTCCAAGGCACCTTTACAAATCTTTTTTTTTATCCTTCTATGTTTACGTATGCCATTGCATTAATTCATTTTTTGCTAGTAATGGTTGTACCCAGAAGACCACAGACTATAGTTACAGGGTATCACGCAGGGTTCCCCTGGCTCAACTGTTTCATTTTACAGTTAAAGTCACTGAAGCCCAGGAATGTGAAGTAATTATTAGTTTAAAAATCACTCAAGGAGTTTGTCACAAATATAAAATCAGAATCAGATCTCTGTCCTCCAAGTTAAGTGTTCTGTCCTTTAAGTCATGAGCATTACACAAAGTACTAAAGTAAAATGGACTTGCTCTGTTTTATTTATATTAAACAGAAACAAATGGTATTGCATACATCCAATTAAATAAGTGTCTTCTTTCTACTCTGAAAATATCTTTGAAACTTCTCTTTTAGAATTTATAGGAAGGCACTTTGTTAAATGCAAACATATTCTAACTTCATTACTTTCTAATTATATATAGAATTTTATTTAAATAAGCATTTCTGAATCCTCAGTTGCTATGGATACTAATGACTTTGCATGCTTTGCCATTTTTGCATATTTTCCATGTTTCACTGTCTCTAAATGAAAAGAGAATTGATCATTAGCAATATATTACAGAAAACTAAGTTGTGGTATATAGTATTATATTTTTTATTTCCAAAGTAACTTCTTTGAAATGGAAAATATCCACTTGGAAAAATAAAAGCTGTTGTATTTAAATATTTATGAAGTCTGTTCCATTACCTTAAAGACACATAGCAAGATGATGTTATTTATTATTTCATTTTGCTCTTGGTTGAGTGTCAGGGCTTTCATAGAGGATAAGATCATTTAATAAATCTACACCAAGTCCAATGATATCATCAACATTTTCCAGTGTGAAATCTCCTCTCATATTTTGTTCTGTTCATTTCTCAAGGCTCATTTTCTCAATGATGGTTTCCATTATGCTGTAGGCAGATTTGATTTCTCTTTTCTTCTATTATAAATAGCAAGTACTCTGCTATATTGCACCCAGTTCTATTAAAGCAGAGCTCTTAGGAGATGAACACATTGACATTTCACTCATACATTAATTTATTAATTCTATACATATTTATGTTGCATCTGATATATAACTGCTAATAATCTCGGCACTAGAGATGAATCAGTAAATATAGCAACATGGTCCTCTCTGGGACTACCTTCTCCTGGACATCTATCTTGTTTTCTTCCCAGAATCCTAAATGCCAGCACACACACTATTACACAGCAGATTTATGCATTACAGACATTCCTTTAGCAAACAGAAAAAAAAGGCAGGGAAAGAAATTGTTTTACTTTGCACTTTTCAGCATTTTTGAAGACTTCCTCTTCTCACTACAATGGGTTATTTTTTTTATTTGTTTGTTTTGGGTTTTTTTTTTTATTTGTTTAAAAGATAATAGATGGAAACAACAGAGGTACATTTATATATTTATTATTAAATGACATGCTGCAGTGTTCATAGTAATCAAATTTGTACTTGACTCCTCTCCTAAACTCTTTATACCCAATATTAAGAGATAGTCAATTGCAATGTACAAGTTTCTGGAGTATTTAAAATAATTCACAATTTTTGCAAATTTTCTTTTTTTCCCAAGGATGTGTACTACATTGCCTGTCCTCTCTTTCAAAGCTCTCTGAAGAGCAACTTGTTCTGATTTTACTAAAGCAAGCTTCTGACTTTATTCAGACATTCCTTTTCAGAGATGTTAGTCACATTCAAGATGCTATTTAGTATGAAGAGCAATGCTTACAGAAGTGACTCCAAAGTGATCACATGAACTCTCTATAGGTTTCTACAGGAAACCTCTACAGACAAAGTTTACAGAACTGCTCTGCCTTTTGAGCTCAAGAGAAACATTGTGGCACTTGAATAAGATCTCATTTTGCTCCTAAGTAGTTTCTCCCACTAGAGATGAAACATGAAGAAGTATCATCAACATGACATGGTTGCTGCTAAGTCACTTCAGTCGTGTCCGACTCTGTGCGACCCCATAGACGGCAGCCTACCAGGCTCCCCCGTCCCTGGGATTCTCCAGGCAAGAATACTGGAATGGGTTGCCATTTCCTTCTCCAATGCATGAAAGTGAAAAGTGAAAGTGAAGTCGCTCAGTCGTATCCCACTCTTCTCGACCCCATCAACTGCAGCCTACCAGGCTCCTCTGCTCATGGGATTTTCCAGGCAAGAGTACTGGAGTGGGGTGCCATTGCCTTCTCCGATGACATGGTTAGTGCTAGATCATCAGCTTTCTGTTTCCACTGTTTGAGAGACAGTACAAACAATGGCTAAGAGACCAAGTCTGGAAATAAATTGCTTGAGTCTGACTTGGGGCTTTGCTTCTTACAGCAAGGCTTTGAAGAGGTCACAAAATCCAGTTTATTCATTTTTAAAATGAGGATAAACACCATACTCAATTTTTAGTGCTCTAAACATTAAATAATTTAATGTATTTAAATCTTATAACAATATCTGGTACTTTCCAACAATATTAGCTATTGCCATTCCTTAAGTATTTTCTGTGTGTTGTGAGTCATTCACTGCACCGAATCCTATAGCCAGAGCAGTGAGGTAAACTTGGCTTTGACCCTCAGTCAGACTATTGCTCGGGCTTCCCTGGTAGTTCACACAGTAAAGAGTCTACCTGCAATGCAGGAGCGGTGCTGTGCTAAGTCACTTCAGTCGTGCCTGACTCTTCGCCACATTATGGACTGCAGCCCACCAGACTCCTCTGTCCATGGAATTCTCCAGGCAAGAGTACTGGGGAATGGCTACCCACTCCAGTATTCTTGCCATGAACAGAGGAGCCTGGCAGACAAATAAATGGTCAATTACCATCTAGTGTGACAAGTTTTCAGTTAGGAGAAATACAGGGACAGTGAAG
Source organism: Oryx dammah (assembly GCF_014754425.2). NCBI lineage: Eukaryota > Metazoa > Chordata > Mammalia > Artiodactyla > Bovidae > Oryx > Oryx dammah. The sequence continues at coordinate 19,482,382 of NW_024070199.1, forward strand.
GTCTAAGATAGAGACTTAAACATAAGGGAGGAAAGAGGGGGCCTCAGGAAATTGATGAGAAGTGACCCCTGAGCTAAAACTGGATGGATGATTAAAGTGTTTTAACTGAGTAATGTAACATGAAAGTTTATATCATAGAAGTAGTTTTGCAACAGAAGCAAATATGTGGGCTTGATATTTTTTCATTTTTTTCTTCACAAAATTTATTAATATGTTTGAATGATTTGAGTAGTTTCAATAATCCTTGACCAAATCACATCTTTTTTTTTCTACAGATTGTTACTGAGCCTTTAGATTTATTTCTTAATACATTGTTGCTACTCTATCTCCTAAGAGAGGACTAATTTCCTATGAGAAAAAAGGCTACAGTGAAAAACAAAGTAAGGTACAAGTTTCATCCATCCACAAATGTGTCTTCCAGGAATTATGTGTCATCTGTTAATCCTGGGTTGATCAAATCATACTCACTGAGAACAGCAGGAAATTATCTTTTCAGTCAGCCTATCATCAAATAGAAAAGCATACTGTCTAAAATCCCAGATAATCATGTTCCTCTCTGGAAAGTTTAACAATACAGTAGTCTAATGCTTTCATTTTGTTTGTACAATTTATCAGAATTTCTCTTGACAGATCTATATCTACTGCAGTGTCTACTCACTCAGGATGGACCTTGTCACAGCAATGATGAGCACCCATTAATTATAAGATTCCAGCGTCACTTCTCCTTTTCCAACTATCAAATTAAGAACTTTCAAAATACAGACTTTCATATTTAAAGGCCCTTGTTTATAAAAAGAAAGTTGTGCTCTTCTACCTCCTGTTTCCATGATTTACTTTTGTGTGTGTGCTCTGGAGTTTTCCATTTACTTTATTTCTATCTTTTGTGACATTTCTCTCCCTTTTTGTTGATCCCTACCCACTCTCAAATCTCTTTATTTTGCTAAGGTCTTGCTAAGCATTCTCTCCTCCCTCCACCTCCAACCCTGATCTTTCTTATTTCAATCCCATCTCTTCTCCCTTACTCCTACATTTCATTTTGTTTACCCTCTGAAGCAGGTTATTCAGGATAATCTGTCTCCCTCTGCTTCCCTATTCATAGGGAATAAAACAGTTGGCAGTGGAGCTTTTCTCTCTCAGCAGTCAGCTAGTTCATCCTGAAGGAAATCAGCAGGGTTTCATCATGGCAGGACCTCTCTTTCAAAGATACAGGAGGATATATCAACATCCTTGTTCTTTCCCTTTGATTTGAAGTTGAAAGCCAGGGCCACTCACTGTCTGTCCTCCTACCGAGAGAGCTATCTCAGAGTTTCACTTCCCTCCTACTTGCTGATTTTTATAAATCCAAAGTAAAAACACTGTAAACGGTAAACTGAAAAGGACCTAAAAGTAAATTGACCTTTCTTTATGGCCCTCTTGACCTTCTAGCCCACCCACAATTTTTTTCCCAGGTTTCTGGGAAGCTCCCTCTCCTCTGGCTTACGGAAAATCAATGTTAGGCTGACAGTGAGATATCACATTTCTTAATTTTGCTTTTTCACTCATCAGATTATGACATGTCAGAAGCTGATAAAAATACACTGACCCACTAAGCAAGAACAGGTAATATTAGGAGATGCATTTTCTGCCATAGGGCTGGTAGTTGTGAAAAGTACCTGTAGAGGAGGAGATCAATAAGGAATATCAATAATTTCTTCCCAATTACTAATTCGGAATTGTATCTTTTCTTATTCTAAGTGTCTCTGAATGATGAATTTGGGATAGTAAACAAAGTGAGCATTTACAAAGGCAGTTAGGCAAATACTTTCAGCTATATGAAGCAGATTCTAAGCTGCTTACAGCCTTGAACATTGAAAACAAATCAGTCATTTGTTATTACTTATATATTTTCACTCAAATGCCTTATCATTGTGAGAGACTGAAAGCAAATGTGACCTGATAGGAAAGCAGGAGAAAAAACTCATATTAAGGTTCATACCTGTGATTGTTATCTCTTTACTTTTTTCAAAATAATCATTAGGACCTCACTTATCTATCATCCTATTTTTTCCTTCTTTAATTCTTTTCAGTTTTCGTTCCTTTATTCCTGTTTTTATTTTTATTTTTTTATTCTAAAATTTGTGAAACTGGGTACCAAAACCTGTTACATTTCAGATCTATAGAACACGTTAAATGTTGTTCAACTTGGTAGAATCTAAGGTACAGCTCTCTATGGAAATTCCCTGTAAAGTGTGAGTATCCGTTTCCATCCTCCTCTGATTGTGCCTAACACTGATGGGTTATCCACAAAGCCTGAGTGTCCGAAGACAATTACAATTACTAAGGCCAGCACCCTCAAACATAAATTAATACAGATAAGAACAATTGGACTATTGGTTTTAAGTGCAGAGCTCCAGATTCTATCCTCAAAGACACAGCCTATACCACTGTAAGTCCTTGCATGGTCTGGTGACCACCTACTTCTTCAGTCTCAACTTGTACCATGCCCCCCATTCTTTTCCTGTTTGAGCCATACTGTGCTGCTATAATTCCTTTTGTCTGACATACTCTCTCTTGTCTCAAGACTTCTGAATATGCTGTTTCTTAAGAGTGACATGCTATGTTATTAATTAAGATCTGATTCTATGGCCAGAATACAAAGTCCATGAAGGCAAGAATTTTTCCCTCGTCACTGTTGATGCTAATTGCTACAAAAAGTAATGTTTATTATGTTTTCCTCGTGACTTTTTACTTTGTCTACAATTAAAATTGTTAAAAATATTTACATTATCTTGGACTTCAAGAAAGAAATCTACCTGGTGTCTCTAGGTATAACCTCTGAGTTCTGATTCATTTTGCATTGTTACTCTAGTTTCTGGCTAATTTACATTCACTGGTATTTAAATAATACAAAACTAAGGTTCCTGACTTGAAACTATGCTATATTATATAGGTTTGTAGATCAATCATCCAATATTCTGGCTTATTTGTTTTAGATAGTAGGCAAATTTACTCTTTTGCTTAATTTTACTATAATCAGCTATTTTTTATCAGTCTTCTAATTCTAATTGAAAACTCAATGGCATTGTCATTTTTATTAGAATAATTCCATGTGATTTTGATATGCCCATATGCCAAGATAGTTTTAACTTAGTGAGTTTCATATTATAGATTCTTCACGTAAGCATCAATATTAGGTGTCCGGGTGGCCTAACAGTTGGGATGTTCCCATTTTCTGCTGTACTACCTTCAGGAATACTATATTCCTTTACCTTGAATCCTAAAGTAAACAAGGTTACCTGTTAAGAAAATATTTTCATTTAATGCATTAGATATCATTTACTATTAAATTATTTAATAATTGTGTCTATCCATTGCAGAAATACCTTCAGGGAAAATCCAGACCCTTCAGTTTATGACCAGGTAGGTGTTTAGAATAAGATGGTGAATATTACAATGGCAAATTGATTTGACTGTCCTATTATTGAAGTTTCTGTCAAGATACTAGTCATATGTGAAGGTGTTATTAAAGCTGTAAGAAGACTGAAAAATGGGGAAAAATAAAAACAAGTTTAATTCTCTCTTAAGAGTTTTCTAGTACACTGAGAATTTACTCTGAAGAAGGATCTATATATATCATAGTATGTGTCTTCTGTATGACTTTTGATAGCACAGGAAAAGCATAACATCTCAACTTACTGACAGTGAATTTGCTTTTCCTGTTCCTGTAAGACACACCATAGTCTCAAAGGGACATGACTACTACAACCACATTCAACATTTGAAGACTACAGCTATACTGTACCAGTCTTGAGAGCCTAGTAACACAACCTAGAATGAGATAATACAGTTCAAATATTCCTAAATTATTTCCTAAGCCAATTGGTATCATAATATCAAAAATGCACTTCACATAAAGTATAGCTAACAAATAATAAAAGTGGGATATACTCCCAAGTGTGTAAGAATCTTTATAATATTGAATCCACTCAAAAGGGAGAGAAATTGGGGGCCTATATGTGGGGCTGCTGTGGAATATATAGGTAAGGAAATATTATTACTTTTTAAATTCATGATTATGGAAACTACTTTCATAGTTCACATAAACTTTCACCTAAAGAAAAATGATAGGGATTTTTGTTTTTTTTTTTGGTAAATCTCTTCTTCATTCTTTGAGAACATAAAAGACTTTATCTATTTCCTTTGTCCTCAGATGGTAGATATGCTCTATTGAAATCATTTTGATATCTAGGAATTCAGTATCAAGGACAGTGTCAATTCTAGAGCCTCTTAAAGGGAGAGGGCTTCCCTCCTGGCTCAGATGGTAAAGAATCCTCCTGTAATGTGGGAGAACTGGGTTTGATCACTGAGTTGGGAAGATACCTGACTAGAAATGGCAACTCACTCCAGTATTCTTTCCTGGATAATTCCCATGGACAGAGGTGCCTGGCAGACTACAGTCCATGGGGTTGTGAAGAGTTGGACATGACTGAGCAACTAAGCACACACTTAAAGGAAGAAGGGTGCACAGAGATACTGAAGGCCAGGTTGGACAGATTTTTCTTACTGACAAAGTGAGAAAACAGGAGGAAGAAGGATCATGAGAAGGAAGGACAGAGAAAGAAACAAAATGAAGCACAAAGTAATTGGGCTTTCACTTCGGGGAAACTGATATAGGTGATCTCAAAGAAACTATATTATAACAGTACAAATGACCCCATTAAGTTGTTGTCTTTAATGAAGTGAGGAGGTAGTGGGAATATAAACTTCTCTCATACTTTAATTTATTTAATAAAAACACTTCAAAGAAATATCCAATTATACTTTTTTAAAAAAAAGGAGAATCTTCTCTTTAACAAGTGGTGCTGGGAAAACTGGTCAACCACTTGTAAAAGAATGAAACTAGATCACTTTCTAACACCACACACAAAAATAAACTCAAAATGGATTAAAGATCTAAACGTAAGACCAGAAACTATAAAACTCCTAGAGGAGAACATAGGCAAAACACTCTCAGACATAAATCACAGCAGGATCCTCTATGATCCACCTTCCAGAATTCTGGAAATAAAAGCAAAAATAAACAAATGGGATCTAATTAAAATTAAACGCTTCTGCACAACAAAGGAAAATATAAGCAAGGTGAAAAGACAGCCTTCAGAACGGGAGAAAATAATAGCAAATGAAGCAACTGACAAACAACTAATCTCAAAAATATACAAGAAACTTATGCAGCTCAAGTCCAGAAAAATAAATGACCCAATCAAAAAATGGGCCAAAGAACTAAATAGACATTTCTCCAAAGAAGACATACAGATGGCTAACAAACACATGAAAAGATGCTCAACATCACTCATTATTAGAGAAATGCAAATCAAGACCACAATGAGGTACCACTTCATACCAGTCAGAATGTCTGTGATCCAAAAGTCTGCAAGCAATAAATGCTGGAGAGGGTGTGGAGAAAAGGGAACCCTCTTACACTGTTGGTGGGAATGCAAACTAGTACAGCCACTATGGAGAACAGTGTGGAGATTCTGTAAAAAATTGCAAATAGATCTGCCTTATGACCCAGCAATCCCACTGCTGGGCATACACACTGAGGAAACCAGAAGTGAAAGAGACACATGTACCCCAATGTTCATCACAGCACTGTTTATAATAGCCAGGACATGGAAACAACCTAGATATCTATCAGCAGATGAATGGATAAGAAAGCGGTGGTACATATACACAATGGAGTATTACTCAGCCGTTAAAAAGAATACATTTGAATCAGTTCTAATGAGATGGATGAAACTGGAGCCAATTATACAGAGTGAAGTAAGCCAGAAAGAAAAACACCAATACAGTATACTAACACATATATATGGAATTTAGAAAGATGGTAATGATGACCCTGTATGCAAGACAGCAAAAGAGACACAGATGTGTAGAGTGGACTTTTGGACTCCGAGGGAGAGGGAGAGGGTGAGATGATTTGGGAGAATGGCATTGAAACATGTATACTATCATGTAAGAAACGAATTGCCAGTCTATATTCGATGCAGGATACAGGATGCTTGGGGCTGGTGCATGGGGATGATCCAGAGAGATGATATGGGGTGGAAAGTGGGAGGGGGGATCATGTTTGGGAACTCATGTACACCCATGGTGGATTCATGTCAATGTATGACAAAACCAATACAGTATTGTAAAGTAAAATAAAGTAAAAATAACAATTTTATTAAAAATTAAATTAAAAAAAGGAGAATCCAGATTAAATAGTTAGAAACTTACATAATATCCTAGGCTAAATATTCTATTAATAGATACAACATTCTGCCTTGAATTTTCTGTGTGTGTATGTGTAGTTTAGCACACAAATCGACGTATGTGCTTATGTGCCTAACCAAAGGATAATATATAGTAAGCAAAATTTTAATTTTTTGTGTGCAAATACAAAACAATGTAATTTATTTTGTTAAGTTATAACTAATAATTGAAAATGATTTATTGCTCAATATCACAGTACTGTGCATAAACACAAAATGAGATTTTTGAAAGCACATAACTCATATATTGTAATACCATAGAAAGCATTTTCTAAAATTCCTAAGAATCAAATTATATAAAATAAATATACTAAGAACATTTGAAGCGTAAACCTGCTGGGGCTTATAATTTATTAAATTTCATCATATTAGAAGGCTTTAGAAATAGAAGTAAACTTTACAACCATCTAAATGAATTTACCTGATTAAACTAAGATTGGTATGACTTTGTCTCATTTCTTAGTACACTATTCATCAAGAAAAAAATAACAGCCATAACTCAGGTCATCCAAGTTGTCTTCCAGGGCTCTTTCTCAGATATTACCATGTCTTTCCTAAGAAAAGTACCTCCAAGTTTTCCCTATCACAGTAAATGGTATTACTCATTTGCTCAGTCCCAAAACTTAGGGAAAAAATCATTCATTTATATCTATATGTAAACATTTCCCTTGTGCCTTCAGTGGTTAGCATCGATTTTTTTCCCTAAAATATGGCCAGCTCTCTTCATCTTCACTGTTGCTATCCCAGCCCAAGTTACTGTCCTCCTTACCTGGGATATTGCACAGGTCACCAAGTTGAACTGATTGCTTCTGCTGCTATCCCACAGTAAACTATACTTCACAAATAGTCATCACCATTTTATTAATGCACATCTGGTTATGATAAATGCCCGCTTAAGATTTTCTACTCTTTCATATTACACTCAGTAAAAGTCAAAAGGTTTATTTTTCTGTCCTCTCTGGTCCCACTTGTTGCCAATCTTTCCTGCTACTCTGAATTCATTATCTTTTTTGTCAACTACTCTTGCATTATAAAGGTATTCCAAAACGAGCCAAGACATGCTATCTCAGAGCCTTTGAATTTGCTTTAAATTATTCCTGAGACACTATGCTCTACCCACATTGTCATCTATTTGCCTCCCCTTCATTATTTAGGATTCAGTTTGTTACAGAAGCCTACTATGACAACTGGTCCCACTGGTTAACCTATATCCTATAATCTGGCTCTATTAACTTCACAGCATTTATTTCTACTTGACTGTTTTGTTTTAACAAGAGCCCCAGAAGGACGGAAATATTATCTGGCTAGTCCTTATTGTATTACTAACTCTAGAATGGTTTCTGATGTCTACTGAAAAGATATAAAAAATTTGTGACCATATCTGTACAACAAATAAAGAATATTTAATATTGACTTTTCTTTATTTAAAGGAAATAAGGTGAAATGAAAGGATTTAATAACACAAATTTTTAAAGCTAAGACACAGGCAAATAATAATTTTAGGATATATGAAAAATCATTAAAACTACTGAATAGGCTTTGACCCAGGAGGAATTTTCCATTGAATGGGCTGCTCTAAGAATTATTGCTACTCAGCCTGACGTTGCAGACAGGTCTGCAGGTACCCTCTGTGCCCATCCAACAGTACCCTTGCAAAGACTTCAGCCCTCAAACTGCCACTAGGGACTGGACCGCAGCTCCTACTGCTCAGGGTGCTGAACAGAGATCAAGCCCTGAGCCTTTGGAGTGGGAGCACTGACTCCAAGACCTTAGACTCCCAAAGAACTAACCTTAGGGAGTATCAAATAGTGAGAACTCATGCAAAGGAAACCACTTGAATACAAGACCTGGCATCACCCACCACGTGTCACCCTGTGTAGGATGCCTCATCTAAACAAAAACAAAACAAAAATACAATCCCAATCATCAGCAGACAGGATTACCACCTCACTGAGTCTTGCCCATCAGAGGAAAAACAATCAAACAAATAAACAAACAAACAAAAACTCAACAAATATCTTACACTATAGGCAACTTACACAAATCACTGTACCAACATTAGGAGGGCAGAAACCAAAAGGAAGAAAGAATTCAACCTTGAAGCCTGGGAAAAGGAGACCTTAAACATAGTAAGTTAAAAAGGGAAAATGAAAAGGCAGAAAAATACCATACGAATAAAGTAACAAACTAGAAACAGAGAAGTCCAAATAAATGAAGAGGAAACAGGCAAACTACCTGAAAAAGAATTCAGAATAATGATAGTAAAGATGATCAAAAACCTTGAAAACAGAATGGAGAAAATGCAAGAATCAATTAACAAAGACCCAAATAATTAAAGAATAAACATACAAACAACACAATTACTGAAATTAAAAATACTCTAGAAGGAATCAATAGCAGAGTATCTGAAGCAGAAGAATGTATCAATGAGCTGGAAGATAAAATGGTGGACATAACATCTGAAGAGCAGAATGACGTAAAAAGGATGAAAAGAACTGAGGATAGTTTCTGGGACAATATCAAACGTACCAACATTCAAACTATAGGGGTCCCAGAAGAAAAAGAGAAAAAGAAAGGGTATGTGAAAATTTTTGAAGAGATTATAGTTGAAAATTTCCACAACATGGAAAAGGAAATAGTCAATCAAGTTCCAGAGGTGCAAAGAGTCCTATACAGGATAAACCCAAGGATAAACACACCAAGACACATATTAATCAAACTAATAAAGACTAAACACAAAGAAAGAATATTAAAAGTAAAAGCAGCAAGGGAAAAGCAACAAGTAATATACAAGGGAAACCCCATACGTTTAACAGCTGATCTTTCAGCGAAACTTCAGGCCAGAAGGTAATGGCAGGATATATTTAAAGTAATGAAATGGAAAAGATCTACAACCAAGATTACTGTACCTGTCAAGGATCTTATTCAAAATTGATGGAGAAATAAAAAGCTTTTCAGACAAGCAAAAGTTAATAGAATTCAGTACCACCAAAACAGCTTTACAACAAATGTTAAAAAGACTTATATAGTCAAGAAATACAAGAAAAAAGATCTACAAAATCAACCCCAAACAATTAAGAACATGGCAATAGGAACATATATATTAATAATCACTTTAAATGTAAATGGATTAAATGTTCCAACCAAAAGACACAAACAGGCTGCTGCTGCTGCTTCTGCTAAGTCGCTTCAGTCGTGTCCGACTCTGTGCAACCCCATAGATGGCAGCCCACCAGGCTCTTCCATCCCTGGGATTCTCCAGGCAAGAACACTGGAGTGGGTTGCCATTTCCTTCTCCAATGCATGAAACTGAAAAGTGAAAGTGAAGTCACTCAGTCTTGTCTGATTCTTTGTGACCCCATGGACTGCAGCCTTCCAGGCTCCTCCGTCCATGGCATTTTCCAGGCAAGAGTAATGGAGTGGGTTGCCATTGCCTTCTCCAACAGACAGGCTGAATGGATAAAAAAAAAAAGACCCATATATATGCTGTCTACAAGAAACCCACTTCAGACCTAAAGACACATATAGACTGAATGTGAGAGGATGGAAAAATATGTTCCATGCAAATGTGAAGCAAAAGAAAGCTGAAGTAGCAATCGTCATGTCAGATAAAATAGACCTTAAAATAAAGAAGATTGCAAGAGATAAGGAAGGACACTACATAATGATCAAGGACTCAATCCAAGAGGAAAACATAACAATTGTAAATGTCTATGCACCCAACATAGGAGCACCTCAATACATAAGACAAACACTAACAGATATAAAAGGAGAAATTGACAGTAACACAATAATAGGAGGAGACTTTAACACCCCACTCACACCAATGGACATGTCATCAAAACAGAAAATTAATAAGGAAACACAAGTCTTAAATGATACATTAGATGAGATGGATCTCACTGATATCTTCAGGACATTCCATCCAAATTTAGAAGAATACACCTTCTTCTCAAGTGCACATGGAAGATTCTCCAGGATAGACCACATATTGGGTCACAAATCAAACCTCAGTAAATTTAAGAAAATTGAAATCATATCAAGCATCTTATCCGACCACAACACTATGATACTAGATATCAATTACAAGAAAAAAACTGTAAAAAACACAAACACATGAAGATTAAACAACATGTTTCTAAATAACCAACAGATTACTGAAGAAATCAAAAGGGAAATCAAAAATTTCTAGAAACAAATGATAATTAAAACACGACAACTCAAAAACTATTGGATGCAGCAAAAGCAATTCTAAGAGGGAAGTTTATAGCAATACAATCCTACCTCAATAAACAAGAAAAACATCGAATAGACACCCTAACTTTATACCTAAAACAACTAGAAAAAGAACAAAAAACCCCAAAAATCAGTAGAAGGAAAGAAATCACAAAGATCTGAGCAGAAATAAATTTAAAAGAAATGAAAGAAATGATACTAAAGATAAATAAAACTAAAAGCTAGTTCTTTGAGAAGATAAAATTGACAAGCCTTTAGCCAGACTCCTCAAAAAAAAAAAAAAAAAAAAGGAAGAATCAAATTGCCAAAATTAGAAATGAAAAAGAGAAGTTTTAACAGACAATGCAGAAATACAAAGGATTATAAGAGACTATTATGGACAAGTATACGGCAGTGCTCTTGCCTGGAGAATCCCAGGGACGGGGGAGCCTGGTGGGCTGCTGTCTATGGGGTTGCACAGAGTCAGACATGACTGAAGCGACTTAGAAGCAGTAGCAGCAGCATACAGCAATAAAATGGATAACGTGGAAGAAATGCACAGATTCTTACAAAATTTCAACCTTCCAAGACTGAACCAGGAAGAAATAGAAATTATGAACTACCCAATTACAAATACTGAAATTGAAGCTGTAATCAAAAATCTACCCCCAAAGAAAAGCCCTGGACCAGATAGCTTCACAGGAGAATTCGATCAAAGATTTACAGAAGAGCTAATGCCTGTCCTTCTGAAACTCTTTCGAAAAACTGCGGAAAAGGAACACTTTCAATCTCATTCTACGAGGCCACCATCACCTTGATGCCAAAATCAGACAAAGACAACACAACAGACAAAAACTACTGGCCAATATCACTGATGAATACAGATGCAAAAATCCTCAACAAAAGTTTAGCAAACAGAATTTAGCAACGCACTGAAAAGCTCATACACCACGATCAAGTTGGGTTTATTCCAGGGATACAAGGCTTCTTCAATATATGCAAATCAATCAGTGTGATATACCATATTAACAAACTGAAACATAAAAATCATATGATAACCTCAATAGAGGCATAAAAAGCTGTTGACAAAATTCAGCACCCGTTCATGATTAAGTTCAGTTCAGTTCAGTCACTCAGTCGTGTTGGACTCTGTGACCCCATGAACCACAGCACACCAGGCCTCCCTGTCCATCACCAAAACCCACAGATCACCAAGCCCAGGTCCATTGAGTCGGTGATGCCATTCAACCATCTCATCCTCTGTCGTCCCCTTCTCCTGCCCTCAATCTTTCCCAGCATCAGGGTCTTTTCAAATGAGTTGGTTCTTTGCATCGGGTGGCCAAACTATTAGAGTTTCAGCTTCAACATCAGTCCTTTCAATGAACACCCAGGACTGATCTCCTTTAGGATAGACTGGTTGGATCTCCTTGCAGTCCAAGGGACTCTCAAGAGTTGTCTCCAGCACCACAGTTCAAAAGCATCAATTCTTTGGCTCTCAGCTTTCCTTATAGTCCAACTCTCACATCCATACATGACTACTGGAAAAACCATAGCCTTGAATAGACGGAGCTTTGTTGACAAAGCAATATCTCTGCATTTTAATATGCTGTCCAGGTTGGTCATAACTTTCCTTCCAAGGATGAAACTGAAGAAACTGAAACTGAAGTCACTCAGTCATGTCCGACTCTTTCTGATCTCATGAACCGTAGCCTATCAGGCTCCTCAGTCCATGGAATTTTCCAGGCAAGAGTACTGGAGTGGGTTGCCATTTCCTTCTCCAGGGGATCTTCCCAACCCAGGGATTGAACCCGGGTCTCCTGCACTGCAGGCAGACGCTTTACCATCTGAGCCACCAGGGAATTTCATGGCTGCAATCGCCAGCTGCAGTGATTCTGTAGCCCCCCAAAATAAACTCAGCCACCATTTCCCCATCTATTTGCCATAAAGTGATGGGACCAGATGCCATGGTCTTAGTTTTTGGAATGCTGAACTTTAAGCCAACTTTTTCACTTTCCTCTTTCACTTTCATCAAGAAGCTCTTTAGTTCTTCTTCACTTTCTGCCATAAAGGTGGTCTCATCTTCATAGATGAGGCTATTGATAGTTCTCCTGGCAAACTTCATTCCAGCTTATGCTTCAACCAACCCAACGTTTCTCATGATGTACTCTGCATATAAGTTAAATCAGCAGGGTGACTCTATATAGCCTTGATGTACTCCTTTTGCTATTTGGAACCAGTCTGTTGTTCCATGTCCCATTCTAACTGTTGCTTCCTGACTTGCATACAGGTTTCTCAAGAGGCAGGTCAGGTGGTCTGCTATCCCCATCTCTTTCAGAATTTTCCACAATTTATTGTGATCCACACAGTTAAAGGCATTGGCATAGTCAATAAAGCAAAATAGATGTTTTTCTGGAACTCTCTTACTTTTTTGATGATCCAACGGATGTTGACAATTTGATCTCTAGTTCCTCTGCCTTTTCTAAATCCAGCGTGAACATCTGGAAGTTCACAGTTCACATATTGCTGAAGCCTGGCTTGGAGAATTTTGAGCATTGTGAGATGAGTGAAATTGTGCAGTAGTTTGAGCATTCTTTGGCATTGCCTTTCTTTGGGATTGGAATGAAAACTGACTTTTTCCAGTCTTGTGGCCACTGCTGAGTTTTCCAAATTTGCTGACGTATTGAGTGTAGCACCTTCACAGCATCATCTTTCAGGATTTGAAATAGCTCAACTGGAATTCCATCACCGCCACTAGCTTTGTTCGTTGTGATGCTTCCTAAGGTCCACTTGACTTCACATTCCATGATGTCTGGCTCTAGGTGAGTGTGAGTGATCACATCATCATGATTATCTGGGTCATGAAGCTCTTTTTTGTATAGTTCTTCTGTGTATTCTTGCCGCCTCTTCTTAATATCTACTGCTTCTGCTAGGTCTATACCATTTCTGACCTTTATTGAGCCCATCTTTGCATGAAACATTCTCTTGGTATCTCTACTTTTCTTGAAGAGATCTCTAGTCTTTTCCATTCTATTGTTATCCTCTATTTTTTTTTTTTTTTGTATTGATTGCTGAGGAAGGCTTTCTTAATGTTTCTTTGCTATTCTTTGGAACTCTGCATTCAGATGCTTATATCTTTCCTTTTCTCCTTTGCTTTTCACTTCTCTTCTTTTCACCGCTATTTGTAAGGCCTCCTCAGACAGCCATTTTGCTTTTTTGCATTTATTTTTCTTGGGGATGGTCTTCATTCCTGTCTCCTGTACAATGTCATGAACCTCCATCCATAGTTCTTCTGGCACTATGTCTATCAGATCTAGTCCCTTAAATCTATTTCTCACTGTATAGTAATAAGGGATTTGATTTAGGTCATACCTGACTGGTCTAGTGGTTTTCCCCACTTTCTTCAATTTAAGTCTGAATTTGGCATTTATGGTTAAAACTCTTCAAAAAATGGGCATAGAAGGAACATACAACACAGGTTGTAGGCCATATATGATGAACCTACAATGGTGAAAAACTGAAAGCATTCCCCCTAAGATCAGGAACAAGACAAGAGTGTCCACTTACCACTCTTATTCAACATAGTTCTGGAAGTCCTAGCTACACCAATCAGAGAATAAAAAGAAATTGTACAGAAAAAATTATAAGGCACTAATGAAAGAAATCAAAGTCGACATAAACAGACAGAGAGATAGTCCATGTTCCTGGGGAGGAAGAATCAATATTGTGAAAAAATCTATAGTACCAAATGCAATCCACAGATTCAATGTGATCCCCAGTTACCAATGGCATTTTCACGGAACTAGAACAAAGATTTTCACAATTCATATGGAAACACAAAAGACCCGAAATAGCCAAAGCAGTCTTAAGAAAGAAGAGTGTAGCTGGAGGAATCAACCTTCCTGACTTCAGATTAGATTTTACTACAAAGCTACAGTCATGAAGACAGTATGGTACTGGCATAAGAACAGAAATATAGACCAATGGAACAAGATAGAAAGCCCAGAATAAACCCATGTACCTATGGGTACCTTATTTTTGACAAAGGAGGCAAGAATATACAATGGGGCAAAGACAGCCTCTTCAATAAATGGTGCTTGGAAAACTGGATAGCTACATGTAAAAGAATGAAGTTAGAACACTCCTTAACATCATACACAAAGATAAACTCAAAATGGATTAAAGACCTAAATGTAAGAGCAGAAATTACAAAACTCTTAGAGGAAGACATAGGCAGAATACTTGATGACATAAATTAAAGCAAGGTCCTCTATGACCCACCTCCTAGAGTAACAGAAATAAAAACAAAAGGAAACAAGTGGGACCTGAGTAAACTGAAAAGCTTTTGAACAGCAAACAAACTATAAGCAAGGTGAAAAGACAACCCTCAGAATTGGAGAAAATAACAGCAAATGAAACAACTGACAAAGGATTCATTTCCAAAATATACACGCAGCTCATACAACTCAGTACCAGAAAAACAAAGAACCCAATCAAAAAATGGGAAAAAGACCTAAACAGACATTTCTGCAAAGAAGACATAAAGATGGCTAACAAACACATGAAAAGATGCTCAGCATTGCTCATTATTAGAGAATGAAATTCAAAACTACAATGAGAAATCACCTCACACCAGTCAGAATGACCATCATCAAAAAGTCTACAAACAATAAATGCTGTAGAGGGTGTTGAGAAAAAGGAATGCTCTTGCACTGTTGGTGGGAATGTGAATTGATGCAGCCTCTAATCAAGACAGTATGCTGCTGCTGCTAAGTTGCTTGAGTCATGTCCGACTCTGTGCGACCCCATAGACAGCAGTCCACCAGGCTCCCCCATCCCTGGGATTTTCCAGGCAAGAACATTTTGGAGTGGGTTGCCATTTCCTTCTCCAATGCATGAAAGTGAAAAGTGAAAGTGAAGTCGCTCAGTCGTGTCTGACTCTTCGTGACCCCATAGACTGCAGCCTACCAGGCTCCTCCACCCATGGGATTTTCCAGGCAAGAGTACTGGAGTGGGTTGCCAAGACAGTATGGAGATTCCTTAAAAAACTAGGAGTAAAACCACCATATGACTGAGCAATCCCACTCCTAGGCATATACCCTGAGGAAATCAAAACTGAAAAAGACACATGTATCCACTGTTCATTGAAGCACTATTTACAATAGCTAGAACATGGAAGCAACTTAGATGTCGGTTGACAGATGAATGTATAAAGAAGTAGTGATATTTATACTCAATGGAATATTACTTGGCCATAAAAAGGAACACATTTGATTCAGTTCTAATGAGGTGGATGAACCTAGAACCTATTATACAGAGTAAAGTAAGTCAGAAAGAAAAATAAATATTGTATTCTAACACATATATATAGAATCTAGAAAAATGTTACTGAAGAATTTATCTAAGGGCAGCAATGGAGAAACAGACATAGAGTATAGATTTATGGACATGGGGTGAGGGGAAGACGGAGTGAGATGTATGGAAAAAAGAAAGAAAAAAAAAGACCTACTGTAAAACCCATTCACCTAAATATAGGATTTATTATTAAAATCATGCTTATAGATTTATTTCTCAGAAAATGGGTAAGTAGCAACATGGAGAAATTCTTTCCTAGATTTAAAACAATCACTGGGTCATAATGAATCAGAGAGGTGGACATGCTGAGATAATAACAAAAAGTACCATCCATTGAATAAGAGTCATTAGTAAAGAGAAGGCAGCACTGGAATATTAAACACTTCCTGAGACTTAGGATCTTAAGAAAATAATAACCAATACAAAGAATGGGGAATGGGTAAAGAGAGTCTCTGATATGAGTGCCACTTAGGAAATCAACAAAACAAAACAAAACAACTTTCACTTTGACATAGTCCTGGTTGTCTGTTTTGCTTTGGTTTACTGTACTTTTGATGTGATTTCCAAGAAATAATTTTCAAGACCAGTGTCAAGAAGCTTTTCCTCTATGATTTATTCAAGGAGTTTTATAGTTTCACATCTTATGCTTAAGTCTTTAATCCATTTTGAATTTATTGGTGTATGGTGTCAGATACTGACCCACCTTCATTCTTTTGCCTATGGATATCTAGTTTCTCCAACATCATTTGTTGAAGATACTATCTTTCCCCCATTGTGTATTCTTATCTCTCTTGTCAAATATCAATTGATTGTATGCAGGCAGCTTTAATTCTGGGCTCTCTACTCCATTCTTTTGGTGTATATGTCTGTCTTTGGGCCTGTAAAGACAGGCATACTGTTTTAATCACTGTTGCTGCTACACAGCAAAGAAAATAACAGAATGCAAAAGCACTATAAGGAATAGAAAAAGAAATTACAAACCATATCTGCCAAGAGATTAACAACTAAGACACATAAAGATTCATACAACTCAATATCAGAAAAGGAAATTATTGAGAAATGCAAAACAAAGCCACAATGAGATAATTCACATCACTGAGGATAAAAAAGATAAAAGGATTAAAAAAGATGGTAACTGTTGGTGAGAATGTGAAGAATTTGGAACTCTTCTACATTGTCACCAGGGATATAAAATGACATAGCCACTATGAAAAACGGTATGGATGTTCCACAAAAAAAATTGAAAGTAGACCTACTACATGATCCAGCAACCTCACTTCTAGGTATATAGCCAAAATAATTAAAACAGTGATCTCAAACAGATAACCACCTTCTCAAGTACATCCCAGCATTATTCACAAGTTATAAATCAATACAAATTTCATAGATAAATGAATGGAGAAGGAAAAATTGTTATATAATACAATAAAATATTATTCAGATTTAAAAAGAAGGTAATTCTGCAATTTGCAATAACATGGATGTATCTTGACAGCGTCATGCTGAGTGTAATAAGCCAGTAACAGAACGACAAACAATGAGTGATTACTCTTATATGAGGAATCTGAATAATCAAACTCGTAGAATCAGATACTAGAACAGCAACTATCAGGCACTGGGGGAAGGGAGGGAGAAATAAGTTGTTCAATGGGTGAACATTAAGTTTCAGTTATTCAAGAATAACTAGTCCTGTGGATCTCCTGTATAGTGTAATCTCTATAGTCAGCAATGTTTTACAATGCAGTTAAAAACTTAAGAGAGTAGTGAAAGTGAAAGTCACTCAGTCATGTCCGACTCTTTGCGATCCCATGGACTATACAGTCCATGGAATTCTCCAGGCCATAACACTGGAGTGGGTAGCCTTTCCCTTCTCCAGGAGATCTTCCCAACCCAGGGATCGAACCCAGGTCTCCCGCATTGCAGGTGGATTCTTTACCAACTGAGCCACAAGGGAAGCCCAAGAATACTGGCGTGGGTAGCCTATCCCTTCTCCAGTGGATCTTCCCAACCCAGGAATTGAACTGGGGGCTCCTGCATTGCAGGTGGATTCTTGACCAACTGAGCTATGAGGGAAATGAACTAAGAGAGTAGAGCTCATGTTAAATGTTCCTACCCTAAAAAAGAGGAGGAAGCACATGAAAAATTTTGGAAGGTGTTAAATTTGTCTGTGACCTTGATTGTGGAGATGGTTTCATGACTGTATGTGTATTGGTTGGCCAAAATGTTCATTTGACTCTTTTCATAAGACGCTACAGAAAAAAAATGAACAAACTTTTTGGCCAACTCAATACATTAAAACTCGTGAAACTGTATTTAATATATATGTGCAGTTCTTTGTATATCAGTTATACTTCAATAAAGCAAATCAGAAAGAGGTCTTTCACCTAATACGCACACACATACTCTTATGATAAGAATACCGTAATACCATAAAAGGACACATACAGAAATAGATGAGAAAGGATGCCTAAGTAAGAACGGTATACAAATCATGTCACGTGTGTTGTTCAGAAGGCTAAAAGTAGCAACAAAAGCCTCTTAGGCTCTATTCAAATTTGGGCAGAAGGACAATGCAGGCCAGTTTTAAACATGACTAGATCATAGGAATAAAAAAGAAAAGAAGGTGAAGGTGAAGTCGCTCAGTCGTGTCCGACTCTTTGCGACCCCGTGGACTGTAGCCTACCAGGCTCTTCCGTCCAGGGGATTCTCCAGGCAAGAGTACTGGAGTGGGTTGCCATTTCCTTCTCCAGGGGATCTTCCCGACCCAGGGATCGAACCCAGGTCTCCCGCATTGGAGGCAGACGCTTTAACCTCTGAGCCACCAGAAAGAAAATCATAATCTGACTTCAGACTTTTAAAGTAAAGGAAATAATCTTTCAAGAGAAAAATAATAACCACTGAGGATCTGCTCTATTCCATATTGTGTGAAGCAATCCACACAATGCTTTTGTATTTAATCCTCATAACAACTCTACAAAGGTTACACCTTATCCTAATTATTTAAAGGAAATACGACAAAACCAAACCAAAACCTCTTGGGAGATATTAAATAATCTGTCAATAAATGCATAACAAATTCACAGTTAACCCAAGATGTAAACAGAAGGTAATGACTCCACCATTTATATTATAGAATTAAATTAAATCACAAGATTTCAATTATCTTTATTGACACTGCTGTCATATAATGTCATTATTTTTAATATGTGCCATGCAGTGAAACTCATTTGGAAAGTCTGCAGTCTGCTACACTTCTTTGTGACTCACCTGTAGTTTCCATCATTGTAAAAACTAATCTCATATTACTGTCATTTCAAGGAACCAGAAAAAGGCTATTTTCACCTTAGAGGTTTTTTCTTTCTTTCTTTTAAACTAACTATGTATAACAGAATAGTCTGGAAAGTTTTAAGGTAGCACTGAAAGGTTTTGTTTTTTTTTTCCCCTCCCCCAGATGCCAGTAGCAAACAGAAAACTGCAACCAGGAAGGTTCAACTGAGAAAAATCATATTGTCATGTTTACTAAAATAATTCCTGCTTAGTAGCAAGATCTAAGATCAAACAGAGTGTGAGAACAGTGGGATAAGAAGGTAAGTTCCAAGCATAATATCAGCTGAAGTAGTGATGAACTTAATAAAATAGTTAATGAAAGCACGTGCTCATGCGTGCTCAGTCAGGTCCTACTCTTTGGGACCCCATGGACTGTAGCCCAACAAGCTCCTCTGTCCATGGAATTTTTCAGGCAAGAATACTGGAGCAGGTGGCCATTTCCTACCCCAGGGGATTTTCCCGACCCAGGGATCAAACCTGTGTCTCTTGTGTCTACTGCACTGGCAGGTGGATTCTTTACCACTGAGCCACCAGGGAAGTCAAGGCATAGTATGAATTAATAAGGAGCCAGTATTTAGATCTCTCTTGCCTGGGAAATTCCAAGGACAAAGAAGCTTGGTGGACTACAGTCCATAGGATCCCAAAGAGTCCGCCATGACTGAGCAATTGAGCACATTTAGAATTCAAGATGCTGTTGATATAATGGTCTGCAGATAGCATCTGGAGAACTGGACTAATTCATTCATTTCTGTGTGCACACATTAATTCTACTAGTAGCTATTGAAAATTCACTGTTTCTGGCACTTGTTAGTGATGGGAAATGTGTACATTTATGTATGCTTCATATCTCAAAATGCTAATTAATGCAAGAGAGCACTAGCCTTGCTAAACAATTGGTGAATAATCCCCTGCTCCACAAGAGAAGAAAACATTTACACAAAACAATCTATGTACTATGTTATATTTGCTTTCTAACATTTTGTCTTAAGACAGTATCTTCCTGAAATACGAAACAGTAAATTTTATCAACCATTATTCCTATAACACTGCCTGAAATGCATTTCAAGGTCATCTACAGTTCTATTTGTTTTGCAAATCAATTCATTAGACACAAAGTGGAATGTGAATCTGATTATCTACATTTTTTTTTCCCAAGCTCAAAACTTCCATTGAAATTAACACTGATTTTTGAACTTCAAAAGATTCCTCTGTCATAGATTCAATTATAATATCTGAAAAGGAGGTTGTTTTAGGTAACTTCTAAGATCTTATTATCCTATGCCTTTCACAACACATAGGTTGTTTTGTGTAAATGTTTCCAACTTGCTCATCTTAGTATTTGTCCTCTGGTCTTGGATTACAACACACCTCCAATCCAATTATTTGAGCTGTCTCTGAATTATTCTTGCCTCCATTTCCCCCAAATATTATCTCATTCAACAAGTCACCAAAGGCATTTTGGAAATGATTTTCAGATCTTCATTTTCACTAATCTCATCACTGCCAACTCCCTAACTTTCATTTTAGTCAAGTTTACCCCTAGTTCACTTCCCACGCAAGTATGAAATTACCCTCCTCAGAAAAAATCCAAATGCTGTACATCCTTATGTTAAACTCTGGTGGCTTTACATCACTTCTGGCTCTAAGTACCTTCTTGTTTTCATCTCTTATTCCTTTCCTAAGACTCTAGGGCTTCCCCAATAGTTCAGTGGGTAAAATCCGCCTGCCATACTGGAGACACGGATTTGATCCCTAAGTCAGAAAATGGCTACCCACGCCAATATCCTTGCCTAGGAAATCCCATGGACAGAGGAGCCTGGCGGGCTACAGTCCAAAGAGCCACAAAGACTTGGACATGAGTAGTGACTAAGCATGTAAGATTCCTTAATCCTGTCCCCTTCTAACACACAGAGACCCACTAAGCCTAACACACATTTCCACTTATGCATAGCCTCAGGCATGTTCTTTTCTTGCTTTCATTTCAGGCTCTGCAAGGAAAGGCCAAAAAAGTCCATGAAAAGCTGCTCAACACTGCTAATTATTAGCGGAATGCAAATCAAAATTACAATGGGGGTAGCACCTTACACCTGTCAGAATCAGTTCAGTTCAGTCACTCAGTCGTGTCCGACTCTTTGCGACCCCATGAATTGCAGCATGCCAGGCCTCCCTGTCCATCACCAACTCCTGGAGTTCACTCAGACTCACGTCCATCAAATCAGTGATGGCCATCCAGCCATCTGATCCTCTGTCGTCCCCTTCTCCTCCTGCCCCCAATCCCTCCCAGCATCAGAGTCTTTTCCAATGAGTCAACTCTTCACATGTGGTGGCCAAAGTACTGGAGTTTCAGCTTTAGCATCACTCCTTCCAATGAACAACCAGGGCTGATCTCATTTGGAATGGACTGGTTGGATCTCCTTGCAGTCCAAGGGTCTTTCAAGAGTCTTCTCCAACACCACAGTTCAAAAGTATCAATTCTTTAGCGCTCAGCTTTCTTCACAGTCCAACTTTCACATCCATACATGACCACTGGAAAAACCATAGCCTTGACTAGATGGACCTTTGTTGGCAAAGTAATGTCTCTGCTTTTGAATATGCTATCTAAGTTGGTCATAACTTTCCTTCCAAGGAGTAAGGGTCTTTTAATTTCATGGCTGCAATCACCATCTGCAGTGATTTTGGAGCCCAAAAAGATAAAGTCTGACACTGTTTCCACTGTTTCCCCATCTATTTCCCAAGAAGTGATGGGACCAGATGCCATGCTCTTCATTTTCTGAATGTTGAGCTTTAAGCCAACTTTTTCACTCTCCTCTTTCACTTTCATCAAGAGGCGTTTTAGTTCCTCTTTGCTTTCTGCCATAAGGGTGGTGTCATCTACATATCTGAGGTTATTGATATTTCTCCTGGCAATCTTGATTCCAGCTTGTGCTTCTTCAGCCCAGCGTTTCTCATGATGTACTCTGCATATAAGTTAAATAAGCAGGGTGACAATATACAGCCTTGACGTACTCCTTTTCCTATTTGGAACCAATCTGTTGTTCAATGTCCAGTTCTAACTGTTGCTTCCTGACTTGCATACAGGTTTCTCAAGAGGCAGGTCAGGTGGTCTGGAGTTCCCATCTCTTTCAGAATTTTCCACAGTTTATTGTGATCCACACAGTCAAAGGCTTTGGCATAGTCAATAAAGCAGAAATAGATGTTTTTCTGGAACTCTCTTGCTTTTTGATGATCCAGCGGATGTTGGCAATTTGATCTCTGGTTCTTCCGCCTTTTCTAAAACCAGCTTGAACATCTGGAAGTTCATGACTCACGTATTGCTGAAGCCTGGCTTGGAGAATTTTGAGCATTACTTTACTAGCATGTGAGATGAGTGCAACTGTGTGGTAGTTTGGGCATTCTTTGGCATTGCCTTTCTTTGGGATTGGAATGAAAACTGACCTTTTCCAGTCCTGTGGCCACTGCTGAGTTTTCCAAATTTGCTGGTAGGTTTGAGTTTTTCAAATTTGCTGGTCATGGTGGAGAGGTCTGACAGAATGTGGTTCACTGGAGAAGGGAATGGTAAACTACTTCAACATTCTTGCCTTGAGAACCCCATGAACAGTATGAAAAAGCAAAATGATAGGATACTGAAAGAGGAACTCCCCAGGTCAGTAGGTGCCCAATATGCTACTGGAGATCAGTGGAGAAATAACTCCAGAAAGAATGAAGGGATGGAGTCAAAGCAAAAACAATACCCAGTTGTGGTTGTGACTGATGATATAAGCAAGGTCTGATGCTGTAAAGAGCAATATTGCATAGGAACCTGGAATGTCAGGTCCATGAATCAAGGCAAATTGGAAATGGTCAAACAGGAGATGGCAACAGTGAACATTGACATTCTAGGACTCAGCGAACTAAAATGGACTGGAATGGGTGAATTTAACTCAGATGACCATTACATCTACTACTGTGGGCAGGAATCCCTTAGAAGAAATGGAGTAGCCATCACGGTCAACAGAAGAGTCCAACATGCAGTACTTGGATGCAATCTCAAAAATGACAGAATGATCTCTGTTCATTTCCTAGGCCAACCATTCAATATCACGGTAATCTAAGTCTATGCCCCAACCAGTAACGCTGAAGAAGCTGAAATTGAACAGTTCTATGAAGACCTACAAGACCTTTTAGAACTAACACCCAAAAAAGATATCCTCTTCATTATAGGGGACTGGAATGCAAAAGTAGGAAGTCAAGAAACACCTGGAGTAACAGGCAAATTTGGCCTTGGAATACGGAATGAAGCAGGGCAACGGCTAATAGAGTTTTGCCAAGAGAATGCACTGGTCATAGCAAACACCCTCTTTCAACAACACAAGAGAAGGTTCTACACATGGACGTTACCAGATGGTCAACACTGAAATCAGATTGATTATATTCTTTGCAGCCAAAGATGGAGAAGCTCTATACAGTCAGCAAAAACAAGACCGGGAGCTGACTGTGGCTCAGGTCATGAAATCCTTATCGCCAAATTCAGACTTAGATTGAAGAAAGTAGGGAAAACTGCTAGACCATTCAGGTATGACCTAAATCAAATCCCTTCTGATTATACTGTGGTTTGAGAAATAGATTTAAGGGACTAGCTCTGATAGATACAGTGCCTGATGAACTATAGATGGAGGTTCGTGACATTGTACAGGAGACAGGGAACAAGACCATTCCCATGGAAAAGAAATGCAAAAAAGCAAAATGGCTGTCTGGGGAGGCCTTACAAATAGCTGTGAAAAGAAGAGAAGCAAAAAGCAAAGGAGAAAAGGAAAGATATAAGCATCTGAATGCAGAGTTCCAAAGAATAGCAAGAAGAGATAAGAAAGCCTTCCTCAGTGATCAATGGAAGGAAATAGAGGTAAACAACAGATTGGGAAAAACTAGACATCTCTTTAAGAAAATTAGAGATACCAAGGGAACATTTCATGCCAAGATGGGCTCAAGAAAGGACAGAAATGGTATGGATGTAACAGAAGCAGAATATATTAACAAGAGGTGGCAAGAATACACAGAAGAACTGTACAAAAAAGATCTTCAGAACCAAGATAATCACGATGGTGTGATCACTCACCTAGAGCCAGACATCCTGGAAGGTGAAGTCAAGTGGGCCTTAGAAAGCATCACTACAAACAAAGCTAGCGGAGGTGATGGAATTCCAGTTGAGCTATTTCAAATCCTGTCAGAATGGCCATCATTAAAAAATCTACAAAAAATAAATGCTGGAGAGGGTGTGGAGAAAAGGGAATCCACTGGTGGGAATGTGAATTGGTACAGCTACTATCTAAAACAGTATGGGGGTTACTCAAAAAGCGGAGCAACCATATGATGTAGCAGTCTTACTCCTGGGTACGTATCCCAAGAAAATCATAATTCATAAAGATACATGCAACCCAGTGTTCACTGCAGCACTATGTACAATAGCCAGGATATGGAAGCAACGTAAATGTACACAGACAGAGGATTGGAGAAAGAAGATGTGGTACATACACACACTGATATGCTACTCAGCCATGAAACAGGGAAATAATGCCATCTGCAGCAACATAGATGGATTTAATGTCTATCATGCTAGGTGAAGTAGGTCAAAGACAAATATCATATGATATCACTTAACAGGAAGAATTTAAAACAATGATACAAATGAACTTAATACAAAACAGAAACATACATACAGACATAGCAATGGTGGAAAATACGAGTTTCAGGTTCATATATACTCATTATATATAAAATAATCAACAAGGTCCTACTGTATAGCACAAGGAACTCTACTCAGTACTCTTGTAATATTGGGATATCACCTGTAGGTTATTGTAACATGCATGCCCAGGACAAAGCGGATGCCACCTCCCTGATGAAGCTTTCTCTAAAGTCCACAGGCCAAGTGTTCTCTTCCCACTGTGTGTGTGTTCATTTATTATAATTTCCACACTTTGTTTCAAAGGTTTCTCCTCTGTCTTACTAGGCTGAAGGCTCCTTGAGGGTACAAACTGGTATTTCTCTTGTGTATATCAAATACTCAGTAAATGTCAAATGAGTGAATTAGTTCCATTCTTACTCTCAATTGCCATGACTTCTTCATAAAGCTTTCCTGTCCACTCAATAAATGTATGAATAATTTTAATTTAACACCTAAATTAAGGTGGAATTATCACTCTCATTTTTATACTTAATGTCTTCTGCTGATAATTTATTCTGTTTCAGAGGAACAAAAAGAGCCACTTTGTGACAAAATTATTACTGTAGAAGCATCTCAGTGTTAAGCAACTGTACTTAATTTTCTGATATATACTCTTGCTTACTAAAAAGTAACCATTCCCTCACAAGTCATTGTGAGAAAAAAAAAACAAAAATATCTCTCATGACTGTGTGAAAGGAAAGAAGCTTCCAGGCAGCTGATATGAATTTGATTAACAGAGAGAATCACACTGTAAAAGTAATTGTGTTATGGTCTGTAAAATGTGAAAAGCAACTCATGATGATGCATTAACAAAGCACTCTAGATAAAATACAAAAAAATCAGAAAAGTTTGAAACATCAGACATTATTATAAATGCATAAGAGTTTCTGGGCATAGACGTCAATAAAGATATATAAGTAACTAAACTAATACTTTTCATCTGTATTCCAGGTGAAAAGTGTTTGGATATTTGAGACCAGAAGTAGTTATTTCATAGGAGTGTTTTATTCACACAAAAATTGAATTCTACCATTTTCTCACTTACTTTTTTGAGGTTATAAGGGATTTCCAGTGTTTTACACACACACACACACACACACACACACACACACACACATATATATATAAAGACTATATATACACACATGTATAGATTTTAAATATATAAAACACTGGAAATCCCTTAGGTGGAATCAAGAGCCCTTCAAAAGCTGCTTCCTATAACTTGCCTGGAATCTGGAATCATTTCCTGGTATTCTACACCTCACTCTCTCTGCTCCAGTCATAGTTTTCCAAATATGCTGTGCTAGCAGACTCTTTTCTTTCACTTCTTGTTACATCTACCTCACCTTTCCTTCTCAGAAATTAACAGAGCTTATCTGAGTTACCTCTCCCACGATTTTTGATATTCTCAGACACCCAGGTTTCTCCTGCCCTGTATGTCGATTGTACTTCTTAACAAAATGGCATTACATTTAATATTATTCCACATTTTCATTATTTGCATGCATGCCTTTTTAACATTTTAAAAATACTGAACTCCTGTATGAGCACTGGAGTTAAGGTAATTAACAGAGCCAATATGGCTCCTGATTGCTGCAAGATTACAGACAACCGGGAAAGAGGGACATTCTGTCGCAATAACAACAAAATGTATGATTGAGTATTAAGGGCTTATGAGAATACATTTCAGTTGTCAGACCAAGTACGGGGCCAAAGAAGATTTTCTGTGAGAGTGATGTTTAAGCTGAAGCTATAAGGATAAACAGAAGGAATGTTTTTTGCCTAACATATATCATGATATGTGGTCAGCTCACAGTAAATATTTGTTGAACGAACAAATAAATGATAAAGTAAAACTTTTCCTAAATTTTCCACATAATTTCTGCAAACCTGTCACATTTTTTTAACAAACAGAATGCTTAAAGTCTCAGGTTTTATCTCTTACATATAAAAATATTTTAATGCAAATTAGTTGAGAGAAGAATTCTATAATGATTGTGCATTGGATAGTGGTTATGAAAGCCAGAAATATGTGTGATATGTGAACTCCCAGTGCTATGCCAATTACAAAAATCCCATTTTTTGGCTATGGGATAGAAATAAAGGGCTTCCTTCATAGCTCATACATCATGTAAATAAAGTGTATCTAGTATTTTTCAACTTAGTAAAATAAGCTTAATCACTCTCACAAAGGCAAAAAAATAACTGTTCTATCTGAATTTTCCTGAAGATGCAGTCACTTTTGTTGTCTGCCTTCTTGACACAAAGAACCTGATCATCTTCTGCCTGCAAGACACATGCATCTCGTCATCTGTCTGCAAAGATTTTTGAAATTTTTGCCACTGACAGCTAACTCTGTTTTGACAATCTATTTAAAGGAATGGAGCTAAAGTTGTTTTAAGGAGCTAAGTTGCTGCCACTCAAGGTCCTCGGGGAATTTTCTAGCCTACGGCCTTCCTATCTTTATTTGAATATAATGCAGCCCATGCCTGGCATTTTTCTAAAGCGCTAATGCAGTAAGCATGTGTAATCTGCCAGGAGGGACCAGAAAAACCTCTTAATAAATCATATTATCTAAACATTTGGAAAAGTGACTTGGGAGATGTGTCCATAACAGAAAAATATCACACAGTGTATGACAGGCCTCTACTTGGAAGAGGAAAACAAGTAGTACAAGAAATTGTGATGCATTTGCTAATTCCGTTTCTTGAACAAGGATTTTTTTTTTTTTTCCCACTCTGTGTTTGGATAAAACTGTCACATATTCTTTGTGCTGAGGACACAGGCCTGGATGCTGTGCTGTAGACTTGAAAAGGTATCCATCCCTCACTTCATGGATTTCTCCAGCGAGGCGGAATCTCACAGCATCCTCAGTGATTTTGGAGAATCAACTTTGTTCTTCAGAATCTTGTATGCTCCATCTCTGTATTTTAATTGAAAAGTATGGGGGCTCTGAAGACCAAAAGGTCTTTTGAAATTTGGATTTCAGATTTCAACTCTGTATGTATTCATCTATAATTTTTATTGCTCTATTTAATCTCTTTCAGACTGTTCCTCATTTGCACATTAGGGACACTATATGCCTTCTTATATATATATATCTAGTTATAAAGGTATAAGTGGCATAGTTAGAATTTGATTTACAATTTTAAATATATTTCTCTCAGTACACTTTGATAAATCTTTTGAGTTTATTATTATTACTGGTAATGTTTATTGCTTACAACAAAATATGTATAATTAAAATATAAGTCAGATAATGAAAATGGTCATCAGGGGAGTATCATTACTTACCAATATACCAAACATCAAATCTGAATCCAAAGACCTGACCTCATAGCACGTAACTACTGTGCTGTAGAGTACTCAAGTAATTTGCTAAGAACTTCTCTTTTTAAATGTAATCCCTGAGGGCAGAGATTATGTCTTAAAGCATATGCTAGGATATTAAAAAATCAGTTCTTTCTTTCTTAGTTTTAGCTGAAACATTAATATAATTGTTATAAAGTGCTAAAAAAGATACTGCTATGGAAGTAAAGCAAACTTTACTCAGAAAGTATATCAGTTACATGTCCTTTTGTTACCCATTGCCCTGAAAAGTTAAAATAGTGAGGTTACTTATTACTGTGGTTGTCATGAGAACTAAGGGAGATAATGTTTGTAAAGAACTTAACACCATGCTTACCAAATTACTGAATGATGAAGTAAACTCTGAATCGAAATGTTTGATTTCACAGCATCAATTTTTTTTTTAAATCAGTCTTTGGCTGGGACAAGATTTTTGTTGTATTGTCATATATTGTGGGGATATATTACTAGCACGCTGTGTGCATACTTAGTCACTCAGTTGTGTCTCTGTGGCCCCATGGACTGTAGCCCAGTATTCTCTGTCCATGGGATTCTCTAGGCAAGAATATTGCAGTGGATAGCCATTCCCTTCTCCAGGGAAAGTTCCTGACCCAGGGATCAAACCCAGGTCTCCTACACTGCAGGTGGATTCTTTACTATGAGCCACCAGATAAGTCCATATTAACAGCCCAGATTAACACTAATAAACCTGCTGGTATTATTAATGAGATCGAAGTACTTTTCTGGTATAAAAAAATAAAAATAAGTGCCAATAAATTTTACAAACTCTGTCCTTATTTACCATGACTATATGTTTTAAATCTTCTAAGCTTAAATCAAGCTCTAAGCAGCTTGAAAACACTCACTTCCATTAATCCCACGATTCACTGCTGGGAACTTAATTTTTACCTCACTGATGTCAATAACAGAGGGATAAAAAAATGTTAAAGTTGAAAAAATAAAATATGTTAGAGCGTATATGTTCCAGTCACCCTATTTGTAAATGGAAGTTTTGGGCTCATAGAAGTCATGACGTATTTATTAGAAATTAAAAGAGAAGAGGAGAGAGATGCACAAACTAATCTCACCCCTCAGTAGAGGCCTCAGCATTCCCACTTGGCACTTAATCCATTATACTGCACTTAGCTACTAAAAATTTAAGTAACTCTGGACTTTATCCTGTGGCTCTAATTGTTCCACCTGGGATGGAAACTGAGAACACTACCATGTTTTTATGAAGGACATTTTTGACAAGCTATTTTAATAATACACAGAGCATAATGCACTTGAAAATGCATAATGAAGAGCTATGTAAAACCTTTAGGAGGATAGTTCACTGAGCTAAGTAGAGGCTGAGAGGTTTGGTGGATGGAAACAAACTCTTCTGTCTTTATTAACAGAAATGTTGCTGTTTTAAGCTGCTAAAAGATGATCAGAAAGAAGCAAGAATCTTCTAGACACACTCTATCTTCAACTCTTATTTATACAGTTATATTACTGAATCAAATAAACTGATTACTGATGGCTTTTTAAAACTCCTCACAAAAGGCAAGCCTTAATGTGTTAGGAAATCTAATTTACTATTCTTCAAAATGCCTAAAGCTAAACTCGTGATTAAAACTTTTGGTTATCATCTCAGATATATTTTTGTAATTGCTTTCAGATGCATCAAAGTCAATATAGAAAATATTTTTAGAAATAGTAAAAACAATCCTGAGTGTAAGAATTAAAAATAGATGAGTGATTGATTTAAAATTCTTATACTTAGGTTTGCGATAACAGAATTTTGTAATTAAATTACAGAAATAATGTTATAGATCCATTGATATGTCATTTGCAAAAAACTGTGTGAGGGGTTTAATTATAGGGACTTGAATACATTTTCCATTTTAAAACTACATGTTTAAATAACAGATTCTGTCCCCTACTCTCAAGCTAAGAAATCAATACAGTTCAAGAAATGCAGCTTAAAAATAATGACTGATTTTGCTCTCACATTGATTCCTAAATAATACTGAGAAATTCCCAGTATACTAGAATCTAAATCTTTCTTCCTGAGCATGCTAAGCTTCAATTACCATAAGCTACATGGGGTTATGAGCTGAACAAACCATTTTAGCTCTGTGGGTTAATGAAGAATTAAGTTGAAAGAAGGGGTGGAGTTTCTCCAAAGATAAACTAAAAGGAAAAGAGTTGTTTTCAAGGGAAAGTTAATATCAGAAACATTATTTTTGAAAAATTATCTGAAAAATAATATCAGAAAAATTAATACAAGAAAAGGGAACATCCATATGCATCAGAAAGAAGCCCATTGTTTTCACATATGTATGTATGAGGACTACATACATATTCTCCAGGCATAAAGAAGAGGTTCCTCTCCTCTCTCTGGGTTTTTTATGACAGAAATCCCTTGATTTTACATGCCATTCACTCCTTCAATATATGTCTATGAATTACCTCTTATACATGAAGCTCCAGACCAAGAAACAAGGTTGAATAAATAAATGCTTACACCATCCAATGAATTGGCAGATACATAAACAAACAATTTCAATCATTAATATTAGCTACAGTGTAGATTATGGCGAAAGAGAGAGTAATTTATTCTCCTGAAGTTATGGGAATACAGATGTTTGAAATGTTTCACAGAAAAGAAATAAGCAAATTTTGATTCACATGATGTATAAACTGGAATTTGGCAAAATATAATAACAATAGTGTTACCAATTGCTTGCTATGTGCTGAACACTGAAGTGCTTTAGAAAGATTATCTCACATAATCCTCACGACAACCACTGGGGTAGGTGCTATTATTATCTCATCTTTATAGGTGACAGACAGACTGTAAAGCCACAGAAAAGTTCAGAACTCTGCCACAGGTCACATAGTAGGAAAACGGATTTGAATACAAGCCAAAACCTTTGCTTCTGTCTACTATACTTTGGTACTGAAGGAAGGAAGTGTCTCAGTTAACAACTATTCAACAGTCAGACAAGTGAAATAGCACTGAGTAATTCAGCATGCTTGGAGCAAAAGCTCTGTTTCTGGAGTGACAGGCATAGGACTGGGTAAAAGAAATAGGAACCAGGCAAGGAAGGCTGCCTGTGCCATGTATATTGAGGATGGAATAAAGAAATGTAAGACTATAGGCCAGGAGATCGTATGGGAGATGAACACATTAGCCAACGTGAAAGACTAGTCAGTCTTAAATAAGACAGCTTCGATGCGGCAACAGGTGGTTAGCAAGATGCAGAGGAGAAAGGGTAGATAAGGTCTGGAGAGGGACTGAAAGTGGTGAGGGGAGAAGAGAGAGACGAGCATGACTCCTAGGCATATTTCCTGGGTAGCATGGTATACACCTTTCCCTTCTCCAGGGCATCTTCCCAACCCAGGGATTGAACCCAGGTCTCCAGAATTGCAGGCAGATTCTTTACCAGCTGAGCCACAAGGGAAGCCCAAGAATCCTGGAGTGGGTAGACTATCCCTTCTCCAACAGATCTTCCTGACCCAGGAAACATGAACCAGGATCTTCTGCATTGCAGGCAGATTCTTTACCAACTGAGCTATCAGAGAAGCCCAATTTGTATGACAAATCACTACAAAAGGACGACAGCTTTTTTCCAAAATCCAGGTCTTTGGGTTTACTGCAATTCAGAATCTCATGTAATCTTTCATTTACTTTTAAACTGGAAGAAAACAGCTTTACAATGTTGTGTCGGTTTCTGCCGTGCAACAACTCAAATCAGCCGAAATTATACATTTATCACCTCTCTCTTGAGCTTCCCTTCCCTCCCCACATCCTATCCCTCTAGGTTACCACAGAGTACCATCCCTGTGGTATATAACAACTTCATGTACCTCTTTAAGATATGCATGTGCTTAATGAAAGCATCACCTATTCAGAAGATATTTCTCTGAGAATGCATACCCCAATCCTTATTCCTTTGCTTGGGCAAAAAATAATTCATTGGTTCTATTAGCAGTCTGAAAAAGACTACCTTCATCCCTAATCCATGAAAATTCACAGGAAAAATTTAATTTTACCTTTTCTTGTGTGACATCCAAGTGACCTTACAACTGTTATATCACCAATATTTACCTTAGCCTCATGAGATCTGCCAAGGAAAAATGTATTCCTATCTTTAAAGGGTAAACAGAGGTTAAGTGACTCATCTGGGGAGCTAGAAATAATAGCTCACTCTCTGGAATCAGCTCATTATGTGTAAGAGCAACTGGCAAATGGCAACTGATATTTCATATGGCTTGAGCTGTTGGAGTCTGTCTTTATCAGAACACAACGAGCTCAGGAGCAGAAGAGAAACTGAATATGGCTTTTTCAAGACAGGCATTTTTTTTTTTTTTCTTAATTCTTAGCAAGCTTTGCCACTGACCTGTGGACTCAATAAATAAGTTCAAGGTGATAATCAACATCAGCAAAATAGCCAAGAAATGTGGAGAGAAGTGTTCACTATATAATACTTGATTTTTACATCAAACATCTTGTAATCCTTTCCAATAAGTTTCTAACACTAAGTAAAGGTATAAAGGCAGGTCTGCCATACATTAATATAGGTTGATAAGCAACTTTGATGAAACACTGTGGCCCGCTTTCCTAATGAAGTAATTCATAAGTCCTGGGGAGAAATAAATGATAGATATGATAGCAAATGATAGATAGCTTTCTTTTCCTTGAATCATCTTTTTCTTTGTTGATTGGTTTTCTGTGGTTTTTCAGGTTCTCATACTCATTTGAATTTCTTCCTATGGTTCTGGCTCTTCTTTCTCAGTTTCCTTGGCAAATTGCTGCATTGCCAAACCTTAAAAGCTTGAAGTATCTCTTAGATTGCTGATCTTTTTTACCTACACTCACTCCCTGTCAATGATTTTACCTAATCCTAGAAGGATATGATGGTGGCTTGGGCCACAATGGAGTGCCGGGAAAACAAAAGGCTACATACTGAATATATTGTAAAGGTAGACCAAATAGATTTCCAGAATAACATACTATGGGGTACATATAAAAGAGAAACATCAAACATGGCTCTGTGATTTTTGGATCAACAACAGGAGGATTAAGCTGACATTAACTGTGTTGGGTAAGACTGTGAAGGAAACAAGTCTGTTCTAGCAGAAATCAGGAAGTGAGTGGTGGCTATGCTACAGCTGAGAGGCCTATTACGTACTAGAAGTTGATTAGAGTCTTACTTAGCATTCAAAGAAGGAAAACCAGTACTATTGATATGGAACACAGATGTTAGTTTAGGCATTAAACCTTTAGAAACATGGAGTGGAAGGTAGTCTTTGGAAGGCTATCACCTCTGAATCTGATGGTGAGTCTATAATCCTGGAAGGATACCAAGGGCTGGCACTCAGTAAAAATGCAAGAAGAGAAAGAAGGTGTGCAAGAAGAGTAGAACTCTCAAGAACAAACCAAGATCTACAAAAAACAACTGGAACACATGCGGACAAACGGAGACCCTTGTTTATTTCTCACGGTCTCTGACTTCAACAATGAATGGGATCATTAGAAGCTGGAATTGTCTGCCATGGAGATCCTGGTTCGGGACTCAGTAGGAGCTGTGAGACCCATAGCATCCAGTTGAGTGGCAAATCAGGGCCACCAAGCGTGTGCTGGGGCAGCCCGTGGCCTCCTACGCTGACCGGCAGAGTGTAATGGCTACTGTTTTTCTACAGACATTCATGTGGTATGCCCTTCACTTCCCTTAGATATTTTCCTTGAGACCTTCTAAGGTCATCACTTTTAATTGCAATCTCACTCTCTCACAGTCTTCATCCCTGCTTTATTCTTGCCCTTACTACTTGTTATTTTACAATTTTTTTTACCTCAGTTCAGTTCAGTTCCTCAGTCATGTCCGACTCTTTGTGACCCCATGAATCGCAGCACGCCAGGCCTCCCTGTCCATCACCAACTCTCAGAGTCCACCCAAACCCATGTCCATTGAGTCAGCGATGCCATCCAACCATCTCATCCTCTGTTGTTCCCTTCTCCTCCTGCCTTCAATCTTTCCCAGCATCAGTGTCTTTTCCAATGAGTCAGTTCTTCATATCAGGTGGTTAAATTATTGGAGTTTCAGCTTCAACATCAGTCCCTCCAATGAACACCCAGGACTGATCTCCTTTAGGATGGACTGGTTGGATCTCCTTGCAGTCCAAGGGACTCTCAAGAGTCTTCTCCAACACCACAGTTCAAAAGCATCAATTCTTCGGCGCTCAGCTTTCTTTATAGTCCAACTCTCACATCCATACATGACCACTGGAAAAACCAAAGCCTTGACCATATGGACCTTTGTTGACAAAGTGAAGTCTCTGCTTTTTAATATGCTGTCTAGGTTGGTCATAACTTTCCTTCCAAGGAGTAAGTGTCCTTTAATTTCATGGCTGCAATCACCATCTGCAGTGATTTTGGAGCCCAGAAAAATAAAGTTAGCCATTGTTCCCACTGTTTCCCCTTCTATTTGCCATGAAGTGATGGGACTGGGTGCCATGATCTTAGTTTTCTGAATGTTGAGATTTAAGCCAACTTTTTCACTCTCCTCTTTCATCCACTAGAATGAGAGCAGGTATATTGGATATTTTGTTAAATAGTATTTCCTAATTCTGGCACATGATAGACATTGAATAATATTTATTGAACAAAATGAAAGAGCACCAGTTTTATGATTAAATGAAATAGCTTAAAAATTTTCAAAGCATGTTGACCAGGTTTTATGGAATGCTATCCAGAAAGAATGGTTAATACCTTCATGTACCTTTAGAACAACGGTGTCTATTTTAGCTCTTTGGTTGAACCTTATGGATTTTAAAGTGCTTTTTAAAATATTTTACAAGACTGGAAATTTTATATGGCTCTACAAATATGCCAACTACAACTCGGGTGAGAAATTTAGATAAACCTATAAATAAAATTGATCTGTGTTATGTATATATATGTGTGATGATTGATTTTTCTCCTTTGACTTCCTGAGGTTTACAAACAGAGGTATGAATTCTGAAATCTACAAACCAAATGGATACCAGTAACTTCATAATAAGCAAAACAAATTAACAAAAAATTAAGACTGTCAACGACCCAGGGCACAACTACTTGTAAATTTAACTGTACATCTGCAGTTATAAATAGTTCTTTCCCTGGTGGCTCAGCAGTAAAGAAACTGCCTGCCAATACAGGAGACACAAGTTCAATCCCTGGGCCGGGAAGATCCCCCTGCAGAAGGAAATGGCAACCCATTCCTTTATTCTTGCTTGAGAAATCCCATGGACAGAGGGGCCTGGTGGGCTATAGTTCATGGGGTCATAAAAGTGACTCAACTTAGCGACTAAACAAAAACCAAAAGAATCCTGGCACTCAGTACTTTAGTAAGGAAAAGCAGTTGTGTGAACTCCTCTGTGCTTTTGCAGCATTTAATAGCTACTTTTATTCATGGCAAAAATATTAAAAGAAAAATTTAATATTTAAAAATAGTGAGTCAAGTTCTTATTTACACTCTTGTATTATTATAATTCATTTTTATATAGAGACCACCTAAGCAAATTCCATTGCTTCACAGTGACAAACTCACATATACACATACACATAGACAAAGACACACATGAGGAAAATTTTTAAAATCACTCTTTTTTCCCTTCTCACAGAGGAAAGTAAAGAAAACATTATCTAAAACACTCATTTTAAGAACGTTAATTCTCACATGTTCCTCCCTATGTTCATTTCCTAGCTACCTTAAGAATGGACTGTCTTAGTCTTATGTAGTCTATTTCTTCCAAACACTTAAAATATTCACAAATTAATGGAAAGGTGAAGGAAGAAAATGTGTCCTTGGAATTTAAGGTGGTGGGTTCAGGTGAGATGCTTAAAGAGTGCACAGTTAGAAAAGAATATCAACTCAATGATCATCTGTGTGACATGTCAACCAATTGTTAGTTTGCTTCCTTAGTAATTCTGTAAGTTAAGATTATCCCCTTCTGACTCCATGTTTGAATGAGTCTGAGATTTGTATTGGAGAAGGAAATAGCAACCCACTCCAGTGTTCTTGCCTGGAGAATCCCAGGGACGGGGGAGCCTGGTGGGCTGCCGACTATGGGGTCGCACAGAGCTGGATATGACGGAAGTGACTTAGCAGCAGCAGCAGCACCAGAGATTTGTAAAATATTCCAAGAGAATTCACATTTTTAAATGTATTCATACGTTGGTTTGGTTTTACTCCACATTTTGTTAAAAAATTATTTGAAACCACTTTAACATAGCACATTTAATAAATAAGAGCGCTCACACGGAAACACAGCTAGCTCTCTTTCACATCAAACTTGTTTTGCCAGCTAAACCATGCTGTCCTTTCTCAATTTGCAAACTTGCTAATGACCAGGTAATATATTAAGGATTTGTATTTCATCTTTCCAAAGGACTGATTTTACCAAGTTGCCAAAATAAAAGGACTGGACATCATTAGAACAATTTCTCATCTTTAATTTAAGCCAGAGTAATTCTAAATTACTTTGTACAGCTATCTTTTAGTTCTTGAGCCCATGGGCAGTTTCTTCAGTGGTCATATCTATAATTCAGTATGTCAGGGTTCATTTTGTTTAATTTTATTGATGGAAATTTCTATACAGACCTGGTTCTGTACTCTCATATTTTTCAACTTACATGAATTTTTTTCCAAATTTTGATTGTGAAGATGCTTATTTTTTTTTAATAGGAAGAAGGATCCCATGTAAAGCTATCTCTTTTTGTGTAGATATTTCTCAGCATATTTTTCAAATATAGAGACTCAAATATAGAGCATGACATATTACAGCTGTTACCATAACTGAAATACACACACATGGACTTTCTTAATTTTAGAACTAATACTCAAGATTTGTTACATGTGACAATATATTATGGATTAAATATTGTAGATATTCAACTTCCTGTTGAGTGGCAGAGGACATCTATATAGAAAACACAGTTAAATTTTACATTACAGATAGGTTTATTCCTACAATGTGTACAGTAGAGTAATTCTAGATAAAAACTTTAATTAAATCAAGGTATTAGATTTTTTTTTAGTCTGGCATGCAAAGACTTTTGGAGTTCGAAGTTGGGTTTGAAACTTTGTTTCTTCTATTCCACAGATTGGCAGAGGAAGAATTAAATTTTCTAAGCCTCATTTTATCAGATAATATCTACAGGAAAGGTTATGTGAGTATTGGAATTTGCCAACCTTTAGGACCGAGTACACTGCAAATCTACTCAGAAGCTTAATAAATACAAGATAACATGTTAGTGACCTTCACAGAGGCATGCACTAAACAGTATTAGAATTTACACTGTGCAACCGCCCCCCCCCACCCCAATTACTTGAACTAGTTGGGTTTCAGGACTTGGCATGGGTGCCTATATCATCTCTTTCCATAGTTAACTTCTGAATTTACAATTGGTGGCGATTATATATGTGAAAGTGCTTAATAAGCTAAGAACTTCAGAATAGACGTTTTAGCTTTCATTTCTATTGCTAGTATCTTAAGTTCTGTTTCACAACTAATCTGCCAAGCTGACACTGTAAAATGTAAACTTCCTATAAAATCACACTTCAAAACAAGGACTGATTTGGATTCTATTTAATGAAAATGCTTTTATTTCTCTTCTGACCTCAGCTCCATTTTTAAGGGTAAACACTATAACTACCAGGCTCCGTCATCCCCCAAAGGGCTATAACCAAGCAGTGACTAGGTGTGTGGTATCCAGATCACCTCTCTTTTCCTTTTGGACTATGTAAGTCTCTCTTTTTCTAATATGTTTAATAAAATTATTAATGAAATATCTCTGTTCAACTTTTACAGTTTTTTTTTTTTCTGTTAAGTCAACACCTAGCCTTGAAAAAAACTAATTTGTGATTCCACAGATGACTGTATAAGAAGCTAATCTTACTAGAGACCCTTCTGAGGAAAGGACTAAGCCTTTTTAATAGTTTGTCTGGGGTGACTTCTTCTATATTCCACAGTCTCATTTCAGAAAACATATCTAAAGAAATAAAAACTACTTGCTAATTTAAATTGAATTTTTAAGTGTAAAGACATTGCCAACGGGACATTGTCAAATATCTGCTGACCACATACTTTGTGTCCACAATGATTCATCTTTTTTATGTACAATGAAAATTTTTATTTTAATGAACACATCACTATCAACATATTCTTCATTTGTAAAAAGGAACAATTGGATTTGGGCAGTGAATTCCACACAATACAATGATCCCACACAAGGTTCCATTAATTTAAGAACTGATGGTCTAAATAGTTTGAGAAAACTGGCATAATTTTGGTGATGTGTTGACAAACAAGTTCTGGGTGTGGCTGAAGGCTGATTTATGACATTTGCCAATTTTTTTGTGGTGTCAATATTCCCACAATATCCAGTTTCAAGCCATCAATAGTTTAGTAACTGACTCAAAGAATATTTAACAATCAGCTCTTACCAACTGATATAAGCCAGTTCCATCATATCACTGAATGTTCCTATGCTGAAGCTACACAATCACAGATGATAGGAAAAGTCTTGGAGCACAACCCAGATTCTTCCCCAAAAGTTTTTGATCATTAAATATTCTTTATAAACTAACATCTATTTAACTCATGTTTACAGATCATAATGTTAGCCTATCCAAGTCTTCTCATCCAGGTGTTTCCATGCAAGTCTATTAACCATCTGAATCCTATTAACTATATTTCTTTGCTATGGGGCTTTCTGCCAGAACACCGTTTTATTACTTATGTTGGAAGACATGAATATCATAGAACTGAAATCTCTGGAACCAGCCTCAGCCAATATCCAAGAGAAGTTTTACAACGTCAACCAAAAGTTCCTCTGCTGCTGCTAAGTTGCTTCAGTTGTGTCTGACCCTGTGTGACCCCATAGACGGCAGCCCACCAGGCTCCTTCGTCCCTAGGATTCTCCAGGCAAGAACACTGGAGTGGGTTGCCATTGCCTTCTCCAATACATGAAAGTGAAAAGTGAAAGTGAAGTTGCTCAGTCGTGTCTGACTCTTCCCGACCCCATGGACTGCAGCCCACCAGGCTCCTCCACCCACGGGATTTTCCAGGCAAGAGTACTGGAGTGGGGTGCCACTGCCTAGGATGATTAAACTCCATGCATCTTAACTGTCTATCCTCTCTTCTTTGTTTTACTTCTTGATCCCTTGCCACCGTTTCTTCCATTTCCCACATTAAATGCTTAGTTTTGTATTTTTGTCTCAGGGTCTCTTTCAGGGAAAATTACAAAATAAAACACACAGTTTGGAAAATGGTGGGTTAGAAAATTTCAGACTACTTTGGTTCTAATTTTCAAAGATTTAAAATAACATCCAGAGATTATTTCTGACATCTTCATACTATAAACTTCCAGTCCCTTTTATCACCATGCATGGTCTTTTGGGTCACTTAATAACTGTTAAGCTAATATTTTTCTGATAATAAAACCAAGAGACATTGACAAAGGAAAGAGTATAAAGTCAGGAGGTGCTTCCTATAACTTTCCTATCTTTAGGGGACTGACTAGAAATTTAGGATTTATCTGAATAGCTTGTGTAGTGAGGAGGCCTCCTCACTTTGCCATACTGGCCCTACTTCTTTGTCTCTTCTCTGGCACCTGCCTTTTGTGTGCTTCTGTATCTCACTATTTTTTTTCCAACCTTTTTTTTTAATCCCATC
Organism: Oryx dammah; assembly: GCF_014754425.2. NCBI lineage: Eukaryota > Metazoa > Chordata > Mammalia > Artiodactyla > Bovidae > Oryx > Oryx dammah. The sequence continues at coordinate 19,522,327 of NW_024070199.1, forward strand.
TCTTGATGGTTTCAAGTGTCAAATGATTAAGAAATATTCATTCCTCACAAATTCTTCCAATTCACCTTGAATACTTGTAGGAAAAGCTTTTTTATACATCCAACTATAATGACACTTATCAAGACACTGCTAGACACTTGTATACATTATTTCATTTAGCACTTTCAGAAACAATTTGGGGTAAATATTACTAAAACCCATTTTGCAGATGAGCAAACAGGCTCACAGAAGTTAAATCATTTTCCAAACTTGGGACAATTATTAAATGGCAGAACTGGGTATTTTTCCTAAGCTCTTTTCATTAGATCACACCCTTTCTTACATTTCAAAAAATAACAGAGTTAATTAAGAAGATTGCGTGTATATCCCAGGACTCAGGTAAAAATAGTCTAGTATTATATATATAAATATCCAATGTAGCATTATTTCAATCTTCTTTGGGAAGAAATATGGAGTTGTCCCAGAGTGTCTCTTTCTTTAACTGTGTTCAGTCAGTCAGTCAGTCAGTTCAGTCACTCAGTCATGTCCGACTCTTTGTGACCCCATGAATCGCAGCACACCAGGCCTCCCTGTCCATCACCAACTCCTAGAGTTCACTCAGACTCACGTCTATTGAGTCCGTGATGCCATCCAGCCATCTCATCCTCTGTCGTCCCCTTCTCCTCCTGCCCCCAATCCCTCCCAGCATCAGAGTCTTTTCCAATGAGTCAACTCTTTGCATGAGGTGGCCAAAGTACTGGAGTTTCAGCTTTAGCATCATTCCTTCCAAAGAAATCCCAGGGTTGATCTCCTTCAGAATGGACTGGTTGGATCTCCTTGCAGTCCAACGGACTCTCAAGAGTCTTCTCCAACACCATAGTTCAAAAGCATCAATTCTTCGGCGCTCAGCCTTCTTCACAGTCCAACTCTCACATCCATATAAGACCACAGGAAAAACCATAGCCTTGACTAGACAGACCTTGGTTGGCAAAGTAATGTCTCTGCTTTTGAATATACTATCTAGGTTGGTCATAACTTTTCTTCCAAGGAGTAAGCGTCTTTTAATTTCATGGCTGCAATCACCATCCCCTGGACCATATGCTAAGCTTCATTTATTAAAGAATAATATAATCATTATCATCATTATAATAATAATGACATGATATCCACAATATTATTGTAACAGTTAAATTAACACATCAAGAATGTTTAACACAATTTTCCCAGAATATAATACATCACCAAAACCTGAAAACTATTATTATCAGTGAATATATGATAGCCAGAAGACATATAACAGATAATTTTAGTGTTCTACATAAGAGACTTTGAAAATGCACTGAAGAATTGGGCTGTGGTAGTACTCAGCTCTATTTCTAGGGCAGGGAAATAATATTTCATTATCAGCCATAATTTTTAAAAATTACTCCTTCTGAGAATTTTTCTAGAAATTCTTTTATCAGTGCCACCTTGATGTAAAGGTTTGTGTGTTGATTCAATATGAACAATAGTCTCTTGTGATACATAAAACCTCAGATAAAATTGTTTTATAAATTAAAGCCTTTTTAGCAAATTTACATTTTGGAGTCAAGTAAAATTAAAAAGGGAAAAGATTAAAATGTCGTGATGTAACCTGAAACAAAGAGATTTTGGAAGGTTAAATCTATTCTGTATTTTTCCTACAGGTCATGTTGATCTGGTAGTAAATGCAGATAGAATCCACAGTGCCTTTTAGTTATAAATTTGATACTAAAAACATACATCCATAAAAGAGGTTCAACTAAACAAAGCAAAAGATGCTATTTGCAGGGTTTAAGGAAAAATTCCAGGGGGAACAATTATGAAGCTCCTTATCAAGTAACTTTCAACCTGAGCGTGTGTGTGTGTGTGTGAGTCCCTCAGTCATGTCCGACTCTTTGCAACTCTCTGGACTCTAGCCAGCCAGACTCCTCAGTCCATGGAATTCTCCAGGCAAGAATACTGGAGTGGGTTGCCGAACTTGTATTAAAACTTGCATGATTTCCTCCAACTGTCTAAAATAAAGTTCTACAGAACCAGCCCTGTCAGCTGCTGCTCAGCCTCTCAGCAGGAACAACAGTTTAGAGATGAATGGGCATATAACAGAGTTCTGCCAAGAGAACGCACTGGTCATAGCAAATACCCTCTTCCAACAACACAAGGGAAGATTCTACACATGGGCATCACCAGATGGTCAACACCAAAATCAGGTTGACTATATATTCTTTGCAGCCAAAGATGGAGAAGCTCTATACAGTCAACAAAAACAAGATCAGGAACCAACTGTGGCTCAGATCATGAACTCCTTTTTCCAAATTCAGACTTAAATTGTAGAAAGTAGGGAAAACCACTAGACCATTCAGGTATGACTTAAATCAAATCCCTAACAAATATACAGTGGAAGTGAGAAATAGATTTAAGGGATGAGATCTGATAGACAGAGTGCCTGGTGAACTATGGAGAGAGATTCCTGGCATTGTATAGGAAGACGTGATCAAGACCATCCCCAAGAAAAAGAAATGCGAAAAAGCAAAGTGGCTGTCTGAGGAGGCCTTACAAATTGCTACAAAGAGAAGCCAAAAGCAAAGGAGAAAAGGAAAGACATAACCATCTGAATGCAGAGTTCAAAGGAATAGCAAGGAGAGATAACAAAGCCTTCCTCAGTGATCAGTGCAAAGAAATAGAGGAAAACAATAGAATGGGAAAGACTAGAGACTAGAGATCTCTTCAAAAAAAATCAGAGATACCAAGGGAACATTTCATGCAAAGATGGGCTCAATAAAGAACAGAAATGGTATGGACCTGACAGAAGCAGAAGATATTAAGAAGAGGTGGCAAGAATACACAGAACTGTACAAAAAAGATCTTCATGACCCATGTAATCACAATGGTGTGATCACTCACCTAGAGCCAGATATCCTGGAATGTGAAGTCAAGTGGGCCTTAGGAAGCATCACTGTGAACAAAGCTAGTGGAGGTGATGGAACTCCAGTTGAGCTATTTCAAATCCTAAAAGATGATGTTGTGAAAGTGCTGCACTAAATTTGCCAGCAAATTTGAAAAACTCAGCAGTGGCCACAGGACTGGAAAAGGTCAGGTTTCATTCCAATCCCAAAGAAGGGCAATGCCAAAGAATGCTCAAACTACCACACAATTGGACTCATCTCACATGCTAGTAAAGTAATGCTCAAAATTCTCCAAGCCAGGCTTCAGCAATACGTGAACCATGAACTTCCAGATGTTCAAGCTGGTTTTAGAAAAGGCAGAGGAATCAGAGATCATACTGCCAACATCAGCTAGATTATCTAAAAAGCAAGAGAGTTTCAGGAAACATCTGTTTCTGCGTTATTGAATATGCCCTAGACTTTTACTGTGTGGATCACTACAAACTATGGAAAATTATTAAAGAGATGGGAATACTAGACCACCTGACCTGCCTCTTGAGAAATCTGTATGCAGGTCAGGAAGCAATAGTTAGAACTGGACATGGAACAACAAACTGGTTCCAAATAGGAAAAGGAGTACGTCAAGGCTGTATGTTGCCACCATGCTTATTTAACTTATATGCAGGGTACATCATGAGAAACACTGGGCTGCATGAAGCACAAGCTGGAATCAAAATTGCTGGGTGAAATATCAATAATCTCAGATATGCAGATAACACCACCCTTATGGCAGAAAGTGAAGAACTAAAGAGCCTTTTGATGAAACTGAAAGAGGAGAGTGAAAAAGCTGGCTTAAAGCTCAACATTCAGGAAACAAAGATCATGGCATCTGGTCCCATCACCTCATGGCAAATAGAGAAACAGTGGAAACAGTGTCACACTTTATCTTTTGGGGCTCCAAAATCACTGCAGAATGGTGACTGCGGCCATGAGATTAAAAGATGCTTGGTCCTTGGAAGAAAAGTTATGACCAACCTAGACAGCATATTGAAAAGCAGAGACATTACTTTGCCGACTAAGGTCCATCTAGTCAAGGCTATGGTTTTTCCAGTAGATATGTATGGATGTGATTGCTGGACTATAAGGAAAGCTGAATGCCAAGGAATTGATGCTTTTGAACTGTGGTGTTGGAGAAGACTCTTGAGAGTCTTTTGGGCTGCAAGGAGATCCAACCAGTCCATCCTAAAAGAAATCAGTCCTGGGTGTTCATTGGAAGGACTGATGTTTAAGCTGAAACTCCAATACTTTGGCCACCTGATGCAAAGAGCTGACTCATTTGAAAAGACCCTGATGCTGGGAAAGATTGAAAGTGAGAGGAGAAGGGGACAACAGAGGATGAGATGGTTGGGTGGCATCACTGACTCAATGCATATGAGTTTGAGTAAACTCTGGGAGTTGGTGATGACAGGAAGGCCTCACGTGCTGCAGTCCATGGGATCACAAAGAGTTGGACACGACTGAGTGACTGAACTGAACTGAACTGGGCTTATGATCTGGAAGGCCAAACATGCTCTGCTTTCTCCAAGTCTTCACATGGGTAAGTATTTAAATATACCATGGAGAGTAACCCTGAATTCACTACATGCCCAAACATGCTTGCCTAGGGAACGCAGTATACACTGCTTAGACTGCTGTTAAGCATCTCTTCCATTCAGCAATGTTTGGTAGCAACATAATGTCACACACTCAGGTGGTTCTCATGACTTGGTCAAGTGGCGAGTTAGTGTTAAATGTCATCACAACATAACCTAAGGTGACACATAGTCAAGGACTGATGATAATGGAGGAGGAGGTGCTGTAGGCCTTCACTTGTGTATATGCTTCACTTGTGTATATGGTTAGGGGAAGAGAAGTGACATATTCTCTACTTCAGCTCTGAAAGGAAAAAGACCAGTGTGGATGGAGAACAAAGTATGGGAAGTAAGACCAAGGAAAGAAAAGGCTATTGGAGTGCTCTAAAATGGAATTAAGAATATCAATCTGGAATGCTGCCTTGTTTTTTCCCAATGATATTAAGTATTGTTCAGTTCATTAGGTAAATTGAATAAGGACTTCTCTTAAAAATCTCATTTACTACTGTAATCAATTGGTAAGATATGTTCAATGCCTAAACTTAAGGGAACATTAAAGTTAGTTAATTATTTCTGATAAAAAGAGCAACAAATAATTATTTTTGTATCCTAATAGTAACTTCCATTACCAAGCGCCATATGATTTTCTCCATATTTTACTTAATATCCACAACATTACTTTGTTTGTTATTCAGTTGCTAAGTGCTGTCTGACTGCAACCCCATGGACTACAGCAGGCCAGGCTCCTCTGTCCTCTTCTATCCCCCGGAGTTTGCTATATTCATGTCCATTGAGTTGATGATGCTATCTAAACATCTCATCCTCTGCTTCCCACTTCTCCTTTTGCCTTCATTCTTTCCCAGCATCAGAGTCTTTTTGTATCAGGTGACCAAAGTACTGGAGCATCAGCTTCAGCATCAGTTCTTCTAATAAATATTTATGGTTCACTTCCTTGAGGATTGATTGGTTTGATCTCCTTGCAGTCCAAGAGACCTTCAGTGGTCTTCTCCAGCACCACAGTTGGAAAGCATCAGTTCTTCGGTGTTCAGCCTTCTTTATCATCCAACTCTCACATCTGTACATGCTACTGAAAAAAACATAGCTTTTACTATATGGACATAAGTTGGCAAAGTGATTTCTCTGTTGAGGTTCCCAGGTGGCACTAGTGGAAAGAATCTGCCTGTCAATGCAGGAGACATGAGGGACAAGAGTTCAAACCCTAGCTTGGGAAGATCCTCTGGAGAAGGAAATGGCAGCCCACCCCAGTATTCTTCCCTGGGGAATCAGTCTGCAAAGAATTGGACATAACTTAGCGACTGAGCACAAGTTTGTCATAGCTTTCCTTGCAAGGAAAAAGAATTTTTTTAATTTCATGGCTGCAGTCCCAGTCCACAGTGATTTTAGAGCTCAAGAAAATAAAACATGTCACTGCTACCACTTTTTCCCCTTGAAATGATGGGACCGTCTGACATGATCTTAATTTCTGGAATGTTAAGCCTCAAGCATCTTCACAAGAGGAGAGTGAAAAAGTTGGTTTAAAACTTAACATTCAGAAAACTAACATCATGGCATCCGGTCCCATCACTTCATGGCAAATGGATGGGGAAACAATGGAAATAGAGAGAGACTTTATTCTGGGGGGCTCCAAAATCACTACAGATGGTGACTGTAGCAAAGAAATTTAAAAAGACACTTGTTCCTTGGAAGGAAAGCTATGACCATCCTAGACAGCATATTAAAAAGCAGAGAGACATTATTTTGCTGACAAAAGTCCATCTAGTCAAAGCTATGGTTTTTCCAGTAGTCATGTAGGGATATAAGAGTTAGACTACAAAGAAAGCTGAGTGCTGAAAAATTGATGCTTTTGAACTGTGTTGTTGGAGAAGACTCTTGAGAGTCCCTTGGACTGGAAGGAGATCCAACCAGTCTATCCTAAAGGAAATCCGTGCTGAATAGTCATTGGAAGGACTGTTGCTGAAGCTGAAACTCCAATACTTTGTCCACCTGATGTGAAGAACTGATTCATTGGAAAAGACCCTGATGCTGGGAAAGATTGAAGGTAAGAGGATATGGGGCCAACAGAGGATGAAATGGTTGGATGGTATCACCAACTCCATGGGTGTGAGTTTGAGTAAACTCCAGCAGTTGGTGATGGACAGGGAAGCCTGGTGTGCTGCACTCTACAGGGTCACAAAAAACAACTGAACTGAGTTGAAGTTTCAAGCCAGCTTTTTCACTCTCTTCCTTCACCCTCTTCCAGAGGCTCTTTAGTTCCTCTTCACTTTCTGCCATTAGAGTGGTATTATCTGCATATCTGAGGCTGTTAATATTTCTCCTGGGAATTTTGATTCCAGCTTGTGACTCACCCAGCCTAGCATTTTGCATGATGTACTCTGTATGGAAGTTAAATAAGCAGGGTGACAATATACAGCCTTGTCATACTCCTTTCCTGATTTTGAACCAGTCCTTTGTTCCATGTCCAATTCTAACTGATGTTTCTTGACCAGCATACAGTTTTCTCATGAGACAGGTAAGGTGGTCTGGTATTCCTATCTCTTTAATAACAGTTTCCCATGGTTTGATGTGATTCACACAGTGAAAGGCTTCAACATATTCAAAGAAGCAGAAGTAGATATTTATCTGGAATTCCCTTTGTTTCTCCATTAGGAGATAGCTACTATTACTTATTCCATTTCAGATGAGGAAATTGAGGCTCAAAATGCTAGGTAAATTTGCTATAATCACTAGGTGGGTAATTCTGATAGGGCTTATGCTTGAACCTGGAGAAGGCAATGGCCCCCCACTCCAGTACTCTTGCCTGGAAAATCCCATGGACGGAGGAGCCTGGTGGGCTGTAGTCCATGGGGCCTCGGGAAGAGTCGGACATGACTGGGCGACTTCACTTTCACTTTTCACTGTCATGCATTGGAGAAGGAAATGGCAACCCACTCCAGTGTTCTTGCCTGGAGAATCCCAGGGCTGGGGGAGCCTGATGGGCTGCCGTCTGTGGGGTCTCACAGAGTCGGACACGACTGAAGCAACTTAGCATTGCATTTAGCATACTTGAACCCACTTCTGCCAGATGTGGGAGCTCACACCTAAATCCTCTGCAGGGAAACAATATGAAGTCACATGGCCTGAATGAATGAATAGCTTGTACAAGTTTCTTCCTGCTCTCTGTCCCTCAGTTTTCTCTCTGCAGTAAAAACATTCTCCTAGGAATGCTGTAACAATTGAGTGAGTTCATGCAGATAAAGCTTGTAAAATAGTGCCTGGAATATTGAAAGGGCTCAATCAGGATGACTTATTTTTAGGCTGATGATAACCACATGAAGATGATGACAATGGTGGAGGACGAGAAGCAGAAAGACAAGATGACAATGAAACACAGCCCTTGTAGTGAGGAAACAGCTTTCTCTCCAGTGGGTGAAACTTGTACTGCTGTAGTCAAACTTAGCTTGTAAATTGCTTGTCCCTCAGAAATTCTTTTGCCGTTAGAAGCAGTGTTAAACATACAGTGAAGAGGCTCACGTAGCCAAAACAAGCCTAGCAGTTGTGTGCACTTTTTATACTAGTGGAACTGCTTTTCCCACTCCTGCCAATGACTTACAACATTGTTATTTAAATGGGAAATGCATCTTAGAGATGCATTCCAGAAGCCAGACAGCTAACTCTAGCCCTCAGTGCATTCTTCTGGAGCTCTAGGATAGCAATCCCCAACCCTTCTGGAACCAAGGGCCAATTTAGTGGAAGACAGTTTTTCCACAAACTGGGGTGATGTGAGTAATGGCGAGTGGCTGTTAATACAGACCAAACTTCACTTGCTCACCTGCCACTCACTTCCTGTTGTTATCTGATCCTCCTGGTTCAGATACGGGTCCATGGCCTGGGGTTGCGGACCCCTGCTCTAGGAAATCCTTTCCCCTCTCCTAATGGGAAGCAGGGGAAGTGGACCCTCAGCATGCAGGGTAGACAGCCCCAGGCTCCTACGGTTTAGAAGGCCAGTCTGCAGAAGCAAGTGTGCACTTTCCATCTGAAGTTTCTAGGCCGAATGTCCCTTGTGCATTGTGATCTGGTGTTACCCACAAGGCAGATGAGAACTTAAAAGATTCCTCCCCTGTTGTGGTAAAAACTTGCAAGTTCCCCAGATCAAAGTAATATAAAATATAAGATGCCCGAGACTTCAAAGAAAGAAGGTAATATATACTTCAATTTTTCAAATAAGAAAATAAACATACAAAAAACAAAGCAATTGTATATTTCACAGAGCATCAAAGCCAAACAAAAAGATGTTTTAACAACACAAAACAATATAATCAAAGCAAAAGTCCTTTCATTATTATGGGTTATCATGTTTGGAAAACTGGCCTGGCTTTCAAATGTCCTCTTTACTCTGTATTTTCCTTCATGTCTTATCAGATATTAGCCCTTCACTGTTTTCTCTCACTAATAATGAAGGCTTTAAAATGTCCTCAAGCAATAAACATAGATAAAATGTAACTTGGTAAACAGTATTTAGCTTTTGCCCATAACTCTTATTAGCGTCTCATCAGCAGATTTCTAAGAGATCTTTAATGATTCTCTAATAAACAGAACTCCTAAGCTAAATCACTGTTTTAGAGATATCCTGGGATGAGTCCTAAATGTTGTTTTCTCTTAGCAATATGAAATTAAGATGCTTATGACAAAATGTTTTCCCCTTGAATTATCACCTTTTAACAAATGCGAAGCATGTTAATTGTAGACTGGCAAACTCACCAATAGGAGTAAGAGACTTCAGCTTTGGATTCTGCCATTTGCTTTATGACCCTGGATAATTTTTAAACTCCCCGAGCTTTAGTCTCTTCATGGTAAAATGGGAAGAAAGAATTACTTACCTTGCAAAATTGTTTTTAGGATTCAATGAGATTATTTCCTTAAAAGAAAAACTTCATGCAGTGTGTACCAAACTTCAGGTATTCAAAAAAGATTGTCATTTTTATCATTTTCATTGACATTATTATAAACTGTGGTTTTGAAATTTTCTACCTGTGACTGCCTAACAAACCTACTTATAAATTGAGTAATCAGACTCTAGTTGTGGGATGCAATAAATTTTTTGATAGAGAAAAGGGCAAAGGGCAATTTTTAAAATGAAGATTTAAACTAACGTACAAAACCTCTCTACATAGGAAAGGAATTTAATTCATTAAGCCCCTTTCTATGTTGCAGATAGATGCTGAGCGTCAAAGAATTGATGCTTTTGAACTGTGGTGTTGGGAAAGACTCTTGAGAGTCCCTTGGACTGCAAGGAGATCCAACCAGTCCATCCTAAAGGAGATCAATCCTGGGTGTTCATTGGAAGGACTGATGTTGAAGCTGAAACTCCAATACTTTGGCCACCTGATGCGAAGAGCTGGCTCATTGGAAAAGACCCTGATGCTGGGAAAGATTGAGGGCAGGAGAAGATGGGGACAACAGAGGATGAGATGGTTGGATGGCATCACTGACTCAATGGCCATGGGTTTGGGTGAACTCCAGGAGTTGCTGATGGACAGGGAGGCCTGGCATGCTGCGGTTCATGGGGTCACAAAGAGTCGGACACGACTGAGTGACTGAACTGAACTGAACTGAACTGATGTTGCAGTTAGCAGCGGGAGCTCCAGGTGGCTTCGACAAATTTGCCTGCAATGCAGGAGACACGGGTTCAATCCCTGGGTAAGGAAGATCTCCTGCAGAAGGAAATGGCAACCCACTCCAATATTCTTGCCTGGAAAATTCCACGGACCGAGGAGCCTGGTGGGTTACAATCCATAGGGTCGCAAAGAGCCGGACACGACTGAATGACTAACACAGTGCCATCTAAATATCTCCATGTCTACACCATTTCCTGCATAATAAACACACAATCTAAGCGTGAAACTACATGCTTGCTTTACAAACACAGTGTTCAGAAAATATGCACAGTTTCATCTTCAAGTGTGATGATGATCCAGAGGCCTCAGATATTTAGAAATTTTAGTGTCACTTTTACCAAGTACTAGATACTGTGCTCACAATATTTAGCATTCATTGCATCCTATTTTATAAAAACTAAAATAATACTTTCAAACGATAATAAACTTGCTCTGAGCTATTAAAATACTAGTCAAAGTGATGTAAGAATGTGAATGGACAGACCCAAGTAAGAAAAGATACCTTAGTTGGTTGTAAATTATGGGCAAAGTGTAGCTGTAGAATAATGACACTGTCTTTTATCAGTTTGTTTTTGTGGCAAGTAGGAAGTATACGCAAATGAGTATCAGGACACAGGCCACAAAAAAGTCATTTTAAACAAAGATAAAAATTCAGAATCTTTGATTATTTTATATTACAACGTGCTAATGATAAGCACTAATAGTTATTAAGTTTCTACTTCTCAAGCACTTTATACATATGAATTTATTTAACTCTTGCAACTACTGTATGAATGGTACTATTGCTTTTTCCAAGTTATTCAGGAAGGATTGAAGCTCACCGTGTTTGGATGGCTTACTGTATAGGCTAAAACATGGATATGTAGATAGCTTGCACTCTTCTTGAGAAGTATTTATTTTATTTATCTATGCATCTCATAGTCCATTCAACTAAGTTTTGCTAGATATATACCTGGAAGCAAACATAATCTGTGTACTATCTAAATCATGTCAAGGGTGAAGCAATACATCACTTAAACAACTATTACAGGAATTTGCATTTTTACCATCTAAGGAAATTTCAGTAAAATTTGGACATAACAAAACTGAACCTAACCACAGTTCACCAGTAGCCTGATCACAAGCCAATCCTATGCTTTTTAGGCACTGCAATCAGGGCCAGTGAGGTTGCCTATACCTTCTGGATCTCCTCTTTTTCTATCACTTTTGCTCTTTATTCTCTATCCCTAGCTCTTTTACACATACATGTACATACCCATAATGATTACTTCAAACTAAATAATAGTTGTAGTTGTTATTACCTTTTATAAGCAACTTATATCAATTGGAAAAGTGAATTACAACTTGTTTGTGGTTACTGGTAAAATAATGTTATGCTTATTGGCTATATATATATAAAACACACATACACACACACATATATATAGCACATTGTTTTATATATGCATGGCTTCCCCCGTGTGCTCAGTGGTAAAGAATCCACATGCAATGCAGGAGCTGCAGAAGCTGAGGGTTCGATTCCTGGATTGGGAAGATCTCTGGGAGAAGGGCATTGCAACCTACTCCAGTATTCTTGGAGAATTCCATGGACAGAGGAGCCTGATGGGCTACAGAACCCAGGGTCACAAAGAGTTGGAGGTGACCGCAGTGACTTTAGCATGTACACATGCATTGGAAGAGTGCCAGAAAACACAGAAAAGTAGAATATGATAACCATAGAAAATTCTAATCAAGTTATTAAAAAATATAAACTCAGGTGATTTTGGAGGAACATGGATTGCTCTGAATGTATCATTTCTTTGAATGTATCATTTCAAGGTCTTGAAAACACCAGAGCAACTTATAGCCATAAAAATTATGCTTCTCCTGGTTTAACAAATTTTTCACTACACTGTGCTTCAAATGAATTTTACCTGGCTCCAAATTCAAAGCTGTGCTCCAAAGGACAAAGCTTTGCCACATTTAAGAAAATTCCATATAATTTTATGCAGTGTCTAAAGCCAAGGCCATGGTCTGTGAAAAGAAAGGAATCCCTTGAGAACTTTCTGGATAACACAGTAAGAAGTTCAGTTCATAACCATTTGCAGACAGTGGAACAAGGTCACAGTTTCTGCAGAGTTGGCTCTCTGCAGCCAACTAGGACTGCATGGGCATGAACACAAGGTGAGGTAATGTATACCGCTGGGGTTGTTAGGGAGGAGAGATTGACAATAAATCATATAGTTTCAACATAATTCAGTGCCCTATATTTCTCATAGCTTTCTAAATAGTCCGAGTTTGCTAGGTCCAAATTACACGAGAACATTGTAAAAATAGCGTAGAGGGACTACAGAGCACTGAGGGACATGTGCACAGCTCAGGAAAGAGCTCAGGTTTCAGTTTGAAGATCTGGTTTAGTTGTGAGATATGCACTAATTCCTCCCTATGAATTATCAGTGAAATCACTTTCATATAGATATTCAGAAAACTATATGTAATAAAACTCACAAAATTGCTCTGTAAGATGTTCTTTTTATGGTTATTGCTATTGCCCTTATCTTTTTATTCATACTTCTGATACTCTTTTAACACTATAGATATCAAATACAGTAGTGAATAACTAGTGAACTTTCTGTACATAAACATTTTTTATCATTGGACTTCTACTAATTATTCCCAAGAGAAGACAATCAGAGCAAAAAACAAACACATGAAAAGAGAAAAGTATTTCTGAGGAACTGAAATCACATTTTTATATAACAAAAGTGATGACAGAGAGCACTAAATACTTAAACTCAGGCATAATGCTATGTTTCCATATGATCACTGTAAGTGATCACTATATTAATGATAAAGAAAAAAAAGGAAAAATGATGAGCTTTCTCAATAAAATAGTAACACTTTGGAGAGTGAAATGGGCTTTGAGGTAAATAAACTAATTTTTAATTCTACTCTGTGGATGAGTTTTAATACTATTGAACTTACATCTGCCACTAAATCCAACGCAAATAATCGAAGAGACAATCAAAGATATTATCCATAACCAAAATATACCCAAATCCTAGAATCTTAGGATTAACTCTTGAAATAGCTCATAAATTCCTCATGGAAGAGGTGCCCTCCTTACACGCAGGAAAAAGGAGCATTCTTACTTCAAGGACAAAGGGAAACCAAAATGAATCCCAACAAATAGGTCTTGATAAATTTTCCCCAGTTTACTATAAACATCATACTCCTTATACTATCATATTTCTATATGCCTGCCCACACTTCATCCAACCTAACATAAAAATGCACAGGTTATAATTGCCTCAAACTTCTGTGGACAGGAAAATTTGCCTGTCTTTTTAATAAGCTAAGAATGCTTTCTGCCATCCACGATTAAGCTGTTAGTCACTCTAATCCCCTTGAGGGGAATTTGGGTTGGAGAAAAACAGGAAACATTATGTGCTTTGGATGTGTGTGTGCGTGTGTGTGTGTGTGTGTGTGTGTGTGTGTGTGTGTGTGTGTGTGTGTTAGTCACTCAGCTGTGTCCAACCCTTCTCGACCCCATGGACTGCAGTCCACCAGGCTCCTCTGCCCATGGGATTTTCCAGGCAAGGATACTGGAATGCATTGCCATTCCCTTCTCCAAAGGATCTTTCTGACCCAGGGATTGAACCCAGGTCTCCCACATTGCAGGCAGATCCTTTACCACCGAGCTACTTAGGAAACGTCAAGCTACTTGGGAAGCCCCATGCTTTGGATACTGGCCCTAGATAGTTAAGATGCATATCTCAGGAATAATTACAATGAACCTGATCCTCACATATTCCCATACAGAGAAAAGTACTGGGATAATTAACCTGAGATGTCTTTGTGATTCTCAATAGTCTTTTGTGCTTAACTATATGTTTTGGGGGTAGCTTTTTTTTTTTTTTCTATAGCAAAAAAATATCTCCTGTATTTCCTGGCTCCTCCTTTACCTTTTTGGAGTATTTCCTCAGAGGTATCTGAGAAGCTGTCTCATGGGCTGTAGTCCTCAGTAATATTCCTAAGTAAAATTTACCTCACAACATTTAGGCTGTGTGTTTTTCTTCAGGGGACATTTTCCATCTGTCATATTTGTACATGGTTGCCACTCTTCGTTAAATCTTTCATAAAAACATGCACGTCTGTTTCTTTGGGTTTTCATTTCCTTTAAAAGGCTCCTGTGTCAGGTAAAACTTCTATTTAATAAATTGCTATGCTTTTCTCCTGTTAATCTGTCCTTGTCAGTTTAATTTGCAGACAGGGACCCAAAGAGAGTTGGGTTTGCTTACCTTACTAGCCCTTTGATTTTTGTCTTCTGCTGGATCTTGGTTTAATGATACTTTCTTCTCAAAGTCCATAACTTGCTAAAGGTACATGACAAGACTAACTTGGTCATGTTCTTAGGTTATATTCTTAACCTACTTTGAATCAGACAGAAATGTGACATTTTAAAAGGATGATCTTTACTACCTGTTACTTGAAAGGACAAACATGATGTCAGATCCTAGTTTCTTGTCAAACTCATCATCAGAATGAGTACTTTTGGGGTTTTCTATTAATACATGATTAATGGTAATCAAAACACAAAACAGAGAGGAGATATATGTAAGTACAACTCCCCTGTGACTAGCTTTGAAAAAGATAAAATCTCTTGGTGCAGCTAGTAAAAACATGTTAGAACAGCTGCTATTGCCCAGTGGGTGTTTGATGTGTATTCTGGGGTAAAATAAAGGAACTGACTTATGATTAATGAGTAATGTATTACAGGAAATGAGCTTGGCCAGAATAGCCTTCACATTTCCCTTAGCTTGCCTAAATTTTAGATATGCTTCCTAACTCTGTGCTCTGACCTCCCTTTACTTAGGGCATTTAATTCAGTAAGCTTGAAATTATAAATTATTTTTCTGCCTTTTTGAGATCTAAAAATTTTAAGAGCCTCTTGCCAGTCTTACAGTTCAGGAATATCTTTCTCAAGAGCACAAGGGCTATCTCTTTGAAACGGAGTCATCAAAGAAGCCAGCCATATCTTCCACTCACTGTGAGAAGGTAGTAGCATAGTTTCTATGGGCCGTGATTAGCAAACACAGGTGGCCTAACCACAGAGAAAAACATTTGCAAACTCAGAAATAATTCACCCATTGATCAACCTCTCCCCTAACTTCCTGCCACTGTACTTTTCCACTAGTCCACCCCAGAGATTAAAGGGCCTCCTGCCATTTGTCTTGGCAGAGTTGATTTCAGACTTTGTTCTGGCCTCTCTCCCCTATTGCAATAGCTTTGAATAAAGTTCCCCATGCCTGTTTTACTTTGCCTAATGCAATTTTTCTTTGCCAAGATTTGATCAGGGGTTGTTTTTTTGTTTTGTTTTTTTAATTCATTTACGGCTTAAAATAGGGAGGATCCATACAAATCTTTTCATTCCAGTCATCAGTCAGCAGAGCATATCCACAGATAGTTGCAGGTAATGACATTAATGGATCCTATTTGGGAATTCCCTGGTGGTCCAGTGATTAGGGATCTGCAGACTCACTGCCAAAGGTCTGGGTTCAATACCTGGTCTGGAAACTAATATCTCACAAACAGTGTGGTGTGGCAAAAAAAAAAAAAAAAGAATAGTATTTGAAAAATATATTTTAAAAAATATCAAATTTACATGTGAAGGAATTGTCCATAGAGTAGATGTAGCCTCTCAGGAATACCCATAATTATTTAGAAATAAATCAGAAAATTCTGTCAAAGGTGGCACATCTACAAAGCTGAGTGGTCCCATATTTTAAAGCTAACCTTTGAAACTTGAAAAGTTGAAATATCAATAATCACAAAATCAGCAATGATAGCAGAGGAAAAAAAAATAAACTGACTTTGCCCAGTGTGTTATTTATATCAACACCAGACTGAATGCATTTGTGAGCATCAAAGTGAAGCACTGAGAAGAGACTTACCCACAGTTAAGATGCTCAGCTAAAATTTAAACTCAGATCTAACAGGAATTCAACCATCAAGGCAATGAACACTATTAATTCAGAAAGTGGACCCAGCCTTCTCGGATGCAGGAAGCCAAGATCTTTTGGTAAAAAAATATAAAATAAAATAAATGGAGTAAATAAATGTTTAAACTGCCAGTCTTGGAAACTGCTTCAAGAGAAGCTCTCTATCCAGGTGACCTCTATCTTTCACTGGAGCAAGTACCAATCCCAAGGATGCCACTGAATTCATGCAGGTAGAATCAGGGTGTAAGCTGAATAGGAACAGCAGTAATACTGTGAAAAGGAGGGGAAAATGTGGGCCATAAGAAAATGCCAGAACTTGACTGAAGGAAATTATTGCTTAATGGTACATCTGGATTTTAGAGCCAGATAAACTTTGATTGAAATCCAGTCTCCTCTTTTCATTATTGGGATTGAAACTAAGCATGCTAACTTAACTCAGTTTCATTATTTTTTCCTGTAAGTTAGAATTTTATAACATTTGCTCTACTGGGTTGCTATAAAGATGAGAGGTAATATATACAAAAAATCGAACACAGTATCCACCCCCATAGAGTAGGTACTAGAAGTGGCTTTGTTATACAGATTTTCCTCGACTTACAAAAGAAGTCCTTAAAATCCACCTTAACTTGAAAATATCATCAGACAAAAATGCATTTAACGTGACTAACATATTGAATATAATAGCTTAGCCTAGCTTACCTCAAACATGCTCAGAACACTTACATTAGTGTTGGGCAAATTCATCTAACACAAAACCTATTTTGTAATATATTGATGAATATTTCATGTAATTTATTGACTAATGTGCTGGAAGCGGGGCTTCCCTGGTGGCTCAGTGGTAAAGAATCTGCCTGCCAATGCAGGAGACGTGGGTTTGAGTCCTGGGTTGAGACGATCCCCTGGAGAAAGAAATGGCAACCTACTCCAGTATTCTTGCCTGGAGAATTCCATGGACAGAGAAGCCTGGTGGGCTATAGCCTATGGGGTCACACACAACTTAGAGACTCAACAACAACAAGAGTACTGAAAGTGAAAGACAAAATGGTTCTTTGGGATACAGAATTGGTTTTAAGTGTACTGCATATCACTAACTCAGAAAAAGACCAAAATTCAAAGGTAAAAGTGATGTTTCTACTGAATGCTTATAGCTTTTGCACCATTGTAAAGTCAAAAAATTCATAAATCAAACAAACTGTAATTTGGGAAATGATTATTATAGACTTGTATAAAGCATCATATCCTTGAAAACAGAAGAGTCAGAAAGATAAGTTTCAAAAGTTAAATGAACTCTTCCATACATAGAAGAAATAATTGGATAATTTTAAAATGAAAGATTCCATTTTGAAACCTCAAAGATTAAAAAAAAAAAAGAAAAAAAAGAAAGAAGTCATTGCTTTTTATTTGGATTGAATAAAGAGAAACTCTCTCATAAAGAACCTGAGCATTAGGAGAAAGTCTCTGACATTTACTGTATCAAAGATTCTGCTCACTTTACTGCTTTCACTGTTTGAAATGTGGATCACAGGAAAAATGTTTCTCATAATTTCAAGACTCTAAATAACAGTACTATAGTTTGAAAAGACTAAAATGTTGATTCATATAACATCTTCCCCTCCTTTCCTACAAAAGAAAATAACTAGAAAATTATTTACTTAAAAGGGAATAATTTAGTTTTTTTTGATGGTCAGTAAAAAAGTCTGCTAGTAGCTACATTAATTCTACCACATCATGAGATCCTGGAAGATATGGCTATTTAATCAGTTGTTCTTTGACCCCCTTATAACACAGACCTGAAGTTTTGGACACTTAACTCAAACATATATATTAAATGTGGTGCTGAGCTTATCATGACAGATAATAAAATGTAAGAAATACTTAGCAGGGTAGTAGTGATTTTCAGAAAAGAAAACTTTTAAAAGTATTGTACACCTAAATAAAAGTTGTACAGATTGAAAGACAAATAAAAATTATTTAAAGAATTAAAGCATCTGTTTGTACTTAGAACAGTAAATACAATAAGTGATTATAATAAAGATTTTGGCATTGGTCTCTGAATTTTAAGCATTTTCTCCATATCATGATGCAATATTACTAACATATATTTACCAGTTATTCCCATAAATTTTGTATATATCATATAGAAACTGCCCTGGAGATATAGAAAAGGACATTGTGTCCAACTGAAAGGTATAGCTTTGATGTTAAATGTAAATTTATAATGAAAAAGATTCTTGAAAATGTGGTAGCCAAAAGCACAGGATATATTATCTGAATTTTGAATACGATTTGCTTCAGTTCAGTTCAGTCACTCAGTTGTGTCCAACTCTTTTTGACCCCATGAATCGCTCCCAGCAGGCCTCCCTGTCCATCACCAACTCCCGGAGTTCACTCAAACTCATGTCCATAGAGTCGGTGATGCCTTCCAGCCTTCTCATCCTCTGTTGTCCCCTTCTCCTCCTGCCCCCAATCCCTCCCAGCATCAGAGTCTTTTCCAATGAGTCAACTCTTCGCATGAGGTGGCCAAAGTACTGGGGCTTCAGCTTTAGCATCATTCGTTTCAAAGAACACAAAGGACTGATCTCCTTCAGAATGGACTGGTTGGATATCCTCACAGTCCAAGGGACTCTTGAGAGTCTTCTCCAACACCACAGTTCAAAAGCATCAATTCTTTGGTGCTCAGCCTTCTTCACAGTCCAACTCTCACATCCATACATGACTACTGGAAAAGCCATAGCCTTGACTAGATGGACCTTAGTCGGCAAAGTAATGTCTCTGCTTTTGAATATGCTATCTAGGTTGGTCATAACTTTTCTTCCAAGGAGTAAGTGTCTTTTAATTTCATGGCTGCAGTCACCATCCGCAGTGATTTTGGAGCCCCCCAAAATAAAGTCTGACACTGTTTCCACTGTTTCCCCATCTATTTCCCATGAAGTGATGGGACTGGATGCCATGATCTTCATTTTCTGAATGTTGAGCTTTAAGCCAACTTTTTCATTCTCCTCTTTCACTTTCACCAAGAGGCTTTTGAGTTCCTCTTCACTTTCTGCCATAAGGGTGGTGTCATCTGCATATCTGAGGTTATTGATATTTCTCCTGGCTTATTTAACCAAAATTGACAATAACGCAAAATCATAGATTTAGCATAGGATCACTAAGGCAGCTTGCACCTTTAAGATTCCATTATTCTTTTAAAATATTAATAAGAATTTCATATGTGAGAAAAAGAGTAGCATCAAAGATCATTACACATTATTTTATTTTAATAAATTCCACAGTTGAGGAAAATAGTAAGACATTGTTTTGGAACTCCTGTGTGTGACCTGTCATTTAAACATACAAGTACATATGTTAAATAAGCATTTGTACATACACATCTGCAGTTCAAAGGAGTAGGCTGAGCAGAAAATATGAACATGGAAAGTTTATAGAAGGAGTATCAAATACTGGAACAGACTACATGTTCTGCAAACAATTTCCTCAGTAAGTCATGAATAGAACATATAAACGGTAATTCTCATTAAAAATTACCATCTCTACAATACACTGTTTTATATTTGATAATATAATTTATTAAAAAACAATATTTAGAACAAAGAGATAAAACTTAGGATTTGAGTTTCACACCATACTATGCATATATATATATATATATATGGTACATAATCAATATTTATTGATTAAATACATATGCATGACACATTATAATTAAAGGGATGGACAAATTACTGAAGATAAAGAACACAGATGAAGATAAAATATAATTGGAGATGTAGCTAGAGATATTCCATATATAAATTCAATTTCTGTTTCTCATCTCTTATTTTTACTCATACTTTTTGTAAGTCATGGTGCTTCAAGGGCTTGTGAACACATAACCAAACTTTCCTTCAGAACTCACTGCCCAGTTCTAATTATCCTACCTTGTTTTTGAGGTTTCTTTGTAATTGGTGGAAATAACATCTAGTTAGGATAATTAGTGAATAAATCCAGGTTATTCCACTCAGGTGGTATCTCAGCCACCAGCTCATGCAGAGATCAGGCCTTGCACAGAGGCAGGAATCAGCAGTAACAGGCTTTCGATACCAGTGATTATGCTGATGCCCCAGGTATACCATAATTAAGTATGCTGCATCGAAAACTAGTTTCATTAGCTATAAGGACAATTATTAAATATGAACCTGACTTTTTCATCTGTATTTAACATACTGCAAAGCATATACATGTGAGGGAAGGACCTTGCAGAGGAAATAAATAGAGGAGGGTATTAAAAGCAGAATCATGAAAACTGTGATTAAAAACAAATAAGTTAGAAATAGTGAGCACTTTACCCCACAGTCCCATCAACTACTCATGCTGATACTTTAATAAATATAAATGAAAAGTCCCTTTGCAACAGTATGCAATTGTCTCTATTTTAGCATGAATTCACAATGATCATAATAATTATGGTGATTAGAGAAAACATTAATGAGATCCTGACTATGAGACAGTGATGGTTTTCAGCACTTTCCATACATTTAAGCTTTCACTCTGTATCTGTGAGGTAGGTATAATAACTGTTTCTATTTTACAGTTGGAGGAAATAAGAATGAGCCTCCCCAAACTGCTGAATTTGCAACCAACACACATTCGTCTCAATTTCTTTTAGCTTCAAATCTTAAGTCATGGAAAAAAAATGCAACCAATACTTAAATATTGAGCCTGAGCTTTTGGGAGATATGAAATAGTAAAAAATAATTTTATAGGCACTTAATTGGCCAGAGTTTCAGAAGGATGTCCAATTATAGTTGTTGAAATAATAAGTTCTTTTGTTAATCATTTAGGGCATCAAGGAGCACAGGTCAGAGCTTGTGTAACTTGAGTTAACAGGAATATCCAGTTAACCCACTTATTCCTCAATTGTGTTGATTGACTAGACCCAAATTAGGTAAGAAAAACTGTCAATCCTTTTGTGTTTTAGTGGCAGTCATTATTTCCCAAGTGTACAAATCCTACTAAAAAATGTACAAGTGGAATCATTATATTTGTTCATACAGCAGTTTTTTTGCTGAATATTTGATTTATCACAAAAATATCTAAAAGAAAATGTAGGTGAATATTAAACTCATTCCAGGAAAGAGATGGTCTTTCTAACTATTAAATCAATAGTTACATAGGTAATAGCTAGCTAGCTAGCTGATTGATAGATAAATTTCTTTAGGCAAGAGGCAGGTGTTATAAATAAGAGGCCATTAATATAACGTTCACCAAAACATTTTGGTATCATGAGAAACTTTGTGTCTATAGTAATTCATAAGTAAAACATAATACAGTCCATCTACAGAGAGGTTGGGACTGTATTTGTTAGATATGCTTATATATTCCAGATTTTCCCATGGTAAGATAATAGAACACAATTCTATTATTTTCTTCTCAGTTTTCTGTTCCTATATTAAACATGCATACATACATACAATTGTAATTGGGAAATAACATTTACCCTTTAAAAGGTCTTATTACATATATGTAATATGTTACATGTATATCTTTATTCATGAAATCATAAAATATAAATCATGAAAAATATGCTTCTCGTTTTTAGGTTTCTCTGAGACACACATTATAATATCTTTGCAACTCTGAGGGATTTTTGAGAGCTTACATAAAAATGTAATTATGTACTAAGAGAATTAGTACATAATGGGGGACACTATATACTAATGTCCCCCATCATGAATTAGTACACAGTGGGGGACACGTGTTCCCACCAAGCAAACATAAGTTAATACAGTGTTGTGCTCAATGCCATGACCCTTGAGTCTACCTGAAGAGCTAAAACTTAAAGCTTATAAACACAAACTCAAATAACTGCACTTGGAGAATGTTAACAGGATGTTATACTATGGTTTCTGTGAGTTATAAATAACTACTGTCAACTTGAAACAATGCAACCACACAAAGCATCAGCATAGATTTTTAAGGCTCCAACTTTTCATCTGTGAAAGAAGAATGCAGGCTTCCCTGATGGCTCAGTGGTGAAGAGTCTCCCTGTCAATGCAGGAGACTCGGATTCAATCCCTGATCTGGGAAGATCCCACAGGCCCTGGAGAAACAAAGTCCATGCACCACATCTGCTGAGGCTGTGAGCAGCAACTACTGAAGACTGTGTACCTAGAGCCTGTGCTCTGCCACAAGAGAAGAGAAGAGCACAAGAAAAGAGCACAATGAGAAACCCACACAAGGCAACTAGAGAGCAGCCCCTGTGTGTGTATGTGTACGTGTATGTGTGCGCACACCCTTGCTTAGTCGCGTCCAACTCCTGCGACCCCAAAGACTGTAGCCTGCCAGGCTCCTCTGTCCACGGAATTCTCCAGGCAAGAACTTGCCTCGACTAGAGAGAAAGCCTGCGTAGCAACAAAGACCCAGCACAATAAAATAAAATAAAATTGAAAAAAAAAAAACAAAAGGGAAGGAGAAGGGCAGGCTAGATGCTGTCTGAAACCTCACTTTTTGTGCATATAATATACGCCGGTAGAATCCTAGCCATACTTTTATCATATATAAGGATTTCTTTATCTTATATAATTTTTCATCTTCATCCTAATCATATTATAACAACATGCTAGGATTGAACTGACCACAGGATCATCTAGTCAAGTTCATTAAATGTCCTAATAAAATGTCAGACTCTTCTGCCGATATACATTAATACTCCCAAGTAAACAAGGATGTCTTCACAGGTCACAAGCCACTTTAAATTACTCATTTCCACATTTCCAAACAAGGTCCACATTTTAGCAATTCGCGTATTGCACTTACAATCAAAACTGATGCACCTTTTAAAAACATCATTAATCATAAATCCACCTACTCATTCATTTATTCAAGCCTTAGATTGTTAACTCCTTCTCTGCACCCTGCTCCCTTCTTTTCTGCCCTGAAGAATTTAGAGTGTAGCAGTTCAGCAGTTCCTCAGAATGCAGCAGATAGGTTAACAGTCAGGTTAAAGACAGTTAAAGACTGTTAAAGACAGTCAGGTTAACAGAAACTAACCAGCAATGTGATAGAATTCAAACAGAGAGGTAGTTACAGCCCGTGATGGCACAGATAAGTAAGTCAATCAATTTACATCGGAAGTATCTGCAAAGACTTCACAGAGGTGTCCTTCAAAAAGGAATTCTATTTACCTGAATTGTGTCTGACTCTAGGAAACACATGGGTTTGAGGCATGATACCTATAGACATTTGGAAAAGGCCCTACTCTTACTTTCACTACACTTCGGCAAAGTTGTGGAATTCCTATTAGGATCAAGTTTACTGTTTCATAAAAAGCTGATCCCAAATGAGTTCTAATATTTGGACACACAGTTTTCTGCATCAAAATTATGTTAAAAAATAAATGTGACACAGAAGTAAATTTTTGTGAAGATTCTACCTTTCCATGGTCAGGAGCAAACAGTGCAAAAAGAACTATTACTTCACTTAATTATCAAATCACTATGGTCCTTTTTAGGTGGAGGACTCAGACACTCTTGAAAGGAATATGAATTTCATTAAGCCACAGTGTTTGCATGGCTTTTACAGAAAGAGACTGCAATTTGTGATAAAAAGAAATTAGAGATTCTGATTCATTATTGCTCAACAATGAATTCAGCTTGCTTTTGAAAGGAAACGGATGATATGTTTACCTTTCTGTGACATAATCAATGAGCAACTTCCAAAGGCTGGAAGAAGATGTTTACAAAAAAATCTAACTGAGCCAACACTACTAAGTATATACACTGATAACAGTGTACCCTTAGAATTTGTTATTGTCACCATTTTGTCAAAGGAATCTTCAGAGATTCTTAATTAAAAAGTAAGAAGGTTTGGAAGATAATTTTAATTTTAATGATGTAAAGTGATAAATATTTTAAACTGATGAGTGAAATAAAAAGAAAAAAAGTGGAATTAATTTAAGATAGATGAATACCCAGTTAAGGAAACCCACCAGGAAAGCCTGCCTCTCACATAACTGGAAAACAAAAGTTCTGTATCAGCTAACACAAAGGATGTGCTATGTTCTGGTCTATTGATTCTTAAGATATTAAGTGTGAAGTGATTCACCTTTAGTCTCAAGCTTCATGTCTAGGGACGTTTTTAATGTTACAATACCAGACAGGCCTAGGAACTGCACAAATGATACTGCTTATAAAATTTATATTTTATATATTTATCCTTATAAATTTAGATTTCTAAAGATCGTAAGTAATTTAGGAAGCCTTTTTCCTACCAAATTAGGTTTTACTCTCCATCTTACAGAATGTTGATCTCGAAAAGAAAAAAATAATTCCCCTAAAAACGAGGTATCGCTAGAGGACATAGGCAAGGTATTCTTTAGTTATTTTTTTTTAAAAGTTGCCATGTATCGTGAAGTAAATTAGAAACTGGGGATACATAGAGAACAAATAGAAACTTGCCCCTCTCTACCACAGACAAGTTCAATGCAGTGTGATAACTTTTAAGACATGAGAAGTGTAGAGCAGAACCAAAGCGTGTAGAGCAGAGCCAGCACATATAGAGCAGACATTGGTCTAGCTCTGCAAGGAGAGCAGGGATGAAGCAGAGAGGTCCCCAGATGCTGCAGGATAAAGATCCAGGTATGGAGATAAGGCTGTGCCTTATCCGAGCACCAGCAGAAGGCAGGACAGAGACGAGCTGGCGAGATCTCTCAAATAAGATATACCACAGATCCTAAAAGTAAAGAATGTTTGACCTGAGAAGAGTTTCTGGACTGATCAAGAACTCATCACTTAGTTGAATGAATAAAGACAGCTCCAGTTACTTGGTGAGAAAGGATTAACTATTTAAAAGAACAACTACAGTCTTCTGCTTTTTCTATAGCCATGGACTTAGAGTTTTGATCAGATGCATTGTCTATAATACAGTCATGTAGCCCTGACTAATTGCAAATCATGCTAGGGGCTAGAAAATGTGATACCTTGAACAGTGGGTATGTTTCTAGCTAAAAACCATTTGTTCTATTACCAAATAAAAGACTGGGAGAATGGACGTTGGTGGACATATGGTTGCTTCTACCACACTTGCCTTCTTTTAAATTCTGCTGGTGACCAGGAGAGGTAGTGACCAGAAGACAGTATGTCAGTAGGATACACACATAAAGAATAAAATACAATATTTCTACTTAAATCTAGAAAAGTGTGAGATGCATGAACTTTTGAAATTGTCTATAAAAAGTAGTTTGAGATATACAGGTTAAAAAACTAAATTTATCCTAAGCAAATATCATTTAATAGCCCAACTGCAGCACAGGAGAAGGCTATATTTTAATGTCCAAATAATTCAAAATACTTACCAGCACAGTAATTTTTATATGAAAACTTACTCCTCAAACTTGGAAAATATTATAATCTTATTTGGAAATATGATATCAATTGATACTCGAGATTTTTGATGGTTTTATCTTTAAATTATTTATTTAAAAATTATATCTAGTAACATCAGATAACTTTGAATTGTGAATTATAATTCTGTTCATCTCATTTAGAATAAAAGGGTAAGTATAACTTTATTAAAAGCCCAGAGGAGTAGTTTTTCATCATGTCAATGGAGGTATGATTTTATCTAGAAAGAAAAAAATCCATGGAAACATAAGAGGTGTAACATCCAATGTAACAGAAACAGCTCTATGAAGAATGAAAGAGAGGTTTATTTTCTCATGGCTGTAGCAAGACTAGGGAGCTTACCTGCATGTGATATTAAGAAAGATGAAAAGAGACAGTTATTTAGGTGGTTATTTTCACACTTATTTCAAAGTCAATAGTCATGGGACTGGGAGAACTCCAAGGAGAGTGAGAAAAGCACCTTAAATGGAGAAGAAAAATCGAGTGCTTAGTTCCTCCCCCACTTTTCTAGTTCTGTGAAACTCAGCAGCTTGAAAAGTCTCTAAGATTTCATTTTCCCTTTCTCTTTCTTCCATTTCTGAATATGTTCTGTTTCATGGCTGGATTGGGCAAAAGAACTTGCCACCAAGATGTGCACATACACATGTAACGTGTCAGCCATAGCGGCTCAATGACAGTGGCAGTTTTTATTCCTTCTTTGGTGAGAGATTCTTTACTGTTAAAATACGTAAATCTAGCAATAAAACAGTCAACAAATACTTGTTTGGACTTGTTTCTTCTCCTTGCCTATCATGAAAGCCGTACTTATTCCATCCTCTTATACATGCTTAAATGGATTCTCTCCATAAATTTTTCTCATACAGGATCCAGACTGCCAGGAGAAATCAACAACCTCTGATATGCAGATGATACCACTCTAAAGGCAAACAGTGAAAAGGAACTAAAGAGCCTCTTGATGAGAGTGAAAGAGGAGAGTGAAAAAGCTGGCTTAAAACTCAGAATTCAAAAAACTAAGATCATGGCATCCAGTCCCATCACTTCATGGCAAATAAATGGGGAAAAAATAGAAACAGTGACAGACTTTATTTTCTTGAGCTCCAAAATCACTGCAGATGTTGACTGCAACCATGAAATTAAAAGACACTTGCTCCTTGGAAGAAAGGCTATGACCAACCTAGATAGCATATTAAAAAGCAGAGACATCACTTGGCTGACAAAGGTCCATCTAGTCAAAGCTATGGTTTTTCCAGTAGTCATGCATGTATGTGAGAGTTGGACCATAAGGAAGGTTGAGTGCTGAAGAATTAATGTTTTTGAACTATGGTTTTGGAGAAGACTCTTGACAGTCCCTTGGACTGAAGGGAGATCCAACCAGTCCATCCTAAAGGAAATCAGTCCTGAATGTTCATGGGAAGGACTGATGCTGAAGCTGAGGCTTCAGCCTTTGGCCACCTGTGAAGAGCTGACTCACTGGAAAAGACCCTGATGCTGGGAAAGACAGAGGGCAGGAGGAGAAGGGGACGACAGAGGATGAGATGGTTGGATGGCATCACTGACTCAAATGGACATGAGTTTCAGCAAACTCCGGGAGATGGTGAAGGACAGGGAAGCCTGGTGTGCTCGAGTGCATGAGGTCACAAAGAGTTGGACACGACTGAGAGAGTGAACAACAACTAGTTGTGGAATCTTTACAACACTCTCCCCCACTTATATGCAGTCTGTGTCCTTGAGTAAAGACTACTTAAGGTTAAGGGGATGGAACTCTTTTCAAGATAGGACATTATGATGGTTAGGCAGTAGTTTCCAGTGCTGATGTTGGTTTGGATCCTTGATGCAAAAAGGAGGGATAACGGGGTGAAGAAAAGTTGCTCAGTCATGTCTGACTCTTTGCAACCCCACAGACTGTATAGCCTGTCAGACTCCTCTCTCCATGGAATTCTCCAGACAAGAATACTGAAGTGGGTAGCCATTTCCTTCTCCAAGGGATCTTTCCAACCCAGGGACAGACCTGGGTCTTCTGCATTGCAGGCAGAGTCTTTGCCTGCTGAGCTACCAGGGAAGTCCAGTGGAGTAAAGGAGGGACTGAGAAGCATATACGAAAGAATGATGAACCTCCAAAGACTGAAAACAAAGCAGTTCTTCTATTTTCTTGCAGATATAGAGAAGATCATTTACTTAGTATCATGTGACTAAAGCTTCCCTAGTGTCATTTTTATTGAGAATATGAATGTGGCAAGTAAACATAAAATGAGAGAAGCTAAGATCCTTAATATGTTTGTTATGAAGGTGTAATTATGTACAAGGGAGCATTCTTAACAAAGATATGGTGATGCAAATACATCATTCACGACTTGGGACTTGAAATGATTAAAGTATTACTTACATGCTCTGATCTGAGGGTTAGTTAGAAAATGAGTGAGGCTAACAGGGACTAATAGAAGTGTTTGATGGTTTTCTTTACACATTTTACTCTATCAATCCAATAGCTCGTTACTCTTTTGCAAGCAATCTTTCTTTCCTGTGGGAAACCATCTAAATTTTGAGTCAAGTTGATCCCATCAGGAAAGGATAGAAATGTGACTCAGACTTGGCCAAAGTGCTCATTCCCCTGGCCATGGTGACTGATTTAGGCATATGGATAATTTAGACTCTTTCCTGGGATTTTTTCTGCTCATGCAATCTAAAAAGGCAGTCTCGCTTGGCTGTTTTTGCTAAGCTGGTAGAATATTAGTTAAACGGTTCTTGGACTTCTTGTTTGCCATGTGGAGAGAGACGCAAAGAGAGATGGAATGAGACTGTCTATAAGTTATAGAAACAGAGTCCTGTCTTACCTTGGTATTTTTATTTAAGTGAAGTATGGAATTTTAGTGTATTTGTGTTTAAGACCATTCCCTAAGCAAATATTTGTCCATAGTATTGCTTACTGATGAACCCATTCTATCTCAGAACCCAATGAGAATAATAACTATGATGATGATAATAATTTCCTTTTGTTACAAGCTAAATGTCTAAGCATATGCTAAATGTCTTTCATACTTTGTTTTTTCATTTACTAAATCAACAATATTCTGAGGTGTTTAAAACTTATAATGTTTTACAGAAGATGCAAAATTAATAAACAAAACATTCCTCTTACCTGAAGCATGAGAGAATAATAGATATTCTTTATCACAGAAAAGAAACGGTGACCAAGATGCAGTCAGGGGCACAAGACATAATTTCAAAGGGAAATTATTCCTAAAATTGGGGACAATGTTAGCATCTAGGCAACATTCTCAAGAAGAAAGTTAGAACTTGGTGGAATTAACTGATTGCAACAGTAAATAAAATGAGATTTTAGGTAGACTGTAATCTCTCATAAGCAGTCCTGATTTATTTCAGAAATGCTGAGTAAAATTTCTGTGTCCTTGTAAACCAGAAAGTTTGTTGTAATTGTATCTGATAGTGGAACTTTTCAGATTTATTTTTCTGTTTTTTTTACCCTTGGCTGTGTCAATCAGTTTGGCTGCTTCCAACCCATTTTTTATAACATATACTTACAGCATTGATTTTAGGACAAAAAAAAAATATTCTTTGCAAGTTAACTGGCCTGAAATTGGATTCAAGGCCTAGCGTGCTGTGATTCATGGGGTCGCAAAGAGTCGGACATGACTGAGCGACTGAACTGAGCTGAACTGACAATCATAAAAATTAACTACTTCCTTCACAGCAACAAACATCTTAAAATCTTTTCATCTACAAGAAAACTTCTGAAGTATTCACCTCTTTTAAGCTTGCTTTCTTGATTATGAATAAATAGCCTTAAGTTCTAAGCACTTTTCTTTTGAAACTCACCCTTCAGTGACATTTTCAGTGGCCACCACACTGAAGAATGTTATTGCCTTCATCTGCCCCTTTACAATATTTTATTGTAAAATGCTAATGCTAATTTCAATCTGTTTTTATTGTAGATAAATAAAATCCATGGCTCCTCTGTCCATGGGATTCGCCAGGCAAGAATACTAGAGTGGGTTGCCATGCCCTCCTCCAGGGGATCTTCCTGATCCAGGGATCAAGTCGGTGTCTCTTATGTCTCTTGTATTGGCAGGTGGGTTCTTTACTACTAGTGCCACCTGGGAAGCCCAACAAACCTTACATATGCATCTAAATAAGCAGTATTAAAAGTACTTCCATAAACAGATTTGCATCTAATAAAACTGTTTCTCTTTCACTATTAAAACAGATTAAGACTTACAGCTAATAAAATGTTCCCTCCTTTCCTGTTCAAAAAAAAAAAAATGCCTAAGCTGTTTACCTAAAATATATAAAATGGCATAGATGGTAGGTAGGTAGAGTTGTTTGAATTGTATCACCCTAAAATTCATGTCTATCTGGAACCTCAAGTTGTGCTCTTATTTATAAAAAGTGTTTCTGTACATGTAATTAAGATAAAATCAAGTTATACCGGACTATGGTGGGTCCCAAATCCAATAACAGGTGTCCATAAAGAAGAGGAGAAAAAAAAGAGATTCACAGACAAGGCTACAGGAAGATGGAGAGATTCTTGACAAGCTGAAGAATGTCAAGGATTGCCAGGAGGCACCAGGAAGTAGGAAGCAGTGAAGCACGATTACTCTCCAGAACCTTCAGAAGGAGCACGGCCTTGTTGCACTTTTTTCATTTTAGACTTCTATCCTTTGAACTGTGAGAGAGTACACTCTTATTATTCTAAGCCACCCAGTTTATGTTACTTTATTTCAGTAGCCCTAGGATTTAGTACACATGGGTTACAATAAACTTTAGACACGAGATACACAATTAACCAAGATAACCAGTTGGCCAACATTTCTCAGAAATAATCACTTTAATAAAGGGAGAAAGTTGTAATGAAATTATTTGAAAACATCTCAGGCATGTCCTGGACTCAGTACATATTTGACTCAAAATGATTCATCTGTAGGCAAGCATGAGAATCCATCTCAGAATGGGGACCCTGGAGCACTCTATCACATTATGAAATATCCCATCAGTTTCACTTGAGTGTGCTTATTGAGGCAAGAAGACAGAATAATTTATTTTACCGACACTTGCAGCCACAAGAATTGAACGAAAATGGGTTTTCTTCTTAAACTTTACTAGAGCTTTCTCTAGACCAGAGGTTATTGACCTTTATTATTTTTTGTTTCAGTCATGGACTCTCCCTGAGAATCTATATCCTGTCTTTGAAAAATACAGTATGTACCTTCATGGTTTTTTTTTCCTGTTATCTAATAATCTCAGGATGGTCAGATACTCCCTGATATCTTTCAGGGTCTCTAACCATCCCTATTGAAGAGAATAGCAAACTAGGGAAACTAGCTTCCATCTCCAAATGTGGACACAGTGGCCAATGTTTATTCAGTTTATTGAATTCACTGGTGCTAAGGACAGGCTAAACTATGGTCTTCTTTTACTCTCATGTAAACAGAATTCTGGCCCTGTGTTGTATGTGTCTGAAAAAATCTGAATTATAACATTTTAGGGAAAATAGGATTATAACTTTGAGGAGTCAGCATCTAGTTGAGGAAATAATTCATACAAAAGCAAAGCTAAAATCAGATGATAAAAGATGGGTAAGAGGCTACATATACACACAATATATTGTAATATACACACATGTACACAAGTATATACAGTATAAATGTACTTGAAGCATATCTCTCAACTACTCAAAACCCTTCAATGATGGCTTAACTTCTATTCAAGTTAGTTGGCACAGACTCTATTTCTTTTTTAAGAAAAATTAATACACACACAACTACATTTTGTAACATTGTATCCACAATGTGAGCAGTTTTTCATAGTGTTAATCCCCTTTTCCCAAGGAAAAATTAAAGCAAACAAGTTAGAAATAAAACAAACAAATCCTCTCTGTTTCTAAAGTTCACTGCAGCTCTTGGGAAAACAAATCTTAGTTTACGTTTGCTAATTAGACATGATCCCTTAAAAATGTAGATACAGCAATTAGTTACATGGGTTAGATGTTATCCATTGTCTGATGCACAGGGTTATGGTTATGCGATCCTGGAGTCACCTGTGATAGAAAGGTAATGTTGGCTGGCAGCTTCTTAATCTTGGCAGAGGTAGCCCTGCCCTGAAACAGCCAGCTCTGAGGTTTGTTTGTGGAGTTGTTCCTAAAGCTTAGTCTACAAACTGAATGTACACCTCTCCTAACACATTGCTGAGGTCTCTAAATGGCTTAATAAGTCATTTTCTTATCAGAGGTTGCTTTTTTTTTCATATCTGAGAACAGTAACTGACACGTGGCTCCCAAAAACCCATGTTTTTCTTTTCATATAACTGCATATGTGTCAATGGTTGTTTGGAATTCTTTGAAAATCCACAGATTGGCCAGTGACTTGACCTCTAGCAAAGACTTTCCCCCAGGCTTTATAACAATAGAAATAGATGAAAACATTAAAGAAGATTAAATCAGTTATTAATAGGAGATAGAGAGGGCAGTCCTGGGTGTTCTTTGCAAGGAATGATGCTAAAGCTGAAACTCCAGTACTTTGGCCACCTCATGCGAAGAGTTGACTCATTGGAAAAGACTCTGATGCTGGGAGGGATTGGGGGCAGGAGGAGAAGGGGACGACAGAGGATGAGATGGCAGGATGGCATCACTGACTAGATGGACGTGAGTCTGATTGAACTCCGGGAGTTGGTGATGGACAGGGAGGCCTGGCATGCTGCAATTCATGGGGTCACAAAGAGTTGGACACAACTGAGCGAATGAACTGAACTGAACTGAACTGAGAGAGGGCAGGTTAATATTTCAAAGTTGGGTTAAACTATATGAGTCATGGGAAAAACACAGGAGCAAAATAACTGAAAGACCAGAAAGAAAGGAAATCAGAGAAAACCTGCTATACAGAGTAGTTTTGACACATCTGATTTCTACCACTGGACAGAGTAAGGTTCAAATTTATGGTGCCTCACTTCATTATTACTATTTTTAAAAAACATGATTTCTATTTTTATTCTTACCTTGAACTATCCTGAATAATTTTCATGGAAACAATCAATCATAAGAATCTATACGAAAACTAACCATCACAGAAAACCAAAGGGGGGGGGGGGGGTAAGCAAAATATCAATAATCTCAGATATGCAGAATGTGAAGAGGAACTAAAGAGCCTCTTACTGAAGGTTAAAGAGGAGAGTGAAAAAGTTGGCTTAAAGCTCAACATTCAGAAAATGAAGATCATGGCATCTGGTCCCATCACTTTATGGCAAATAGATGGGGAAACAGTGGAAACAGTGGCTGACTTTATTTTTCTGGGCTCCAAAATCACTGCAGATGGTGACTGCAGCCAGGAAATTAAAAGGCTTACTCCTTGGAAGGAAAGTTACGACCAACCTAGACAGCATATTGAAAAGCAGAGACATTACTTTGCCAACAAAGGTCCGTCTAGTCAAGGCTATGGTTTTTCCAGTGGTCATGTATGGATGCGAGAGTTGGACTATGAAGAAAGCTGAGTGCCAAAGAACTGATGCTTTTAAACTGTGGTGTTGGAGAAAACTCTTGAGAGTCCCTTGGACTGTGAGGATATCCAACCAGTCCATTCTAAAGGACATCAGTCCTGGGTGTTTGCTGAAACTCCATTACTTAGGCCACCTCATGCGAAGAGTTGACTCATTTGAAAAGACCCTGATGCTAGGAAAGATTGAGGGCAGGAGGAGAGGGGGATGACAGAGGATGAGATGGTTGGATGGCATCACTGATTCAATGGACATGGGTTTGGGTGGTCTCTGGGAGTTGGTGATGGACAGAGAGGCCTGGCGTGCTGCAGTTCATGGGGTCGCAAAGAGTCAGACACGACTGAGCGACTGAACTGAACTGAACTGAACTGAACTCACTAATTTAATACAGAATATAATTTAATATAGTATCAATATATGTTTTAATATGAATCTAATTCTAGTATTACTGGGCTTCCCAGGTGGCACTAGTGGTTAAAAATTCACCCGCAAATGCAAGAGATGTAGGAGACACAGGTTCAATTCCTGGGTTGGGAAGATCCCCTGGAGTAGGAAATGGCAACGTACTCCAGTATTCTTGCCAGGAAAATTCCATGGAGAAAGGAACCCAGCAGGCTGCAGTCCATGGGGCCACAGAGAGTTAAACAGGACTCAGCACAGTTCAAATATTTCCAGCTATGTGTTCCTTTAAAAAATTCTGAATATTATCAAAATTTCACATTTCATTAAGGGGTTTCAAGCAAATCAGAAATGCTTATCCCAATGCTTAATTTTTCCTCATATTTCAATAATTATGTATTATCCTATTTCTCCCCTGAGCCTTTCCTATGTCTAGGACCACTATGTGAGAGTTGCTCAGTCATGTCCGACTCTTTGCAACACCATGGACTATATAGTCCATGGAATTCTCTAGACCAGAATCCTGGAGTGGGTAGCCTTTCCTTTCTCCAGTGGATCTCCCCAAACCCAGGATCAAACCAAGGTCTCCCGCATTACAGGCGGATTCTTTACCAGCTGAACCACAAAGGAAGCCCCAAATAACTAGTCTGGGTGGCCTATCCCTTCTCCAACAGATCTTCCTGACCCAGGAATTGAACTGGGGTCTCCTGCATTGCAGGCAGATTCTTTACTAACTAGAAAGACTTATTTTATTCTATAAGAAACCACAGATAAAATTAAGAAAATTAGAAGTGACAATGGAGGGAAGTTGTTTTAAATGTGCAAATCAAAGAGAATTCTAAGCTTTGGTGCAACTTTTCATATTTGTTATAACTATATAATACCCAAATACAAAATGTAAAATAAATGATTAAGTGTAAAAATGGATGACTTTGGCTCAGATCATAAACTCTTACTGCAAAATTCAGACTGAAATTGAAGAATGTAGGGGGGAAAAAAAAAAAACAAAAAACACTAGGCCATTCATGTATGACCTAAATCAAATTCCTTACAATTATACAGTGGAAGTGACAAATAGATTCAAGGGATTAGATCTGATAGACAGAGTGCCTGAAGAACTATGGCTGGAGGTTCATGATATTGTACAGGAGGCAGGGATCAAGACCATCCCCAAGAAAAATAAATGCAAAAAGGCAAAATGGTTATCTGAGGGGGCCTTACAAATAGCTGTGAAGAGAAGTGAAAAGCAAAGGAGAAAAGGAAAGATATATCCATTTGAATGAAGAGTTCCAAAGAACAGCAAGGGGAGATAAGAAAGCCTTTCTCAGTGATCAATGCAAAGAAATAGAGGAAAACAACAGAACAGGAAAGACTACAGATCTCTTCAAGAGAATTAGAGATACCAAGGGAACATTTCATTCAAAGATGGCAACAATAAAGGACAGAAATGGTACGGACCTAACAGAAGCAGATGTTAAGAAGAAGTGGCAAGAATACATGAAAGAACTATAAAAAAAAGATCTTAATGACCCATATAATCACAATGGTGTGATCACTCACCTAGAGCCAGAAATCATTCAGGAGACTTCAGTCTTCTCCCCCAAATCCCTTTAATATGCGTATGAGCTCCCTCATCTCTTCACATTTTGTTTAATCAATTTACCTTTTTATTTTCTTACTTCTGAACAAAAATCTTTTGGGCAGTGGACGTCCATATAGTTTTACTGTGTAGAGTATGGATCCATTATTCTGTTCAATCTCTACATACTGATTATTTGCCAAAACAATAAATCTAAAATTTCAAGAAATTCATACAAACTAGTTAAATGAAAAGCATTCAGTTTATAAGTTCACCACTAGGTTTTGTTAGAGAAGTCAAGAACTTTTCCTGGTTATCAATTATCATCTTGCAGATTTTCAGTAGGATGAAAGTCAACAGCAAATTTACTTATCAGACTTACATTTGGCAGTCATTACTTCTGAAGAGTTGTACCGCTTTTAGAATTATTCTAATCTACCCACTAGAAAATTAATATTAAACTTAAAACATATCTCCTGGAAGCAAATAAAATTTTTTATTAATCCACATCTGTACCTGTTATGAATAATTTATATTTTTATTATGAAAAAGCTTCCTCATTGGTTGAGTTCTAAATTAAAAAAAATATATCTATGATTAAAAGTTAACTGATAATACATATACAGAGATATAAATTAGCCCATAATCCTCTCATTATTATACAACCAAGTTTATATTGTTGTATGTGTGTGTATGGGTGTCTGTGTACAAACCCAAGTGTATTTCCTTTCCTATTTTAATAACGGTTTTAATTTTGTTTTAAATATTCCTTTTTACCTTAAATGACCCATGGAAAGTTTTAGACTTGAGTAGTCTAGCCCTCTGTGAGCCCCAGTGAACAAGAAATTATCTAGTATGCCCAGTGTTTCAGTAACTCTACTTTCACTATAAACATTAATTCTAGGAAGATTTAGGCCTCAGGAAAAACATTATCAAGTTCATCTCATTAGATTTTCTTCAGAAGAGTTAGAGGAAAAAATCATTAGAAAGAAATGGAAATATAATAGAATCATAAGAAAGCCACTTAAAACTTTTCTTGTTTTCCTTTCTCATTTTTTGCATGTATGATACATTTTTTGCATGTATGATAAATCATTTTAATGTACTCATCAGAGGACAAATGCTAAATCTTGATACCAAAACATTTATAAAGACCATTTTTCAACCTGGCCATAAAAGTAGTATCTATTTAGGAATAATGTAGCTCATCTGTTGCTGAAATGTCACAAAAAAATTGAAGAAGGAAGGAAGGGAGGGAGGGAGTAAGGAAGGAAAGAGAGTAAAGGAGAATAGTAATAGCTAAAGCAATTGACTGAGATTTAAAACTAACCTAGTGGGGTTGATCAAAGAAGATGCATGATTAATTAATAGTTTAATTAATGGTTTAATAGTCCTACATAACTGATTGCAGTCAAGAAAAAAAGGAATACAGAGGTGGAATATAAATGTTAAAAAAAAATTTTAAATTAAGTAGTTGTATAACAAGATAGACAAAAAAGTCAAAAAAGAAAAAAATGCATACAGCATTTTATAGAGTCCTTACATTTTTAAGACTGTAAGGAGAGTAGTTACAACTTATTTGCTTGTGTTCAAGTCTCTTTAGTCTAAAATTATCTCACATAATTTTTTCATTCTAGATCAGCTTTTCCTAACATGAAGTGCATTTCTAATTAACTTTCTTCATCAGCTCCTGTGACAGAATTATATAGATAAAAACATTTATGAAATAAAAATAATTTTTGATATTATCAAAACAAAATATTATTAGAAGGATAAATAAATTGGATATTATAAACTAATAACATTAACACATATGTGATACCACATATCACACATATCACAATTAAATTAGGAATTATGCTCTCTGAAATTCTTAACCTTATAATTTCTCTCCATGAGTGCACAGCTAAAGGCCAAAATCAAATGTGACCAATACTCTAAAGTTTACGGCAAATCAGTATTTGTGTTTGTGCGTATTCTTTGACTTCCATAAAACTCCCTCAATATAAGTCTTACCTCATTCTGGAGATCGCGAATCATTTTGCTCTTTCTTTCCATTTCAGTCTTTAGAAAATTAATCTGAAAATAAAGAGGATACTATGTAGATTCATTTCACATTCATTTCTATAGCTTTTATAAGTTGTTTTTTCACAATTTTTGAAGTATAACCAAATGATTATCTCTGTCAACAAATATGGAAAAAGAACAAAGGATTAAAATTTTCATTAACCAAACTTTTATTGCCCAATTCATAAATACATCTGCTAATTATATAAAAATACTCTTTTTCTTATATAATGAGATACTGTATTTTAATTGAGAAATGCACATTATGACTATGATTCTTTCACCTATATAAAGCTTAATTTTTAAACATATGGTTCCTAAACAGAGCTGGATTCTAGGGTTGGGCCTAGGAATCTCTTTCATTAAAACACTCTCCAGGTATTTCTGACATATGGCCAAGTATGAGAGGAATTGCACAGTGACACTCCTCACCTGAAGCATGGAACCTTATAAATACTGTCCTAAAGAAACCAACAGGTTTCTGCCTATATACAATATTGTTGAAATCTGTAACCAAATGGTAACAAAATCTAAATCAATTTTTGATGGTCAAACTACATATAAAATAGAAGCAGAAGCCTGAGAACTACTATGTCCATCATTTCAGCCATAACAATTTTCAAAGTTAAGTTTGAATCATGAAGATACTGACAGCAACCTGAAAATGTGGGTTATACTCATTATCAATTTGATGGATAAAACAGTTGTCACTAGAAGGACTTGATGACATTCAAAATTAGATATGTGTACAAAGCAGTAGTATACGTCTCCCCCAAAATAGCTTTTATACCCATTTCTATTGTTCTGGGCTGTTATCAACTTACTGGTTACCACTGTTATGGGCTGGACCAACTCTTGTGGTTCTGTTTATCACTGCAAGATGCCTTTAGCAATAACCGTCAGGAAAGTTTGAAAAAAAAAATTAGGGTTTATGACTGATGAGTCCAGGAAATTGCATGGTATAGTTGGAGGGAGTTTGTGAGGAAAGAGAAAGAGAAGGAGTCCATGAACCTGGGGTTCTGCTTTTATTGGGGTGTAAGGGTGGGGGCCTAGGGTTTCAGAATGTTCACTCTTTATTGATGACTTTAAAATATGAGTGGCAATTTAAAGTGCAGAACAGAAAATCACTAAACAAAACAAAAATTAAGAAGCCCCAAAGGTTAGTTAACAAACTTAAATTAAGCAAAACCTCTGGAAAAAAAAAATGGCTCACTGGGGAGCAGAGGTAGGAGGTACAGCTGATTCTTCAAGTCAGTGGTTGGCAAAGTGTTTATTGGAGAAAGGCCTTTTTGAAGTGGTTGCCTCTTTGAAGTGGCCACCACTACAATCAAATTTTTTTAATTAAAAAAATTTTATTGGAGTGTGAGTCAGACACTTAAACTACAAAAAGAAACGCAAACCATCAGGACTCACAATACTCTACCTCAGTACTTAATGGGCACCAGAAAATGTTGCTATGTACAGATTTGTCTTTAGTTTTGGTTATGAACTACTTAAAGCCGTCTTGATTGTATGAATAACCTGGTGTTTCAGTGATGCCATGAAAGTGAGAGTGTTGGTCGCTTAGCCATGTCCAGCTCTCTGGAACTTCATGGACTGTAGCCCGCCAGGCTCCTCCGTCCGTGGGATTTTCCAGGCAAGAATATTGGAGTGGGTTGCCGTTTCCTTCTCCAGGGGATCTTCCCAACCCATGGATCAAACCCAAGTCTCCCACATTGCAGGCAGATTCTTTACCATCTGAGCCATCAGGGTCCATGGGGGCAGTGACCCCATATTATCTTATCAGTGATGCCATAATTTTCCCCAAATCCTCACATTTTGATACTATTTATTATATGTTTTCCATAAGTAACACTTAACTTTAATTAACAGTGTAATGAAGATATACTGCAATGTCAAGACTAAAAAAAGGACAGAGACTTGGGAATGCAATGTTTAATTATTCAGGACCTAAATACATTCAGAATATTAAAAAGTCATAGCATTTTGAAACCACTGGTCTAGAATCCCAGCAGGTTTGAAGATTCCTGGGAAATCAGAAGTGAAACAGTTCTGAGAGACAGAAAATAACACTTATTTACATTGAGTAAAGAATAGATGGCCATAATTCCTTATTCTTAATGAGAGTCAGAGCTTGAAGCTAATTCTTGCCTTTGTACTAATTATGTCTCACTTAGGGCAAGTTAAGCCATAAAAATTAACAAGAGTGGTGAAATGCATCCAGAGAGCATTAATGGATTTAATTACTCCAGCTACACCTGATTGATCATTCTTTCTTGCTGTTTGTTAGGTTTTTCATACAGGACACAAGTTTGTAAGATTTGCTACTCCATTATCTGCTCAGAGACAAAAACAGATGCTCACATGTTCATAAAAAGTACTTGCAAATGGAATTAGATCAAGACAGTTTTATTTTTAATTTTCATTAAAATGCTTTTTCATTTTAATTTTCAAAATTTTGTCTTCTTTTATATTTCTGTGATTTAAAAGTACTATCACCTTCAAGTTTTGTAACGTTTTACTATGGACTTACTGGGGATTCTCAGGTGGTGCTAGTGGTAAAGAACATGCCTGCTAATGCAGGAGACACAAAAGATGCGAGTTTTATCCCTAGGGTTCTGATTGCTGGGTCAGGAGACTCCCCTGTAGGAGGGCATGGCAACCCACTCCAGTATTCTTGCCTGGAGAATCCCATGGACAGAGGATCCTGGCAGGCTGTTAGTGCATAGCGTTGCCCAGAGTCGGACTTACTAATATGGGTATTTGCAACATCTTTTGCATAAAATATACAATCTTCTTTTATGGAAAAAAGCAGAGTAATTAGATATGTAATCAAGGGCAGCACATAAGAGTATTTGCTCCTAAGTCTAAAATAGCATGACAATATTTACAGAATCAAATCCAAATGTTTTCCCTCTAGTTGGGAATGAGCAGTTTAAATTTCTCACTGTCCCCTTCTTATCCAACATTAAACTACATCAACTAGAGTCTTTCTATCAGAAAGAATAATCGCTGAATTATTTGCAACAATTAAACATATATACTTATTTACTCCTCAATAAGGAGAAAAAGCACAAACATTTTGAGTCTTCACCAAAGTTTGGAAGTGAAGAGTCCCAGTAGTATGAAATTTATCTTTTTTTAGATTCTACCAGATATACATTAAAAAAAACATACTTCTACTAATTAAATATATTTTATTCCCATATTTGTTAAGCTTTCTGTCATCTATTTTTGTACTTTGACTTAGGACTTATTAGTCATTCAACTCAAAGCACAAACACATTCCCTCCAAAAGACAAGTATTATTTATTTCCACAGGTGTTTGCATTCATTGATCTTGATGATATATTTTGTTAATATAATCTTGAATTTGCTCTTATAGAATTTTTACATGTACATTCATTAGTAGAAAAATAGCTGTTAATTTACATACATAGCCATTAATTGATTTGGGAATCATAAGTGATGATGTTCATAAAATTAGATGAAAGTTTTCAACCTTTTTCTATTTTTCAGACAGTATTTGCCTACATTTGAAATTGGGTCTCACGTGGTGCTAGTAGTAAAGAACCTGCCTGCCAGTGCAGGAGACATAAGAGAGTTGACTTCGATCCCTGGGTCGAGAAGACCCCCTGCAGTAGGAAATGGCAAGCCACTCCAGTATTCTTGCCTGGAGAATCACATGGATAGAGAAGCCTGGTGGGCTAGGGTCCATGGGGTCACAAAGAATTATATACAACTGAAGCAAATTAGTCAATATTTGAAATTAGCTGATCTTTAAAAATTGATATAAGTCACCTTCCAGCCCTGGAATACTTGGGAAAGGAAGTCTTTCCGCATAATGAGATTTTGAATGTATTCAGTTATTCAAGTAGTATATTTCTTGCAAAAATGTTAACATATTATATTTATTCATCTAGGAATTTACATGTACATTTTAAATGTACCAGTGACCCGTTGCTCATAACTTATTTTGTTAAATTCCTGTTATGACTATTAGCTCTCTTTTAATTACACATTTTAAAATTGGAGTCTTTTTATTCTTAATCTTTCTCAAAGCCTATTTATCAGTCTTTTCAAATAACTTAATAATTTTTTTTATATTTTATTGTTGTCTTCATCAACTTTTATAATACTCTCTTTCTTATACTGATGTTTTGCTTTTTCAATAACTTCTTGAACTTTTGTTGCTAGTATTCTTTCTGGAAAAAATGCATGTAAAGCTCTGAATCTACCTCAGCCTTTACACTGGCACATGGTGTCTTCATTATTATTATTTCTTTATATATTTTATTATTTCTTAGTAACTAAAGAGTTATTAGGAAATGTTTTATATATTTTCCAAACATAAGGAATTGTTTAACCATTTATTTAAACATTTATTAAAATACATTGAAACATTTGCTATCAGTAATTTTTTGCCTACATTATTCTTTCAATTGGAAAATTTATTTATTACAATTGTTTTCTTTCTATTGAGTGGATTAAATTTAGTTTCTATTATCTACTATATGCCAGATAACAATTTTAGGGTAATCATGCATGTTATTTTAATTTGAATTATTCCCTGAATTCTTCAAATAAGGAAACTTGCAGGTTAAAGAACTTAATTTTATAGACAATAGATGGACCACTGGGCTTCCCAGGTAGTTCAGTGGGTAAAGAAATTGCCTGCAATGCAGGAGACACAAGTTCAGTCCCTGGGTTGGGCAGATCCCCTGGAGGAGGGCAAGGCAACCTGCTCCAGTATTCTTGCCTGGAGAATCCCATGGACAGAGGAGCCTGGCGGGTACAGTCTATGGGGTCACAAAGAGTTGGACATGACTGGAGCGACTGAGCACGCATGTACAGATGAACCACTAGGAATTTAAACTTGAATGTTCTTATTCTGTGCCTCCCTGGTGGCTCAGATGGTAAAGCGTCTGCCTGCAATGCAGGAGACCTGGGTTCAATCCCTGGATCAGAAAGTTCCTCTGGAGAAGGAAATGTCAACCCACTCCATTTGCCATTTCCATCTTGCCTGGAAAATCCTATGGATGGAGGAGCCTTTCTTTTCTTTCTTTCTACTCTTATTCTGTAGCACATGTTAAGTTATGAATACATTTAGGGAGTGTCTGGCTCAGTACAGCATTATGGGGTGGGAGAAGAAAATCCTCCCTCAAGAATCAATGCTGAATTTTAAGAAAAGCACTAGAAGGGTTCTGAGAGAGACCTTCTTCTCCCCAACTATGCATCCCTTTTCCCCATTATTCTGATACTTGGCTATTCTAGCTTTTGCTGAGCTCCTTCAAAAATTATAGCTTTCTTATTTTGGGATGTTAGACATAATTTGTGTAACATATTAGAGTAAACACAGGTTCATGCCTTGGCTTCTCCAAATATTAACTGTGTAAATACAAGCAACAGTTATTCACTTTCAGCCAAAATAATAATAATAATAATAGTGTGCCATTTTGTTGTGAGAATCTGAGAATATAGTATGTGTGAAAACTTCTATTCTGGTCTAAATGCCATTATTTATGACTGGGCTATGCACAAATTGAGATTAAATATGATAAGTCAAGGCAGAAATGGGATTGCAATTAGGGTCACTCAGTACCCGGGGTCAGATTTTGAGGGGAGGAATTGACACGGTGGTACTAAAAATGGGTCTGCTCTTTCATGTGACACCCGTGTCCAAAGAAGGGCTTCCCAAGTGGCACGAGGGCTGAAGAACCTGCCTGCCAATGCAGGAGACGTTAAGAGACTCAGGTTCAATCCCTGACATGGGAAGATCCCCTGGAGGAGGGCATGGCAACCCACTCCAGTATTCTCGTCTGGGAAATCCCATGGACAGAGGAGCCTGGAGGGATACAGTCACTCCACAGACTCGCACAGAGTCAGACATGACTGAAGTGACTTAGCACACACATATGTCCAAAGAGCTAGACACAAGGGTGCACTGCAGGTTTAGGTTAGCAGTGAGCGCTGCCATGGCATAACAGAGAAGAATAAAGGTGCTCATCTTTACTGGTGGGCTGGACAGATAACAGTGAATTTATTAACAGAAAATAAATCTGCACCTAAGAAAATCAAGTCATTATTACAAAGACTGTCTCCAGGAAGCAGTTACTCCAGATGACAGACAGGGCTAAGTTTCAGAGGCAAGATTCTATACTCTAATTCAGATTATTCAAGGAAGCCTTCCAAAAGAAAGGCAGGCATTTCTGCCAGTTCTCAAAGGGGCTGGGATCCCAGGTAATCAACCTGACAAACAGGCTCTATGTCCCAGAGCCTGCTGAAATCATTCAAACTGGCCAATCCTAGACCAGCTTACCTCGCTTAACCCTTTCCTTCCTATGGAAACTACAACAGAGGCTCTTGTCCACAGTTTCCCCACCTTCATTTGCCCAGGGACTGACCTGGGCTTCCCTGCATGGTCCCTGGTCATGTGGCATGTCACCCTTCTTGGCAACTGTGGGAAATAACTATCTTTCCAAATGTAGTCATTTCCTGATCTCTTGCTCTTGTGTGCTCATGCTGAGTTGCTTTAGTCATGTCCACCTCTTCACAACCCCATGGACTGTAGGCCACCAGGCTCCTCTGTCCATGGGACTCTCCAGGCAAGAATACTGGAGAGGACTGCCATGCCCTCTTCCAGGGGATCTTACTGACCCAAGGATAGAACCTGTGCCTCCTGTGGCTTCTAGATTGTAGATGATTCTTTACTACTGAGCCACCAGGGAAGCCCTTCTGTCGGTCTTACTATACCTTAAAATTTTAATTAATAGACTATACTTTTATTTTTTTATTTTTATTTTTTTTACAAATGGGATCTAGTTAAAATTAAAAGCTTCTGCACAACAAAGGAAAA
Organism: Oryx dammah; assembly: GCF_014754425.2. Classification (NCBI taxonomy): domain Eukaryota; kingdom Metazoa; phylum Chordata; class Mammalia; order Artiodactyla; family Bovidae; genus Oryx; species Oryx dammah. Next base: position 19,566,280 of record NW_024070199.1, read on the forward strand.
CATAAGCAAACTGAAAAGACAGCCTTCCGAATGGGAGAAAATAATAGCAAATGAAGCAACTGACAAACAACTAATCTCAAAAATATACAAGCAACTCCTGCAGCTCAATTCCAGAAAAATAAACGACCCAATAAAAAAATGGGCCAAAGAACTAAATAGACATTTCTCCAAAGAAGACATACGGATGGCTAACAAACACATGAAAAGATGCTCAACATCACTCATTATTAGAGAAATGCAAATCAAAACCACAATGAGGTACCACTTCACACCAGTCAGAATGTCTGCGATCCAAAAATCTGCAAGCAATAAATGCTGGAGAGGGTGTGGAGAGAAGGGAACCCTCCTACACTGTTGGTGGGAATGCAAACTAGTACAGCCACTATGGAGAACAGTGTGGAGATTCCTTAAAAAATTGCAAATAGAAATGCCTTATGACCCAGCAATCCCACTGTTGGGCATACACACAGAGGAAACCAGAATTGAAAGAAACACATGTACCCCAATGTTCATCGCAGCACTGTTTATAATAGCCAGGACATGGAAACAACCTAGATGTCCATCAGTAGATGAATGGATTAGACTATACTTTTAAAAAGACTCAGGTCCTCAAATAAAACGAAAGCTTCATTCCCCATAAATTGTACATAAAGGGGGAACAGGTAGAAATCTAGTTTTCAGCATGACCATCCAGACCACTCTCCCTCCTGCTTATGGGGAATATTAGTTATAAAAATTGAAATATGAAGGTCAAGTGAACATCATTTTGAGAGAGAAAATCTGGAGAGAAGATTGATTCTTAAACCTTGGGGTGTATCCGGATCACCTGTGGAGATGATTAAATAGGCAGATGATGTAACCCCCCCCTTGAGAGACATCTATTCAGTGGTTGTAGGGTATGGCTTAGGGTTCTGTATAGCTTAACTTAGTTCAAGGTCACATCCCAAAATTCAAGGGCTGCTGATATGGGGCCTGACGCCAGCACTCTTGGCCTGTTTCTCATTCATAAATAAAGGCTGGGAATTAGTAGACCCCTAAGAAGCAAATACATATTAGTTTTGGAATGAATGCTGATGAAGCATGTTTTATAATCTTGGTGATGGTGTTTTATTTATTGTATTTTCATTTTTATTTGTTAGCGGTGTGTTTGTTCAATAGTGATTTTGGGGGGAAAAAATAAATGAACAACTCTTCAGCTCCAAAGCAAAGGATACAAAAAAGAAACACTTACAGTAGCCTCTTGTTTTTCTGCTTTGTCAGCTGTCTCCTTAAGCTGACTTTCCAGGGCCTCCTGGAGAGCCTTCATTTGTTCTCTTGTTTAGGACAAAACAGAGAAGAAAAGAGAGACATAATATAACTCTGTACACTATGAAATAAGATTTCACTGCACATATACACTTAGGAAACATGACTAGAATGTATAGAGACACAGTTAAATATACAGGAAGCATCTCAGGATTCTGGTAAAGAGTACTGTCTCCCATGGAAGCTCAAAAAGCAAGCTGTATTTAAGAGAAATTGCCTTGCTATTGTGTCTCATAAGAATCCCACTGTGAGAGCTGCATGTGTCAAATCATATCAATAAAATAATTAAGAGTTGGGAAGCTAATTTTAGTGACAGCATGCTAGGGTGTGAACATGCTGTTCAGAAAAAAAAAGTTACCACAGACTTGCTGATAGGATAAAATCATCATTCCCTTGGATGCCCCAATTGACTAATTCTAAAGCATTATGTTTTAGACATCTTGTGTAAGGTCTGAGACTTTTTGTAAAAACAAAGAGAAAAAAAGACTTATTTCTAATGTGAAAGCTCATTTATTGGGGATAATAAAAAACACATGTCTGCACACATATACACATTGTGTCTCAAGCTCACTAGGACGTACAGACCCTGCTCACATTAAAAGTTAAATACTTTCATAAATATGCATTTCTTTCAAAGGTTTAAGATTTTCTCAATTATGACAGATTTTATTATCTTTCTGTGCCTTCATTTGATCATCTAAACTATCACAGCAGATAACAGCATATGAGTGAAATATGTGTGTCAAGTATGGTAGTGTGTTAAGCATGGCTAGAGGACTAAACTCCTTCAAAGCAACAGCAACGACCAAATGAAAACCTAGTGTACAAACTAAAATTCCCAGGCTAGTGCCAAAAGATAACTTCTGGAACAAAAATATTTTCGAGACTATGGAATAGGAGAGCATACTCTGAGACTCATTTTTATCCATCTATAAAATGGGCACAATGACAGAACTGCCTCACAGATTTGTAGGGGAGGTTTAGAAGACAATAAGGCATGCAAAATGCTTGGGAAATAATCACTTAATACACATGAGATTATTGTCATAACCACTGGTACCACTAGAGGTCCCTGTGTTCATTCTTTGACTAGCATATCCTGCACAACAAGCTGCTCTTTCACACAGAAGAACTTAATGACGCCTCCACTTTTCTTATCTAGAAACTCCTAGGTCACCCTTTCAGTTTTAGGACTATCCATGAAAGTCTATACGATTGTTGGAATCAATCTGGATGTTGTTTATCAAAGTAAAACATAATAGGAACAAGTTATAAAATAATTACAGTCACTTTGGTTCTTAGATGATTTATGCGTGATTGGGTAAAACTTTAATATGCTTTCGTTTAAAGTGGATTTTAAATCTCAGTTTCCATTACAGCCTCAAATAGGTTTCATTTACTAAAACTGTTTTATTAGAATGAAGTGTCACATGTCCTGACTGTGCTAAGTCGCTTCAGTCGTGTCCGACTCTTTGCGACCCTATGGACTGTAGCCCGCCAGGCTCCTCGGCCCATAGGATTCTCCAGGCGAGAATACTGGAGTGGGTTGCCATTTTCTTCTTCAGGGGGTCTTCCCAACCCAAGGATTGAACCCTCATCTCTTAAGTTTCCTGCATTAGCAGGCGGGTTCTTTACCATTAGGTGCAACCTGGCAAGCCCCAAAAGTGCCACACATGGACACTTAAAATCTACGTTTCCATGACTGCTTCTGATATTTTTCACAAAGAACACTTGTGACATAATATAATATGAATGTCTACCTATATTGTAGGCTTATAGTACACCAGGTGCTCAATAAACTTCACATCAAATTGTAGTATCTTATTGCAAATGGAAAACTGATACATAAAGAGGAAGTGGACCTGTGTTCTGGACCATGTGTGCTCAAATTCTAGAGAGTCATTATAATACCTCTATTGAGGGAGAGAGACAGAGAGAAAAAGAAGGACGGAGGATCCACGTTCTATTCCAAAGATTCAACAAGTATTGAATAAAAATACAATAGAACTATCATGTGCTGTGTGCTTAGTTGCTCAGTTGTGTCTGACTCTTTGTGACCCCATGGACTGTTAGCCAGCCAGACTCCTCTGTCCATGGGGATTCTCCAGGTAAGAATCCTGGAGTGGGTTGTCATATCCCTCTCCAGGGAATCTTCTCAACCCAGGGATCAAACCCAGGTCTCTGCCTTTGCAGGAGGATTCTTTATCATCTGAGCCACCAAGGAAGCCCAAGAATACTGGAGTGGGTAGCCTGTCCCTTCTCCAGGGGATCTTCCTGACCCAGAAATCGAACCACGATCTCCTGCATTGCAGGCATATTCTTTACCAGCTGAGCTATCAGGGAAGCCCTAGGACTACTATATTTCCAACTAAAAACTTCTATATTAAAATCTTATAATAATTATTCATTACTTCTGGATTTTTAAATTCTCATTTTTATTTTAAAGTGAGACATGTTTTAAATTATAAAATATAAATTTTATAAAATCCAATATATATACATATATACTCAAAAATACCCACATACTGACATCTATAGGCAATGGGGAGTAAGAAAAAAAAAAAAGTAAACTGCAAAAGCTGTTAACAAAAACTGGAGAAACAGAATTTTGCACATTTTCATGGCAAGGAAAGCTATCCACCAGAATGGCAAAGCAGTCCTTTTGAAACATTTGAATATCTCCCTCTCCTCTTAGGTTTTTCAAGCTTATTTCTGCACATTCTCACTGCTCTCATGCTTTAGGTGGCCCCAAACCCCCCAAAGTTGGTGAGTTTTACTCCAGTGAGAAAATTCTTGCTGACTTGCTCAAGGACCATCCCAGTCCACCAAGTGTGATTTGCACAGGATAGAGCTCCTCTAGGTCCCTATTTGGCACTGAACTGAAGCCTAAATTCTAAAGAACTGTGACAGGCTTCTCCAATGCTGAGTATATTTTAGCATAGAATTGCATGGTTACAAGGAATTTTAAAAAGCAGCTCTTTAACACATCTTCCATTTCCAATTATAAACATAAAAATGCCTCACCCTACAGGAAGGTATTTTTTTTTAAATTGTTACCAGCCTGTATTGCAGTAACATCACAGAAAGAAATCTTGCTGCTATCCCAGGCATTCCTTTCCTTTTCAGAGAACTCAATATAGTGAAATCCATTAGTACACAGAGTCCAAAACTGCTTTCTCAGAATCTCTATCCAGCAACCATTCTAGAGCGTAAAATATATCATTCCTTTTTATTTTCAAGACAGCATGCATGCTAAGTGGTTTCAGTTGTGTCTGATTCTGTGCGACCCTATGGATGGCAGCCCATCAGGCTCCTCCGTCCATGGGATTCTCTAGGCAAGAATACTGGAGTGGGTTGCCATTTCCTTCTCCAAACTTCAGAGTACTCTTCTACCCGCCAGGGTCTCTATTTTGTGGCTGCATACTCTCACTCCTCACATGGTATGGCTTAAAAGTCTCTCCGTCAACTTGAGCATCCTTTTATGAATATTGCCTAGGCTGTCTAAATATTTCTGTAAATGTAAAAATCAAGAGTCAATGCAACTTTCTCTCTCTCATGTAAAATTCTGTGTGCATGTGTGCACACCCACACACACTCCTTTTTCTATACCTCTGGCGGAAAGACATGCTGCTCTACCTGGTTATTTATGGCCACCTCATATCCTCTGAATTTACTTACTTATAATCTAGTACAGCTAAACAGAGAGATTTCATTAGTTGCTTCTTGGCACACAGTTCGAAGGGGGAAATTCTAATCAATTCAGGTTTTTGGTTTTTTTTTTGGTGGCCACCTTGAGCTAATTAACTGTATCCAGTGATATCAGAGTCAGATAAAAGGTAGTCTAGAGACCACTTCTCTAGGGAAGGGCCAGGTGGTAATCCCAGAGGACAAAGAATTACTGAATCGGGTATATACCTAGATGGCATCTGCAATACATTATAATCTTTCCAACTCCGATAATACTTCTCAATTTGCAATCAGTTAATACTATTTATAGTCTGAGATGGTTTTTCTCTTCTACTATTTATCAATCTCTCTTATTTTGGAAATGAGATACGTAGCCTCTTTCACATTCAGATAATCATAATTTTTATATAGCTCTAACTAAACAGAAAAAAAAAATCAAATGCATTATACTTTTGAGAAATCACCTATTGGTAGGTGTTTATTTGAATTTTCCATTCTGACTTTGTGCATTACATAAGTTATGCATTTTAAGCAAATTTTATAATTTTGGATGAAACTTGGAAAGCATAATTCCAAAATATTTGCTCCATTTAATCCATTCATTGAAAGACTTGGTCCGTCATCAGCCAAATATACAGATGATGACCTGAAATTCTTCACAACTTTAGTCACATTTTTCCTTGTTTACATGGATATTTTGAGTGTCATGTAGAAACAGCCTTAGATAACTAAAGAAAATAGCAGCAAACTAAAGGAATGCGTTTTTCCTTTTCCATATCATGCATAAGCCTGTCTCTTCATCTATGTGTCTTGTGCAATAAGAAACACTGATGCTGTTGCTTTCCCTCCATGGTGCTCACTGATGAGATCTCTCTGTTCCCTTCTCTAGGCCCCCTTTTCTCAACCTGGTCTATGTATCTTTCCTTCTGCCTTGAACGATGTTGTCAGAATAATTCCCCTAAAATGCATTTTAAATTATATCATCCTTTTTCAGAGCTACCTAAGTGAGCCTTCTGTTGAAGTCCACTTTCAGCCAACTTTCAAGAATGGCCCCCGTCCACGCGTGACAGCCTCATTTTCTAATCTTTCCTGACTCACTCTGTCCTCTTCAGTCAACACAATCCGCTCACTGGTGTTGCACATGGATTATGCAGAAGTCATTTCTATTTTTATGTTTTTGCTTATTATCTTTTCCAAACGTGGGAGAGTCTGCAAAGCTAATAACTTTCAATGACACTTGGTCTGCTTTAATTAGCCATTCCTATTGAAAATATGGTTTATAATTCTCCACTAACTCAGTGAACCACAAATGCTTATGTGTTTTAAAAGGTGGATTATTTCAAATCAGTAAAATAGTTTAAAATTAAGTACTTTTGAAAATATGCTCAGACCTATATTTTACATGAGATCTTTTTAATATTGGACCCTAGAGAGAATTTCATGTTCAAGAAATAAAGATCATTGAAATAATGAAGAGAGTCAAGAGGAGATGCTCGATTTGATATTTTTAACATGTCATTGCCTCAATGACATGAGGTTTCTGGGTCAAGAGGCAGACACAGTGGAGAAGATACAAGATGTTAAGAAGAGGGTACATAGGGTAGTGTCTGTCAACTTCTTAAACAGCTTTCTGCTTTGGATAGGTAAACTAACTTGAAAGGGTATGACTATAGGTAAGATACAGCAGAGCAAATTCCAATTTAATACAACTCTCAGCAACTTGCTTAAGCATTTTGAGCAATAATTTCCCATTTATTGAATGGGGACAATAATAACTACTCTATAATTGTGGTATTGAAACAAAAAATGTATGTATATGTATAAAACCAGCAGAGCCTCTAATAAATGTGTAACAAATAACAAAGACTAGCTCTTTTTTTACCTTATAATACCTTGGCTTTTTTATGTGTTTGTTAGACAAGCAATTTCAAGTCATACAGTTTTTTTTTTTTTAATAATAGGTATAAATCTAGCTCATACTTCACTTCCTTCAAAAATAAACAAAGTAACAGTAATAAAAATGTTCTAATTCTACTATGCTATTAATAAAATTGCCCTATTCCTTACCAACCCAATTATCACCAGGATCAAGTTGTGATACTATTAAAAATGGCCCACTGTGTCAAAGCTGTTGGATCTGTATATTGATGGGCAGACTTATGGCTCCATCTTATACGATAATAGAGGAACGTACTCCAGATCCTTAATGGCTGAATTGAGATCTGCATATAGGCATGGTCACTATTAGCATCACCCATCACCAGGGAACATACTAGAAATACAGAATCTCAAGTGCCACCCTATATATATATATATATAGTGATTTGAGCAAGATTCTCATATACTAAAATGTAAATAAGGTTATAAAGAAATGAATGCATTTAAAACAAACTTATTCATGTGAAGTTGCTGAATGAATTTTGGCGATGGAAAAAAAAGAACTGAGAAAATAAAAGAATGCAGCCTTACCTTTGTTTCTGACCTATTTCCAGAAGCTTCTGAACATCAGTTTTAGCAGATATCTCATCGTTTTTCAAATTCTGATAAGAAAATTGGGAAAAGGAAGTCTTATTCAGGTGACAGATTGAAGCTGTCTTTACTGTTGTCTTTATGGCACAAGGTGTGCCCTGAAATAAGAAAGCGCAAATGAGGCTATGCTGGTCCCCTTGGCTCTCAGGATGCACAGTTTATAACACCAACTAGTGAAAGTGCTACACAGTGAGTGAAAGGGAATTAACTGAGTTTCAGTCTTTAGAGGTTCAATGAAAGAGAAAGTACTCTCCAAATATCTAGGTGTCTTTTTAAATGAATATGTTTGCATTTTTGCTTAGTCATTCAGTTGTGTCCGACTCGTTGCAACACCATGGACTGTAGCCCATCAGACTCTTTGTTCATGGGATTCTCTAGGCAAGAATACTGGAGTGGGTTCCATTCACTTCTGCAGGGGATCTTCCTGACCCAGGGATTGAATTCCAATCTCCTGCATTGCAGGTGGATTCTTTACCACCTGAGCCACCAGGGTAGCTCCATAATGGAATATAAAATATATTATCTGTTCTTCATTTGAAGTTTTACCATGTTCTCTGCAGGCATGTTAAACTTGTTTTGGCATAGTTTCTACAAACAAAAGGAAACATAAAAGACCTCTCTAAATAAGCTAAATAATAATACATTCAAAATCAAAGCAGTCAAATAGCATGTACCTATTTGGTCGTGTCTATCTATTATTTATAAGTCATGCACTAGAATACATATAAAAAAAAACTAGGACCAGTTCAAATTGTAATGGTACTGTATAGATAGTGTATTAAGGAAAAAAATACCACCCCACTCATTAGTGTTCATTTACTCTGGCAAATTTAGCATTGACAGACTGTGAATCAAAACAGAGAACTCCACTGAGCTTTTCTCATTAGGTAAGCTGTCTTGTTAAGCCTTCCATAAGAACGTTCTTATTTATACCCAATAAACTATTTAACATGGTAAGAGATCCTTCTTGATATTAAAAGCTGAAATAGAGACAATAATATTGTTTGTAGGAAGAGCAGCTATGACAAGTAAAACATTAACAATAACAAGAATGGCAAACACTTTGTTTAGTTAATATTTATTTAACATCAAAGGCATGGTGTCTGCCTTCACCAATTTTTCATCCTAAAGCTAGGAACAATTTTCATAAAGTAAGTTAAGTGTTCTGATAGGTATGTGGTAGAGTGAACTTCACAAAAGAATCTTTCCTAAAATGATTGAGGTCATTATTAGGAAACAGCCAATAAAAGATGCTGTGTTTATTTGCAAAGAGTGCATGTATTCAAGCTAAGTCACTTCAGCAATGTCCAATTCTTTGTGACCCCATAAACTGCAGTCTGCCAGGCTCCTCTGTCCATGGAATTCTCCATGCAAGAATGCTAGAGTGAGTTGCCATTTCATTTTGCAGGAGATCTTTCCAATTCACGGATCGAATTGGAAATCGATCCCATGTCTCTTACATCTCCTGTGCTGGCAGGTGGTTTCTTTATCACTAGCACCACCTGCACCACCTGCGAAGCCCTTGGAAAGAATAGCTTGATAAAGAAAACGAGATAGAAAAGGGTTGAGGAGAAATCACTAACCACCTAATTTACATTTCAAAGTGCATCATGGCCATATGACCTGGGGCAGGTCACAAAATCTGCCTTTCAACTTCCTTGTGTGATAAATTATGGAATTCAGTTTCAGTTCAGTCGCTCAGTCGTGTCCAACTCTTTGGAACCCCATGAATCACAGCACACCAGGCCTCCCTGTCCATCACCAACTCGCGGAGTTCCCTGAAATTCATATCCATCGAGTCAGTGATGCCATCCAGCCATCTCATCCTCTGTCGCCCCCTTCTCCTCCTGCCCCCAATCCCTCCCAGCATCAGAGTCTTTTCCAGTGAATCAACTCTTCGCATGAGGTGGCCAAAGTACTGGAGTTTCAACTTTACCATCATTACTTCCAAGGAATTCCCAGGGCTGATCTCCTTCAGAATGGACTGGTTGGATCTCCTTGCAGTCCAAGGGACTCTCACGAGTCTTCTCCAACACCACAGTTCAAAAGCATCAATTCTTCGGCGCTCAGCCTTCTTCACAGTCCAACTCTCACATCCATCCATACACGACTACTGGAAAAACCATAGCCTTGACTAGATGGACCTTAGTCAGCAAAGTAATGTCTCTGCTTTTGAATATGCTATCTAGGTTGGTCATAACTTTTCTTCCAAGGAGTAAGCGTCTTTTAATTTCATGGCTGCATTCACCATCTGCAGTGATTTTGGAGCCCCCAAAAATAAAGTCTGACACTGTTTCCACTGTTTCCCCATCTATTTCCCATGAAGTGATGGGACCGGATGCCATGATCTTTGTTTTCTGAATGTTGAGCTTTAAGCCAACTTTTTCACTCTCCTCTTTCACTTTCATCAAGAGGCTCCTTAGTTCTTCTTCACTTTCTGCCATAAGGGTGGTGTCATCTGCGTATCTGAGGTTATTGATATTTCTCCTGGCAATCTTGATTCCAGCTTGTGTTTCTTCTAGTCCAGCGTTTCTCAGGATGTACTCTGCATATAAGTTAAATAAACAGGGTGACAATATACAGCCTTGACGTACTCCTTTTCCTATTTGGAACCAGTCTGTTGTTCCATGTCCAGTTCTAAATGTTGTTTCCTGACCTGCATACAGGTTTCTCAAGAGGCAGGTCAGGTGGTCTGGTATTCCCATCTCTTTCAGAATTTTCCACAGTTTATTGTGATCCACACAGTCAAAGGCTTTGGCATAGTCAATAAAGCAGAAATAGATGTTTTTCTGAAACTATCTTGCTTTTTCCATGATCCAGCAGATGTTGGCAATTTGATCTCTGCTTCCTCTGCCTTTTCTAAAACCAGCTTGAACATCAGGAAGTTCACGGTTCACATATTGCTGAAGCCTGGCTTGGAGAATTTTGAGCATTACTTTACTAGCATGTGAGATGAGTGCAATTGTGCAGTAGTTTGAGTATTCTTTGGCATTGCCTTTCTTTAAGATTGGAATGAAAACTGACCTTTTCCAGTCCTGTGGCCACTGCTGAGTTTTCCAAATTTGCTGGCATATTGAGTGCACCACTTTCACAGCATCATCTTTCAGGATTTGAAATAGCTCAACTGGAATTCCATCACCTCCACTAGCTTTGTTCATAGTGATGCTTTCTAAGGCCCACTTGACTTCACATTCCAATATGTCTGGCTCTAGATGAGTGATCACACCATCGTGATTATCCGGGTTGTGAAAATCTTTTTTGTACAGTTCTTCTGTGTATTCTTGCCATCTTTTCTTAATATCTTCTGCTTCTTTTAGGTCCATACCATTTCTGTCCTTCATCAAGCCCATCTTTGCATGAAATGTTCCCTTGGTATCTCTAATTTTCTTGAAGAGATTTCTAGTCTTTCCCATTCTGTTCTTTTCCTCTATTTCTTTGTATTGATTGCTGAAGAAGGCTTTCTTATCTCTTCTTGCTCTTCTTTGGAACTCTGCATTCAGATGCCTATATCTTTCCTTTTCTCCTTTGCTTTTCACTTCTCTTCTTTTCACAGCTATTTGTAAGGCCTCCCCAGACAGCCATTTTCCTTTTTTGCATTTCTTTTCCATGGGGATGGTCTTGATCCCTGTCTCCTGTACAGTGTCATGAACCTCATTCCATAGTTCATCAGGCACTCTGTCTATCAGATCTAGGCCCTTAAATCTATTTCTCACTTCCACTGTATAATCATAAGGGATTTGATTTAGGTCATACCTGAATGGTCTAGCGGTTTTCCCTACTTTCTTCAATTTGAGTCTGAATTTGGTAATAAGGAGTTCATGATCTGAGCCACAGTCAGCTCCCAGTCTTGTTTTTGTTGACTGTATAGAGTTTCTCCATCTTTGGCTGCAAAGAATATAATCAATCTGATTTTGGTGTTGACCATCTGGTGATGTCCATGTGTAGAGTCTTCTCTTGTGTTGTTGGAAGAGGGTGTTTGCTATGACCAGTGCATTTTCTTGGCAAAACTCTATTAGTCTTTGCCCTGCTTCATTCTGCATTCCAAGGCCAAATTTACCTGTTACTCCAGGTGTTTCTTGACTTCCTACTTTTGCATTCCAGTCCCCTATAATGAAAAGGACATATTTTTTGTGTAAAACATGTACTTCTGCTTTATTGACTATGCCAAATCCTTTGAGTGTGAATCACAACAAACTGTGGAAAATTCTTCAAGAGATGGGAATACCAAACCACCTAACCTGCCTCCTGAGAAATCTATATTCAAATCAAGAAGCAACAGTTAGAACTGGACATGGAACAACAGACTGGTTCAAAATCAGGAAAGGAGTACATCAAGGCTGTATATCGTCACCCTGTTTATTTCACTTACATGCAGAGTACATCATGAGAAATGCTGGGCTGGATGAAGCACAAGCTGGAGTCAAGACTGCCAAGAGAAAAATCAATAACCTCAGATATGCCGATGGCACTACCCTTCCAGCAGAAAATGAAGAAGAACTAAAGAGCTTCTTGATGAAAGTAGAAGAGGAAAGTGAAAAAGTTGGCTTAAAGCTCATCATTCAGAAAACTTAAGACCATGGCACTTGGTCCACTTCATGGCAAATAGATGGAGAAACAGTGGAAACAGTAACAGACTTCATTTTTCTGGGCTCCAAAATCACTGCAGATGGTGACTGCAGGCATGAAATTAAAAGACACTTGCTCCTTGGAAGGAAGGTTATGACCAACCTAGACAGCATATTAAGAAACAGAGACATTACTTTGCCAACAAAGGTCCATGTAGTCAAGGCTACAGTTTTTCCAGTGGTCATGTATGGATGTGAGAGTTGGACTATAAAGAAAGCTGAGCACCAAAGAATTGATGCTTTTGAACTGTGGTGTTGGAGAAGACTCTTGAGACTCCCTTAGACTGCAAGGAGAGTAAACCAGTCAATCTTCAAGGAAAACAGTCCTGAATACTCATTGGAAAGACTGATGTTGAAGCTGAAACTCCAATACTGTGGCCACCTGATGTGAAGAGCTGACTCATTGGAAAAGACTCTGATGCTGGGAAAGATTGAAGGCGGGAGGAGAAGGGGAGGACAGAGGATGAGATGGTTGGATGGCATCACTGACTCATCACTGACTCAATGGACATGAGTCTGAGTAAACTCCGGGAGTTGGTGATGGACAGGAAGGCCTGGTGTGCTGCAGTCCACGGGGTTGCAAAAAGTCGGACACCACTGAGAGACTGAACCAAACTGAACTAACATTTAGATAAACTAGGATTTCAAATTTAGGGCTTCCCGGGTAACTCAAATGGTAAAGAATCTGCCTGCAATTAAGGGAGACCCGGGTTTGATCCCTGAGTCAGGAAGGTCTCCTGGAGAAGGAAATGGCAACACACTCAAGCACTCTTGTCTGGAGAATTCCATAGACAGAGAAGCCTGGTGGGCTACAGTCCATAAGTTGCAGAGAGTTGGACATGGCTGAACAACTATTACACACAAAATTTAGAAAAGCCACAGAGGACAGAGGAGGATAGGGGGGCCTGGCAAGCTGCAGTCCATGCGGTTTAAAGAGTCAGACACAACTTAACGACTGAACAACGGTAGACAGTTATTGGAAAACTCAAAGGGGATAATAGATGGGTGACATAACTTTGCATAAATATGCTTATTCATTTGGCTATCTGCTATACTCTGGCATTGTAAAGGAAACCAAAATTAAAAATTCACCATCTTTTCTTCAAGAAATTGAAAAAGTACAAAAGTATGAGATAAAGAAATATAAAGGCGAAAAGAGTAGGTAGACAGATGGGGTTCTGCAAAGTGTATGCAATTAAAGAGCAGGACAGCACTTAAATTATTATTTCCCCAGCAATTGCAGAGAAATGAGATCTTGTGCATCTTGGAAAATAATTTTGATGACTTTGAGGATACTAAAGATTGATATACCTAATAATTAATCAATACAATGTTTATTGACTGATCAGTATTACTAAGCCATTCAGGTGTTATGGTTACAGAGATGAACAAGACTTACAAAGATCATATCTTTATGAAGCCCTATTGGAAAATAAAATATGTACAATTAGAAACAATTAGCAAATTTACTCATTTATTAGATGTATGCCTTTGGGAAATTTCTTTGACCTATTTGAATCTTGTTTCCTCATTTCAAAGTTATAAAAATGTTATCATAATTTTTTGAAGATATTGTTAAGGAGATTTAACAAGAAAAAATTTAAAAATTCACCTTGCACAATGACTGGCACAAAATTTAAAAAAATTAACAATTTCAAGTACATTTAGGGATTGACTTGTTACTCTTTTAAAAAGGTAACTCTACGCAAAATTATACATTTCTTTCAAATAATTTCCTACACTATAATTAGATGTGTTGACAGGCTACAGGTCCAGAGAGACTGAGAACCCTGGAAATATTGTAAAGATTGACTGCTTATGGCATTTCTTTCACGACATGCTTAGAAAATTCTCAGTGCCAGATGTTCTATTCCTCTAAGAAGGTGCAAGTGTCAAATATTCTTTGTTGTCTCATAAAATTTTTGAATTTCCACTTAATGAAAAGGTACAGTTCTGGCATCAGCTTCCTATGGCAATCAATACACAGTCATTTTTATCCTATAAGTACATCCCAAATGTATATACTTCCACCATAGAACTGTCATTCCAGCACTGTTACCATCATACTATCTGTCACTGTGTCTTATTGGAGTCTAAGTGATTTTTCTATTTTCATGTACTCAAGACGTAATACAGCTCCTGGAAGGTGAGCTTGGGTGTTGGCTTCAAAATAGCAGATCTGTCTCCCAACTGTCCTCGTGCTCTTAGTTTCCGAGCCCTTTTCTAACTCTGTTTTCTTACCTATAAAATGAGACTAATAAAAATCATAGCATAATTATCATGTGAAAATTAATTTTAAAAAATGAAGAAAGAGTACCTAACACAAGAGACCACATTCAATAAACTGCAACTGCAGTGGTTAGACACCATCGTCGCTGCCACAGGACTAGAAAGCTAAGAACAATGGTGAGTATGCAAGGTTCAGAAACGTGCTTCTGGGCAATAACTAACAGACCAGCTTTGAGTCAGACTGCTCGCATTTAAATTCTGGCTTCCTTTGTGACATTCAAGGATGATTCCTCATGTATAACAAGAAAAATCACATTTATGATGCCTATTCTCACTGGTATATTATGAGAATTAAATTCTATAACACATGCAAAGCTTTTGGGGTACCCTGTATATTCAATAACTACAATGTTAAAGGAAAACATTAAAATATATTCTCAGATATTTCAGAAACTTTTCAAGTATAGGTATTGTATTTGGTTTTTACTTGAGATTTCACTGAATGTTAATACATTTTCACAGATGACACTTTCCTTTGTGAGGATTTACCCACTGTAGTAATGAGGTTTATCAAAGAATTTTCAGAACTATCTTTTGTGGAATTTAAAGTTCTCTCCTAGAGATCATTTATATATTCATTTAAGTCTTGGCCATAATTGCTTTTCATCATTTTGTAATATAAAAAACACAGGGGTCAAGTTGATCTTAGAAGCTGTGAGAAATTGATGGCTTTGCCAAACACACAGATTTCTCATTCCTGAATTTGCAAACCCCAGATTCTTAGACTGCATTTCAAATGACATTTCTTTTCAAAGTTCATATAATAATAAATAATAACTCCCATGTTCAAGCCCAGAAATATATTCAAAACTGGTAAAAAAAAATTGTGGAAGTCTTCATGCATCAATGCACTGAGACAAACTAGGTGATTCCCTATACTTGGCTGCTGAGAAAATTAGTTTTCATCTCACCTGAAGGTTGGTTTTAATTCCATCAAGTTCTCTTGATGTCTTTGTCAGCTGACGGAGGATGGTGCTTCGCTCCTTAAAGACTTGTTTCAGCTGCTTTTCTAGCTCTTCATAGTCCTGTCTAACACAGAAAAAAAAGGCATGAGGGCCTCCCAAATTCTTCACTCGGCTCTAGCCACTCTGCCCATGATCACAAACCCTTGCATTTTAAGCAAAGTCTAGATGAATTGAAACCTTGATTATTAGGATGTTTTGTTTTTATTAGTTCATCTAAAAAGAGAAAATTAAGAAAAAAATCAGCTTAAAAATAAGTTTATTTTGCATTGATGACTAGCCAGGCTACAGTTTCCAGAATAACACTGCACATCTTTTGCATCTATAACATAGTTTATCAGATACCACTTGTAAATACAGATATTTTCCATGACATCACCACACTTTTTTCTCAGGTCCTTCAAGCTCTACAGCAAGACATTTGATTGGAACCAATGTAGCTCAGAGATTTAGATAGATTCTGACACTAGGAGGCAAACTTGGGTAGAACCAGGACAGAATGAAGGGGTTTTTCTTCACCCTTGGTTTGTAGGAAATGAAGTCCACTGAAAAGGTACCCCTTTTCAAATCTCTACTACTACTAAAGTAGTATTGGACAAAGCAAAATGCCTCTAAAAATAAGTCAGTCACTATAGTAATTACAGTGAAGTTTGAACAGACTTGTTAACTATTATCATGAAAGAAAGACTTATCTATCATACATACATACATATGTAATTTTTGTTCCTATTTTTCTCATATGGACTTTGCAAGATAACAAGGTAGGTACTTAGTTCTAATTTTGCCAATATAAAAGTCGGAGCTCAGAAAAATTTACTACGCTAAGATCTTACGCAAGAAATGAATGAACAAGTAGGGTGTGTATTTGTGTGTGTATCTGTATATGTCACAGCAAGTGTGTATGTGGATGGAAAAAATGTAGATGAGGAAATAGTTGTCAGTGCAGCCTAGAAACTACACCTGATAGGGAAAGGTTAAAAATGATTAACTGGCACACACAGGCAGTTATAGAGATTAGAGTCATGAACCCAAGGAAGACTTCCTGGTAAAAGTGATACAAGATATATGCACTTTGATCTAGATGTCCATCAACAGATGAATGCATAAAGAAGTTGTGATACATCTATACAATGGAATAATACTCAGCCACAAAAAGGAATGCATTTGAGTCCATTCTAATGAGGTGGATGAACATAGAGCCCATTATACAGAGTGAAGTAAGGCAGAAAGATAAATATAAATATTGTATACTAATACACATATATAACACACTTTTCACTTTCATGCAGTGGAGAAGGAAATGGCAACCCACTCCAGTGTTCTTGCCTGGAGAATCCCAGTGATGGGGGAGCCTGGTGGGCTGCCATCTATGGGATCGCACAGAGTCGCTGAAGCGACTTAGCAGTAGCAGCAACATACATATATGAGATCTAGAAAGATGATACTGATGAATTTATTTGCATGGTAGCAATGTAGAAAAAGACATAAAGCACAGACCTATGGACACAGGGGGAGGAGGGAAGGAAGAGTCTGAGATGTACGGAAGAAGTGAAGTGAAGTCACTCAGTCGTGTCCGACTCTTTGCGACCCCATGGACTGTAGCCTACCAGGCTCCTCCATCCATGGGATTTTCCAGGCAAGAGTACTGGAGTGGGGTGCCATTTCCCAACCCAGGGATCGAACCCAGGTCTCCTGCATCGTAGGCAGACGCTTTACCATCTGAGCTACCTGGAGAAAGTAACAAACTTACAAAACCATATGTAAAATAGATAGCCAATGGGAAGTTGCTGTAAGACTCAGGGAACTCAAACAGGGGCTCTGTAACAATCTAGAGGGGTGGGATGGGGAGGGAGATGGGAGAGAGGGAACATGGGTGCACCTATGGCTGATTATAGCTGCTGTTTGATAGAAAACAAGTCTGTAAAGCAAGTATCCTTCAAATAAAAAATAACTTAAAATGAGCTTTGAAAGATAAGTAGAATTTAGCTATAGGAAAAGGAAATGCATGTATAAATACTAATAAAAATGAAAATACGTGTATAAATGTCAGAAGGTTTGGAGGCGGAAATAGTGGGTAAGAAATCTGCTTCTGAAATGAGGATGTGGAGAATATGAGCAAAAGAATGCCAGTCTCTTAACATGGTAAGGAGGATAAGCATTGTTTTGAAAACAAGGAGAAGCAACTGGAGAGTTTTAAGCAGGGACTGACCTGTCGGCTTTGTGTTTTGGAAAGACTTCTCTGGCTATAAACTGGGAAATGCACTGGAGGAAGGAAAAATCTGGAGAAAAGTAGGCAGTGGAGGAAGTTACCATTGCAATAATCCAGGGAAAAGACTGTTTGCCTAATTTAGATTCAAAGCACTAGAGACAGAGAAGCTTGGATTGATTTCAGCAAAACATACAAAATTGAATCTATGATTTATAATTAAAATTTTTGTATTCTGTGTGTATGTTACAAGGAAAGAGTGGGAAGGAGCTAGTCATTGATGTTGCCAAGCCTCTGGTTTAGGCAACAGTTAAATGCAGCCTTTCACTGAAATAGAGTCCACTGTATAAACAGGTTTTTAGTGAAAATTGGGTTGACACGTTCTGTATTCAACTTATAGGAAAATGGCTCAAATTCTCTCTTTAGTTTCTTTGTCTGTAAAAGGCAGTGCTACATGACCTCATGAGATTGTTATGTGTTACATGGAGCAACTTATATAGAACTTTGAACCCATAGGAGGTAATTCATTTTTTAAAATTATAAAATTTTTATGACTGAGGAATTTGATGAATTTTCCATCTTTCTGCAGAATTATAAAGGAAATGGGTCTACCAGTGAGCTTAGTCATGACTAACAAATGAATGCCATCTACAACAGTTTTCTATTTCATTTCTTTGCCTTTTCTCATTTTTTTTAAAACATGTTTCTAGCACTCTTCACTTTCTTCTTATTCAAAGGAAATTGGAATGCTCCACTATAAGAACCTCAATATTTCTCCCTGGCTTTGAAATTTTCACTGATGAATCAGCCAGTAATCAGACAGCTATTAATGTTCCAGGTTTCCTTTCAATCTCATTAGCAAAGTCAAATAATGAATAGCAAGGCACACAGTCATCTACATCTAATTATACAACTTTACTTCATGACCTGATCTATCTTCCTGAATATTTGTGACAATAGACACATATCCAAAATTATTTTAAGTGACCATAATCACAGTGTTACATTCCAAATATTGACAATGTATTATATGCAAGATGGCCTTCTATATGTTCACTTTTCTAATCTTCAGTACTCTATGAGAAAAGCATTCATATTAATAAATTCTAGTACTAATTCCATTTTACAGTTGAAGAAACTGAGTCACAGGAATAAAAACTTCCAGTAACATATTAAGGAAGTGTATCAGTCTCCAGTATCCAATGTCTTTGCCACTGCACTGTAGGAACATACTGATTGCCTAGAATTTTGTTATAATTAAAAGTTCACTGTGCCCATCACAGATCTCATTGTGTGCTATTTCTGCCATCACTGTTGCATATATAAGTTTTCAGTATTTGGATTTACTTGCCATTAAATAAAATTATAAATAGCATTCCTTTATTATTACTTTTAATCATCTTCTTGTTGGAGTATAATTGCTTTCCAATGGTCTGTAATCAGCTATGTGTACACATATATCTTCTCCCTCTTGGACCTCCCTCCCACCCGCTCCCCCATACCAGACCTCTAGGTCATCACAGAGCATGAAGCTCAATTCCCTGTGCTATATAGCAGCTTTCCACTAGCTATCTATTTCATATATATGTGCTAAGTCGCTTCAGTCATGTTCGACTCTGTGACCCTAGGGACCGTAGGCCACCAGGTTCCTTGGTATGAGGAGATTCTCCAGACAAGAACACTGGATTGGGTTACCATGCCCTTCTCCTGGGGATCTCCCCAACCCAGGGATTGAACCCGAGTCTCCTGCATCTCTGCACTGCAGGCAGATTCTTTACCGCTGAGCCACTGGGGTAGCCCATCCATTTGACACGGATAATATATATATGTCAATCCTAATCTCCCAATTCATACCACCCTCATCTTCCCCCCCTGTGTCTGAGTCTCTACTGCATGTGTGCTCGCATTCCAGTCGCTTCAGTCATGTCTGACTCTCTGTGACCCTGTGGACTGCAGCCCACCGCCAGGCTCCTCTGTCCATGGGGATTCCATTCCTGCTCTCCAAATAGTTCTACGTGTACCATTTTCTTAGATTCCACATATATACATTAATATATGATATTTGTTTTTCTCTTTCTGAATCACTTCACTCTGTTTGATGGAATCTAGGTCAATCCATATCACTCAAATGACCTAATTTCATTTCTTTTTATGGCTGAGTAATATTCCACTGTATATATGTACCACATTTTCTTTATCCATTCATCTGCCAAATGGCATTTAGATTGCTTCCATGTCCTGGCTATTGTAAATAGTGCTGCAATTAACACTGGGGTACATGTGTCTTTTTGAACTATGGTTTAATTCCATTCTCATATTTGGCCTTCAAGTAACTTCATGAGAAAAAGAGAACCAATTTTAATTCCTTTATTTTCTGGCAAATATAATAAGAACCATGAGGATACCATTTATCAGAAAAATAAAGCCAGAAGTGTTAATAATACAACTCCAGATTCAATCTTTCAAAGACATTATAAAAGACAAAACCAGTTACTCTGTAGAAGTAAATTACCTTGACAGAAGCATTTGTTACAATCTTATCAGCTTTTCTAACATCTACAAATGAGTGCATGTTTATCTTCCAATACATGGTTTTTCCCAAGACAAAATGCAAAAAATACAATGTTCATGCATTCGTGTTTTGCAACTGACTTGTTTTGGAGCCCTTTCCATGTCTACACATATTAAAATCTGTTATTTCCGTACAGTAATATATTTTACCACTGGACATTTAAAGTGTTTTCAATTTTTCTTTCTCTCTTGAAAATTAATGAAGTCCATACATGGGTAAACATATTTTTCCTAAAATATATGTTCCCATAAGTTGAAATATTTTACTTCAGAGTTGATATGTTAACTTTGATGGGTGCTAGTAAATTGCCTTCCTGTAAACTAGGCTTTGGCTTCCAAGCAGCTCAGGTATTAAGAATCCACCTGCCAATGATCCCTGGGTAGGGAGATCCCCTGGAATAGGAAATGGCAACACACTCCAATATTCTTGCCTGGGAAAGCCCATGGACTGAGGAGCCTGGCCGGGCTCCAGGGAATGGGGGTCACAAAGAGTTGCACACGTCTAAACAACAATGACAAAACTAGGCTAGTCTGTACTTCTCTTATCAGTGTATTCTGATAGTCTTCTCAACATGTTCTCCTGAAATGGAAATTGCCCTCCCTTCCTTTATATATTTGTTGATATTAAGAGTGAACATTGATATCATCTTTCTGATCTGATTTCCAATCACTTCCTCCCTGTTGGCTCAGATGGTAAAGTGTCTGCCTACAATGTGGGAGACCCGGGTTCGATCCCTGGGTCAGGAAGATCTGCTGGAGAAGGAAATGGCAACCCACTCCAGTACTCTTGCCTGGAAAATCCCATGGACAGAGGACCCTGGTAGTCTACAATCCATGGGGTCTCAAAGAGTCAGACACGGCTGAGTGACTAAACTTTCACTTTTTCACTTCCAGCCTTATATGATTATATTGGGTTGGCAAAAAAGTGCATTCAGATTTTTCCCTAACATTATATGGAAAACCAGAATGAACTTTTTGGCCAGCCCAACATTTTCCTTACTTTAATCAGTACTTTAATGAATACTTATATTTCTTCCTTTATAAGCTATCTGTTTAGGCCTTTTGAAAGTGTGAAAGTGAAAGTCGCTCAGTTGTCCGACTCTTTGCAACTCTTTGCAACTATTCAGTCCATGGGACACTTCCAGGGCAGAATACTGAAGTGGACAGCCATTCCTTACTCCAAGAGATCTTCCCAACCCTGGGTTAGAACCCAGGTCTCCTGGATTGCAGGCGGATTCTTTACCAACTGAGCCACCAGGGAATATTTTGGGTTAGTGAGCGTATAAATTTTCTGGAGCTGCCATAACAAGGTACCAGAGGATGGGTGGCTCAGACAACAGACATCTTGGTCTCACAATTCTAGACCCTAGAAATCCAAAATCAGGGTGTTGGTCAACTTCTTATGCGGGCTGTGAGGGGAGAATCTGTTCTAGGGATCTCTCCATGGCTTGAGGATAGCTGTCTTCCTCTTAGGATTCTTCACATTGTCTTCTGTGTGTGACTTCATGTCCAAATTTTCCCGTTTTAGAAGGACATCAGCCAATCTGATTCAGAGCCCACTCAAATGACCTCATTTTAAGTTGATATCTTCTGTAAATATCTATCTCTAGATCATGTTACATATGAGGGATTAGGTACTTCCACATATGAATAATGGTTGAACACAATTCAACCCATAACAGTTATCTATTGATTTGCAGACAATTTGTGTACTGTTTGGTTTTCAGTTGTTATCATATGGAAAATATTTTAGAAATCTGTTACTGATATTTCATTATCCCTACAATTTTTAAAATAACTATTTAAAATACATATTCTTTAGAATATATTTGTATTTTCTACACAAATAATCATATATCTGCAAAAAAAAATGATAGTTTCTCTTTTTTGTTTTCAATTCTTAAGTCTTTTACTAAGTTCTTTTTCTTACTTTGCTATCAGAACCAAGAACCTATTCTACAATGTTCAATAGAATTGGTGACATAAATATTATTTTCTTTTTCCAGATTGTAGAAATACTATAGACATCCTCTTCTTATTCTATAGTGTAAGGGAAAGACCTTTCATTATCACAAATATGGTATTTACTACAGGCTTTTTTAGTCACTTTTTTGTGTGTACGATTAGTAATATTTCTTCCCTAAATTAGTACAATGACATGTAAAAATCGTCTGGTTTACAGTATCCGTTGTGGGGAGGTGTCTACAGATTCAATGTTTTAATATACTTTTAACTATTCAGATATCCTAATTGTCCCTGTGTAAACAATAATAAAACACATTATTTTTAGGAATATGTTCATTTTATTGTCATTGATTTAGCTCATGATTCTGGGGGTTAGCAATTTTGTCTGAGTGCCACTGGGCAGTTCTCTTCTTGACTGAGTTACTCTTGTTTCTTTGATGAGTTCCTGGTCAACTAAATGGCTCTGCCCTGTGACTGATATGATATCATTCATCAGTGAAGACAACAGGCCCATCCATATGTTACTCTTCCTCTAGCTCAGCCCATATTTCAATTTGTTAGAGTTTTAAGAGAATTAACAGAAGTAAAGGATATTTTTTTCAGGTTTAATCTTGAAATTACCAGATGCTACATCTGCCATAATGTACTGGTCACAAAGCAAGTCACAATTTCAGTCCAGATTCAAGAGGTAAAGAAATATACTTTTGATAGGAAAAGTTTAAAGGTCATACTGCAAATTAGCACGTATATAAGGAGAAAAATGATTATGGTCATATTTATAAATAATCTGGTATGTAACCTCATTGCTGAGTTAAGTTCCTGTACTTTATTTCTCAGGGATTTGTCCTTTGAGTACTTGCCACCTTGTGCATTGATGGTTTTCCAATGTAGTCAAAGGGATTTTTTTTTTTTTTTGTAGTTTTTCCATCAGCTCCAAAATTGTTTGACAATGAACTTGTCTATTTTCACTAAAGATGAAAGTTTGGGGGCCATTATTTAACAAAGTATTATTTTTTTTAACCTCTCAAGGGTAATCAATTGCTCAGCTGAATCCTACTTCACCAACTCAGAATATTTGAGCATTTTTTATTTGCAACTACCCAATCTCACAGTCCTAGTTTAATTCTTCATTATCTGAATTATTTACAGCATTTATTAATTGATTTCTTATTTGCTTCTCCAAACCAATTAATGCACTGCTTTCAAATCAGACTTTCTAAACTTAAAGTTTTATTTGGATCAACTTATAGTTCAAAATATCGATGCCTCCCTAAGTTATATCAAGGTCAATGTCAAGGTTGCTTGTCTTCTGGCTTGAAACTATCTTCACAGTCCTTCAGTTTCCTTTGCTCAGGTTTTCTTTGCTCATCTTTATCATCTTATGTGTCCTGTATTTTGCTAATTAACAACTAAAGAGAATTTCTTGAAAACATTTAAATGTGTTTTTTTTTCATTTGCATTTGTATGAATAAACTGAAATCAAAATAAATTCCCCTAGTAATCATATATTAAATTCCTCCTGAGAGCCAAGACTCAAAAAACCTCATACTCTAGACTTACCACTTTGGATTTCACAAATGAATGTAACACAAATACAACACAAAACCTCTATATACATCAAGCCAGTCTCTTCTCTTTCCCCATTTCTCTTCAGAGTCTTATATTAACAGTATAATTTAGATGTATAATTTATATATGTATGATTTATGTGTATTTATATATATGTCTCATCACAAAATTAAAATTTTTGATTGCATGAATACTGTCTTGTACTACTATTGCCTAGCATAATATTTTCTACTGACAATGTTAAATTGTACTTGAGCCCTGTGATCCTCAAAACTATCAGTAGTTAAGATATTGATCCCAAACTTCTGTGTTCTAGGAAATATCTTACTGCCAAAACCAAGCCTTACCATATGACTTAGATAAGACTCACAGATGACTCCCTGTTAACCTTTGACAAAGTCAAACATAGATCTGCCAAAGCCCTATCTTTGTCTCATAGATGATTAATAAACTGAAATATTGGCCCACACTGACCAATCTGTACAAAATGCCTGCTACTTCACCTGATTAAATTATTGCCAGGCTTTTCTCCAGCCCAAAGGCCTCTTAAAGATTGTCTCATTTTGAATTTAAGAAAGTACTGGAAACTTAAGCAAGCATTGGAATATGAAACATCAAACCACCTTTCCCTAGCTTATCAAATCCTTCTGAGAATCAGGTGATGGTGAAGAAACACTGTCTGATCATACAACCTGCTCACCCTATTCCCCCAAGCCCACTTTCCCTTTTATTTCATCACTTCCTGGCAAACAGAGGCAGAAAAAAATGGAAACAGTTAAAGACTTTACTTTCTTTATTTTCTTGGGCTCCAAAATCACTGTGGATGGTGACTGCAGCCACAAAATTAAAAGATGATTGCTCCTTGGAAGAAAAGCTATGACAAACCTAGATACGTTATTAAAAAGCAGAGGTATCACTTTGTCGACAAAAATCCGTATAGTCAAAGCTATGGTTTTTCTAGTAGCCGTGTATGGATGTGAGTTATGTGAACCATGAAGTGGGCTGAGCACCAAAGAATTGATGCTTTTGAACTGTGGTGTTGGAGAAGACTCTTGAGAGTTCCTTAGACAGCAAGGAGATCCAATCAGTCAATCCTAAAAGAAATCAACCCTGAATATTCCTTGGAAGGACTGATGCTGAAGGTGAAGCTCCACTATTTTGGCCACCTGATTAAAAGAGCTGTCTTATTGGAAAATACCCTGATGCTGGGAAAGAAAGATTGAGGGCAGGAGGAGAAGTGATCACCAACTCAATGGACATGAGTTTGAGCATAGCTCAGGAGATAGTGAAGGACAGGAAAGTTTGTCATACTGTAGTCCATGGGGTTGCAAAGAGACAGACATGACTTAGGGACTAAACGACAACAATTATTTAACTTAATGTTTAAATTGCTCTGGATTGGGCCAGTGGAGACCTTTACAAACTGACTCTCGTATCTTATGACTTGTTCTCATCATTTGAAAGTTTTCCTTTCTCCTTCTGTTCCTTTGATGACCTACTATCACAAACATTCCTAAATGTTTATTTCAAATGCAAATACAATTAAATCAATGACACATATGGAGTAGTCTTTTAATGTTTCAACATCATTTGAATTTTTTTAGTTTTTGTTTTAAATGAAAAAAAAACAAAAACAAAGCTATGTCAGTGTTTTGAATACCTCCAGATTTAAACCTCATAAAATTCAAAATTCTGAATTAGCATTATGAGATCTCAAGAAAATTTGCTTTTCCTCCAAAAAAGAACAAGAGCAACGATAACTGCCAAAATACAAACCTCCATTCAACCTATCTGCAGCATTTCTGCTTCTATATAAAGAAGCATTTATTAATGTTTTGGCAGCCAAAATTCTTTACGTTATTTATTCTTAAAAAACTAATATCTAGTATTTATTATGTACATGTCAGACATGTGGTAGGTATTTCACACATATCATTAATTCTCATAATCATTTTGAAATGTGGGTGATATTATATCCATTATACAAGCAAGAAAGAAGAGATTCAGAATAACTTCTCCAAGGTCACATAGTATATTATATAGGTAGTCTTCAACTCTAGATATATTTGATAACAAAATATTGCATTATGTAGTCTCACTATAATAAATGAACCCAGTAAATATTTTCTTGGTTCCTTCTACATGCAGAAAACTTTGGAAAAAATTATAAGCATTAGCGATACATGATCCCCAATATAATGGCTTGCAATATTAGGTAAAATAGAGCACATATGGAAATGAGTATAACATATGGAAAAATGTGATAGTCTTAAGTCATTGTTGGAAAAGGAAATGGGTTGCCATTTCCTTCTCCCGGGGATCTTCCCTAGCCAGGGATCAATTCTGTGTCTCTAACATTGGTAGGTGAATTCTTTACCACTGAGCGACCAAAGGAGTCCTTGGGACTAAGGCATAAGGAGAGATCAACTTCAGGTTAATCAATCATGGAAAATTTTAAGGAAGAAAATATAATTTTTTTAGGGGTTGAATGACACATAGGATTATTAAATGCAGTAGAGGGAAAAGATATCCTAAGCAGAGGGAGCAATGTAAGTGATGACAGTGCAAATGGGGAAGTGCTGAGTGCATATAAATTGTAACTCAGCAAGTAATATAGTCTAAATTGCATACAGGACACTTACTGGGCTATTGGGTAAAACCAGAAAAAGTTGGTAAGATTCAAGTTATCAAAATTCTTAAATGCCATGCTCGTGAGTTTTGTACGCTTTCTATAGGAAATTTACTGCTCTGTGAATCACCAAGGAAGGTCTATTTAGGAATACAGATAGTCAGATTTCCAACTCAAAAATATATCAAAAAAAGAAGTATTTAAATTATCCTCCCCTCAGTTGTCAGAGCTATTCTGAAATGTAGACTTTATTTATTCACAGGCAAGAAGACTGAATAAGAGTGACGTTAACTAGGCTTGGCCAGAATATTAAGCTGGCGACCACAGGGAATTATATTCTGGGAAACATTTGCAATGCTTTCCCTCAGAAAATTGAGCAGCTATAGAATTCCTCTGAATCTAGGCTCAAAGGCCACGGATTATTTTGCTAAAAGGCATCTGTGTTATCTGAGGCCATTCTTTTCCTATTCTTTGTATCATGTATCAGTCTTAACATTCAATGTGACCACAAGGATATTTACATAGTGATTTTCTTTCAAGGTCTGCCAATGCAAACTAAGAGAATAACCCAAAGTCCATTAGAGATCTGTGGCAGAATTCATTCTAGGTCCCTATGTAGAGAAGTCTAGAAAAGTATCTTTTAGGAAAGGAGGGACTCTCATATAAATATGGTCAAAGATGGAAGTACTGCAAGCCTTTTATCAAGATTTCTTGAAACTAAAATACTCAACTCTTCTCCTACTAATCCTACACCTGGGGATCTATTTATCTAGCCCATAAGAGCATAAGGTGGAGGTGATGGAATTCCAGTGGAGCTATTTCAAATCCTAAAAGATGATGCTGTGAAAGTGCTGCACTCAAAATGCCAGCAAATCTGGAAACTCAATAGTGGCCACAGAACTGGAAAAAGTCAGCTTTTATTTCAATCCCCCAAAAAGGCAATGCCAAAGAATGTACAAATGACTGCACAACTGCACTCATTTCACATGCTAGCAAAGTAATGCTCAAAATTCCCTGAGCCAGGCTTCAAATGAAGTGTGAACTTCCAGATGTTCAAGGTGGATTTAGAAAAGGCAGAGGAACTAGAGATCAGATTGCCAACATCTGCTGGATCATTGAAAAAGCAAGAGAGTTCCAGACAAACATCTACTTTGGCTTTATTGACTATGACAAGGCCTTTGACTGTTTGGATCACAACAAACTGTGGGAAATTTTTCAAGAGATGGGAATAGCAGACCACCCGACCTGCCTCCTGAGAAATTGGTATGCAGGTCAAGAAGCAACAGTTAGAACTGGACATGGAAAAACAGACCAGTTCCAAATCAGGAAAGGAGTATGCCAAGGCTGCATGTTGTCACCCTGCTTATTTAACTTATATGCAGAGAACATCACGCAAAATTCCAGGTTGGATGAAGCACAAGCTGGAATCAAGATTGCCAGGATAAACATCAATAACATCAGATACACAGATGACACCACCCTTATGGCAGAAAGCGAAGAGAACTAAAGAGCCTCTTGATGAAAGTGAAAGAGAGTGAAAAAGCTGGCTTAAAACTCAACATTCAGAAAACTAAGATCATGGCATCTAGTCCCATTGCTCATGGCAAATAGATGGGGAAACAGTGGAAACAGTGACAGACTTTATTTTGGGGGGCTCCAAAATCACTGCAGATGGTGATTGCAGCCATGAAATTAAAAGATGCTTGCTCCTTGCAAGAAAAGCTATGACCTAACTAGACAGCATATTAAAAAGCAGAGACATTAATTTACCAACAAAGGTCCATTTAGTCAAAGCTACGGTGTTTCCAGTAGTTATGTATGGATGTGAGAACTGGACTATAAGGAAAGCTGAGTGCCAAAGAATTGATGCTTTTGAACTGTGGTATTGGAGAAGACTCTTGAGAGTCCCTTGGACTGCAAGGAGATCCTACCAGTCCATCCTAAAGGAAATCAGTCCTGAATATTCATTGGAAGGACTGATGCTGAAGCTGAAACTCAATACTTTGGCCACCTGATATGAAGAATCGACTCATTGGAAATGATCCTGATGCTGGGAAAGATTGAAGGCAGAGGAGAAGGGGACAACAGAGGTTGAGATTGTTGGATGACATCACTGAAGCGATGGACATGAGTTTGAGTAGGCTCCGGGAGTTGGTGATGGACAGGGAAGCCTGGAGTGCTGTAGTCCATGGGGTGGCAAAAGAGTCGGACATGACTGAGTGACTGAACTGAACTGACTAAGAGCATAAATTTAAAGCAGCATTAACTGGGGACCTCCCCTGGTGGTCTAGTGGTTAAGAATCCACTTTCCTTTGCAGGGGACTCAGGTTTTCAGGTTTGGTTCCTGGTCTGGGAACTAAGATCCTGTATGCCATGGGGCAACTAAGCCTACACTCCACAGCTAGAGAAAGTCTGTGTGCCACAATAAGGAACCTGCATGTTTCAATGAAGACCTGTTGCAGCCACAAAAGATAAATAAATAAAATTTAATTTAAAAGAAAATTAAAAAATAAAAAAGCAGCATTATTCACAGATAAATATCTGGAAATAAGAAAACTACATAAACTATACACACACACACACAGGCAAAGACCACTGACCAAACTTTAGTTAGATTTCTCAAGCCCTCTTTTCTGCTAAGCTTCAAGTTTAGCATTCATCCTCATCAGATCTGCCTCACCCAGATCTGACAAGAATGGATTCTGTAGCGAGAATCTTGCTAAATCAGCTTCGTCAAAACCCACTGCTCTTCAGTATCTCATCATCTGATATCAAATCAAGTTCCTTATCCTCCACCAGTGTGCAGGTGATATCTGACAACGTTGGCCTGATTTCAGCAAGAATCTTGTCAAGTTAGGTTAGCCATAACTCTCCCTTACCCCTGATGCTTCTTCTTGGTAATTTTCCCTCTACTTATTCCTTTCCTGCTCCTTAGCCATAAATCCCTATTGTCTAGGCTATATTGAGGACTGAGTGCTGTTCTGTATTGAGATTTCTTTCCCCAAATGCAACAGTCGCTGAATAAAATTTGTTTTTCTCTCCTAATTGCTGTCCAGCATGGGTTTTCTTTGGAAACATGATGTTATTTTAAGATGAAATGATATACCAGTTAAAGCTATGCTGGATGACTTGGAAAGGCTTCCATGAAATATTTTTGAGTAATAAAAGAATGATTAGTATAATGTGTTTGTATACTTATATATAACACTAACCATGATGAATAATGCCTGGTGAATGTACAAATATGTGTTTGTATCTTTGTGTGCGTGCATGAAAACATATTAGTTTAAGGTTAGACATTTGAAAAGGAATGAGTTAACAGAGGCAGAGGAGGGTTTCAGATAGGGGGAATTTAGGAGATCAAAGGCAAGAAAACAGGAAAAGAAAAAATAGACTGTGTTACCTTTATAAAAAATTATGTGTATACACATATGTGTGTAACAAACTCAAGTTAAAGGTTTTAATTAAGAAATTTCAAAAATCAAAAATTGAGTTTTTCTAAATAAACAAACCAAGGAAGACATGTGATTTTGATCTCTCCATTCCCACACAACTGTTCCTCACAGCTAGGCAGGCCCTGTATAGATCTTTTGATATGTATTATTTTTTTATGTTTTCTTAAAATTGATTTTCCTTATCAGAGGAAAACTGCTTTACAATGTTGTTTTGGTTTCTGCCATACAGCTATGATAGTCAGCCATAATTATATATAATAATTATATATATATATATATATCCCCTCCCTCCTGAGCCTTCTCAGAAAAGAAATACTTACTAAAGCAATACTTTCCAGATTTAAAATACAAGAGACACCAAAAAAGGTATAAAAATAGAAAAGAGACACTGTCATGATGCATGTTATAGCATATTCATTAAATATAAAATTTGAAAATAAAAATTTGAGTTCCAAATTTTGTCACTTAACCAGCTAGTCAGACATCAAGAGAATCATTGTAACTCGGGGTCTCAGTTTCCACATCTGACATAAATAGATTAAATTAATGTCACAGGTTGAGGAAAATTTATGAAAATACTATCAGTTTTGTCATATAAGGGCAAAGGGGAATTTAAAATGAGAGACTTATTCTTCCCTGTTGAAAATAAGGATAAAGACCTTCTTCCCTCTGAACATTTACTTTAGAAAACTCAAGTTATTTCTCTGTCTCTTTGAAATACACGTAAATCTCTAAAGGTAAATAATCTGCTAGCCAGCTTTAAAACCCAACAATATCCTTCTCAATTGCCCTGGGAACTATTTCTTTGAAATAGAACCATTGAGAAAGATCGCATCTGTATCTCCCAGTTTCTGGGACAGAGTAGGAGTCAGACTTCAGTAGATACTTCCTTTCAAGATATAAAACTACTTCCTGTCACAGAGATGCACTGTTTATTTTTCTTTTGGATGAAGCCAATTAGCTAAAGCAGATGAATATCCCAACTACCACGTGACTTTAGGATGTGCAGTGTGTGACCAAGAGTACTACCGAGCCCTTTTAGTTGAGGACTAATTATTTTTCATGTTGAGAAAATGTAATAGGTTGTATCTGCTCAGCTGTGTATCAATAAAAGGATGAGGGTTCTTTCTCTCTTTGCAAACTTTTAGCATTTGTCTGTGAGGCACATCACATTCTGGTGTAGTGTTTATTCAATAATAAAAATAGTTTTCTTTCTCTGCTATCTTTGTGGAGATGTTTTCTGGCGTGGGAAGACATCTAATTATATTTTCCCCAAAGTAGTCACTTATCTCTCTAAAACAGGAGAGAGATAAGGAGAGAGAGAGAATCTGATAGTGCTAATAATCACAACTGTCATTTGTTTAGTACATGCCTTGAAGGAAGTGTGAGATGGAAGGCATTGTTTCTCAGGATGTAAGCATTATGCCACACTGGATGTGATGTCTTAGAAGAATCCACCTCCTCCCTCCCCAATGACAACACAGTCCTAAATTCAAGACATTGAGTACATCAGATGTTCCACCAAAGAAATAGCAATGTATTTCTACATTTCTATTGGCTAATTGAGACAAGCATACTATTTGTGTATGAAACAAATTTTCATGAATATTCATGAAATTTTAAGGATAACTTGGCCTTACATCCTAATTTAGAATTTCAATGATCTTCACTGTGATAGGTTATAAGGAATGTTTCTTAAACTTTTGTGGATTAGTTTGTCAGCCTCTTTGATACTGGTACAGAAATATGAAGACTCTCCTAGAAAAATTTCTACACACTTGCAAACTGACAACATTGTAAAGATTTCACAAGGCACCAGGAAATGAACACTCTGACACCAATGTAGCCGTTTGTTCATAAGCCATAGTTTCCTTATACAGAACTCCTACTCTCAAAGTAGAAAGTCATTTAAGATCTTTAGTTACTTTGTTTTTCAACATCAAAACTGGATATAAGGTGATTATTGGAATCAGCAGTAACTTAAGTGGAAGAGGGGCAAAAAGTTTACAAAATATTTTCCTAATGGTAAGTTGAGAAAAAAAAAATTTTACTCATCTCTGCAGAGTTTAGAATTCTGTGAAGGGCAGGAGAGTTTATTCAAGGAAAAAAGATATTGGTCCCATTTCACCCTAGATTGTTTAAATGGTCACACAGAAGAGTTTTCCCTTTACTGATGCCCCCACTGTAAACAAACTTAGATAATGACCACAGTGACAGAAGTTAGCAACTACAGTATTTAACTAGCTATATATATATATTTGCACACATCACTGGATGTTTAGGCATGGTTGGAACTCTAGCCTGTTCTTGAGAACAATGGAGCTCTTTTATTTGACCCTGCCTCCTCTCAATAAATATTAGGACGACTACTTCATTCAAGCTAACTGAATACAATTACTGTGCTGTCTTTTTTTTTTTTTTTTTTACCACTTTTGAGCTATGTCGGAAAATCAGAAATGTCTAAAACATAGGTATTGCTTTTACGTTAATGGAATTCTTAGTCTGAAATGCATAGTTGCAATAATATGTGATACATTTATGCTAAACACATTCATTACGTTCAGTAGTAGTGATAGGCTGGGTTGTATTCTTAACAGATAATTCAAGCAGGAGAAATCCTTTGTGATTAAGAAAATCCATACCAGAAAGGATGGCTACTTTAAAAGTAGTAGAAATTTTCAAAAGGGTTTTCTCTAACGTTGGCATTGAAGGTGAGCCTATTAATCACAGAGAAAAATAGCCCTGCCAATAACCTAATCAATGTGTTAGGTTTTTATTAACTTCATGTATCTATACAGAAACTTCACTAGGCTTAGAGGAATCCATGGCTTTGTATTCTGTTTGATGCAAGAAATGAATCTTCTGCTTCGTGTCTCTGACTGATAGGAATTATATTGATTTTGCAAGCCTCATATACTAAGTGGTTTCAGATCCTGCCATTCTGTAAGTTGTACCCAGTCAGGGAGAGACTCTAAAGCAAGGAGAAAAAAAAGCTATAAGGCCTGCAGGGTATCTCTGATTGTGCAGAGAGAAAACTCCAAAGGCATCTCAAGAATAATAAAATCACTACCTTTCATTTATATTAGCTTTATTCCTTTCAAGACTTCACAGTGATGCAGAAATTCCACCCTGCTGCTGCTTACTTTCACTCTAGAAGACAGTGGCAAAGGCCTGTTAAAATGTTAAATGGGTTAATCCCAGTAAATAATAACTATAATTAACTTGGGGGCAAAAGAAAACCTTCTCCTCAGAGGAGTGAATTTCTATTATTACTTCCTAGATAGGACTGAATCCTGGCTCATGTTTACTTAAACTTGCCCTGTTCTAAGGAGCTGATAAACCAGCAGCTGAGAGAGGCAAACACTAGTGCAGGTATTTTATCCATGAGCTTCTCTCCATATAATCACTGCTGGTGAACAGGAAAGGCCCCCCAACTAAACTATCCCCATAATTCCTAGTTCCTCCCTTCTGACTGCTTTTGAGGACCACAAATATAAGCTAAATGTGCAGAAATTTGAATGAAGGTGCAATGAAGGCTGTGTGAGAGCTTACAGCACTTACTCAGTAATCAGCTATATTTAGTAGGACCCATCAGGTGGCTC
This sequence comes from Oryx dammah, assembly GCF_014754425.2. NCBI lineage: Eukaryota > Metazoa > Chordata > Mammalia > Artiodactyla > Bovidae > Oryx > Oryx dammah. Next base: position 19,599,674 of record NW_024070199.1, read on the forward strand.
AGTGGTAAAACAAGCAAACAAAGAAACAAAACTACCTGCCAATACAGAAGACACAGGTTCGATCCCTAGGTCAGGAAGATTTCCTGGAGAAGGAAATGGCAACCCACTCCAGTGTTCTTGCCTTGGAAAGCCCATGGACAGAGGAGACTCATGAGCTATGGGGTCCATGGGGGTCACAAAGAACTGGACATGACTGAGTAACTAAAAGAAACAAACAAAAAATCAGCAAAGGAGGATGCTACCTAGAAAGATTTTTCCTAATGATTATTAGGAAGTTTGAAATATTGAATAGAATTCTTAGGCATAATTTGGTACTATATATGAACAGGCATATAATAAAAATGTAGATACAATTGGCAAAATCTGTTTTCCTCTCTCTTCAGCTTCATTTCCCTGACAGTTTCCTTCCTTACATTCTATATTTTAGTCAAAACATGTTTTGTTCCACTTCTTGAATACTCTATACTCTTTTATAATAACATGTCTCTGTATATGTTATTCTCTTCTCCTAGAATGACATTCAGATTAATTCTAGCTAGATAAACTCCTCCTTTTATCCTTCTAGAATGTGCTAGACATAGTTAGCTGTCCATACATTAGGCTTTTCCCCTTCTCTAGTGTCAGAGTCAGGCTACATTAGAGGTTGCAAATATCACACATATACTTTCTCAGCTTCCATTGCAACAGAGATAGTTATGTCACATGATGGATCCAGACAATAAGAGAGAGGAAGAAGTCTCCAAGATCTTCAGATTTTTTTTCTTTTATATGACAAATAGAGATAAAAAGAAAATAGGAGATGTAGTGGAGATTGGAGATGTAATATGTAACAGAATTTAATCAATTTAGAAAATACATATAAATCATGATCTGTGTCTGTTAATCACTTAGTCATGTCCGACTCTTTGTAACCCCATGAACTATATAGTCCACCAGGCTCCTCTGTCCACGGGATTCTCCAGCAAGAATACTGGAGTGGGTTGCCATTTCCTTCTCCAGGGGATCTTCCTGACTCAGGGATCGAACCCAGCTCTCCTGCATTACAGGCAGATACTTTACCATCTGAGCTATAGGGAAGTCCATAAATCATGTAGGAAGTCCATAAATCATGATAACACTCTGAAAAATGTTAATTGTTCATCTAACAACATCTGACAACCAATAAGCTCTTCTGTATTTTCCATTTGGTGTTTTTTTCATTGGGATATAATTGACAAGTAACATTGGTAAATAATTATAATTATATACAATAATTGAAAGTAATATTAATTTCAGGTGTTCACCATAATGACTCGATATTTGTACCTACTGGGACAGGATCACCACAATAAGTCTAGTTCATATCCAAATCTAGTTAATATCCAAGCCACATGATAGCTTTAAGAATGGTGATCTTCCTGTGAGATGGAATAGAGACTCAAAATTTTAAAATACATGTGAAAGAGAAGATCTGAAGTCTTGGCAACTCTCATAAGGCTGACATTTGTTATAATAAAATAAATAATATGCTCCCAATATCAATAAATATTATAATGACAATTTTATTCCATCTTGCCTGGTCAAAATACTAGAAAAAGTGGTTAATGATCACCTTCATCATCATCTTTTCATGTGAGCAGATTATAAAACAGGGCATACACTTCCTGGCAATTTCTGTGCCTTAGAATATGACTATTCCCTCTCTCATCTGGGGAAGAAGTGTCAAGTATAAGTCATTGCACAGCTCACAGTAGAACATTTTCCATTGCCCTAGGAGCTAGTCTCACCCTGAGGGTCACAAACGTTAGTTTAAGCTTTGACGCAGTACTTTCTAAAAAGGCAATCAGCAGCCTCAGGACACTTTTTCTTTTTCAGCACAATGAGCACATATTTCATATTTTACACTGCTGGCATCTTCAGTGGCCAATTTGTCATATTTCCTCAGTTTGCATATGCCACTTATATTTGAAATTATGCACATATCCATCAGAGATTAAGAATCTATGTTTGCACAGATTAAATTGACAGCCAAGTTTGAAAATGTAAAATGTCATTTTTTTGATGGTCCAGGAGCTGTAGGAGACGGTTATTAATCAAGGTGAGCAGCAGTGTCCGTGGACAACATCCCAGCTGATGAAGGTCTTTCGCAATGCTGTAACTGCAGTTGTTCAGCTGCTTTCTACAAATTTCTGTTCTAACATAACATCTGGGTAATTTACATGTTATCTTGTTGCTACCAAGTTGCTACTATAAATAGTTTTCAGCTGGCACAGCTGTTTTTTTATTATCAATATGTTTCAATAAATATACAGAGGAAAATATAATTTCAGTAGATATTGAAACCAGATTTTTAAATCCTCCAGTCTAAGATCTTAAATACAATACTAGCTTTGTGATTTCATAAAATTTATATTATCAGTTTGTCTTGACATCCAGATCTGTTTTATTTTTCATAAAATGATTAATAGGGTTGGAAAAAAAATTACAGAAAAAGAAAATGGGACATTGAAATGTCCTGTCACACGTCCTCTTTTATGATTCCTCCTCTTTTGTTTCTGTCCACATCTCCTTGATGGGTTTTTAAAGAGGCAAGAACAATCTAAAATACAAAACTCTAAAACAGAACAAAATTTGCTCTAGAAAGGTAAGCTTTTTACTCTTTAATTTTCTTAATATTAGAGATCAGCTGAATGGTTTCATTTTATATTTTAATTTTAAGGAGGAAAATAATGGAGAAAACAGAGATGCCATGTATGTACAGCGAGAAAAGTTTAGTTGTATGTACATACAACTAAAAACACTGAAAGTCTGCAAAATTGTGTCCCCTTTAGAAAGGTAGTTGTCTGAAATACATGGTACTCATTCATAATCTGTTTTTGTTTTTTCTTTTACATACGTGTGTAAGAAATTTTTTAAAGTATATATGGAATATATGTGGAAATAATTAAAAATATATGCAGAAATAATGACTTGGAATCTTTTTAACACAGAGAAAAACTATAGAATCTAGGATAGAAATATTGTTAATTTGTAGAAAAGGGAAAATAGACCAATAATGCACTGATTTTGTTCAGATTTCATGGCAAGCAGGGAATAACAATAATACTTTAAAGGACATTTGTGACAAGCCCCAAAGATCCTCCCTCCATTCACAACAAACAAACCACTTGAAGAAGGCAGCAGAGACCCATCCTGAATAAACAGCACTGAGCACTATCTTTCAAGAGAATAACAAGAGAATGACTCTTCAGTTGAAATCACACTGGAAACTGCTTGGTGAACTGAATTAGTAACTGTGTGTGAGTGTTAAGTTGCTTCAGTCATGTCTGACTCTTTGCAACCCTATGGACTGCAGCCTGCCAGGCTCCTCTGGGATGCCCAAATTAGTAGCTAGGGTCCTGTGACTCTCCAACTATCTTGAGGACAATAAAAGCTATTCCACTTTAGTTAGTTTACTTTATGAACACCTTAGTATGGACCCTGAATGTCTGGATTATGGAACATGCCATGATTTAGCAGTAACTAGTCCTCATAGGAGCAATTTGAGATTCCAAGAGGCAAACTGTCACAGGGCCATTTTGATTCTAGAGAGGCAAATACTCTTCACAGTCACGAGAGGATTGGTTAAAAACAAAGAAACAAAAAAAGTAAGTTAGATCAGCAAAGATCTTCCTGAGGATGATAACACAATGTTAATGAAAAAAAAAAAGTATCCTTGATTTTATTATGCTTTTGTTTAGCAAAGCATAGTTAAATATAAGTTCAACCTTTTGTGGCTCTTCCTATAATGACCATATCATGTTGGTTCATATATCCTCCCTTACCCCTCTGACGACTCCAAAGCATGGGATATCCTGACAATCTAGGGCCCATGGGCTTCAGTATTGAAATGCGTGAGCATGGATGCCATGTGTGTGTGTTTTGTGGCTGGGTCAGAAAAATATTTATCTAAGATCGGTGTTTCTTTTTATTCTGATTGTATGTTATATCTAAAAGGTCAATCAGTTTGAAAAATCATATTATCTTCTTTTATACAACTCAAGTTACTACATGACTGAGCCCAGGAAAATTAGTTTCACAGTTACAGACATCAAAATATGTGATGAATGAGTCTTCACTAGAGCGTTATGATGCCTGAAAACTCCTCTGTGCTGTCTATTTCAGTGTTGTTTATTTTTAATCACTGTTCTGAATAAAGCTTTCCAAATCAGGCTACTCAGACGTGAAATCTCCCTGCCAAAACAAAACAAAAACAACCCTCCCCAAATTCCCATGTCACTTTCTTTCTGACTTCTGTATTAAACTACTACTGAGTCCACTAGATTACTTATAATAGATACATGGATTTTTAAGATGTACTTAGTAACTGTTGGTGGCCTTGCCTGGTTGATCTCAGGTACTGGAAGTTTATGAACGGATATAGAAATCAGTGGGACAAATCTTCCCACAAATTTGATAGAGATGATAGACAGTTATATCAGGAGCTAAGGGATTTGTTTTAAAAAATACCTTCAGCATATTTATTGAAAAATTATGTATTCTATCACTTCCACTGCTTCAATTATCTGACCTTGTAATAGTATAATCATGATGTATTATTCTTGAACTGCAATACTTTTTCAGTATATTCCAGGCTCCTTCTGTTTTCACTTGCTTATCCAGCATAGATTTCATGTTTTGTCATTAAAACATATATTATTAATAACATACTTATTAATTATGTAGTAAATTATTTATATGTATGCACATATTATATCATCCTTTTCTGTGTGCTTCAATTAACCAGTAAAACCTGTATATTTGAACATAGATATTATCTCCTTTTCTCACCTAAGCAGAATAAAGTATTCAGTGATTATGACATAACCAAACTGATCTTCTTACTTGAAATCAATTCAGTTCAGTTCAGTCGTTCAGTCGTTCCTGACTCTTTGCGACCCCATGAATCGCAGCACGCCAGGCCTCCCTGTCCATCACCAACTCCTGGAGTTCACTCAGACTCACGGCCATCAAGTCAGTGATACCATCCAGCCATCTCATCCTCTGTCGTCCCCTTCTCCTCCTGCCCCCAATCCCTCCCAGCAACAGGGCCTTGCTCCAGGTGTTTCTTGACTTCCTACTTTTGCATTCCAGTCCCCTATACTTGAAATCAGAAATGGCAAAATCTACTTAGAAAATTCACATCACTTGGCCATCTTGACACTTTACTCTTTTAAATCTCATCTTCTGGAATTACTAGTAAATTCAATTTCTTTCTTCCTTTTCCCCACCAATCTTACTCTCCCTTCCCTGGCAGCGGGCTGAAGAGTTAGTTCACTGAAGACACTGAAGATATGGAGAAACAGCCTCATTTTCTTCAAGTCTAAGCTCTACACTTGCATTCATTTATATACATCTTCTTTCCTTTTCCAGTGGAGACAGTTCCTTATCACCACTAAGGCTTATGTCTTCACTGGTTTTAAAGACAAAATCACCTCAAACAGCTGGTTATATACAGCTTGATTTCCTCAGTTCCCATTCAATCTTGCATCAATATCCACTAATTCAGTAAATTTTTTCTTTCAATTTTCAATTCCACAAATTATTGAACATTAATTACTAATTCTATTGAATTCTAGACTTAATCTCATTTAATTCCTCAAAATATTGAACAGCCCAGTATGTCCACCACTGTTTAAAGTTCTAGGGTTATGGCAGTTTTTAAAATAAACAAAAAAAAAATTTCCTAATTTCTTGAATCATATGTTCTAATGAGGAAAGACATTTTATAGACATGTGAGTAAATTGTGTAATATGTGAGATTTTGGTAAGTGTTAGCAAGAAAATTAGAGTAGGAAAGAAAATTATAGGGGCTAAGGGTACCGGGTATGGTTGATTTGAAATTAGGTGGTCTGGGAAAACATCACTAAGACGGTGATTCTTAAGAAAAGATTCCAGTGAATGAAGCAAGTGTTCATAGAACAACGTGGAAAAGGGTACCAACTGGAGGAGGAGGATTGTGCCTGACACATCCCTCCCCCCTCTCTGACAGTTCAACCACCATCTTGTTGTTAGCTCCTACTCCAACAATATTCTATGTTGTGGTTCCTCAGTGCTCAAAATTCTCACTCTCTCTTGTCATCTATGTCTTCATCTATACGCTCTCTTATCAAAGGGGTCATATTTATAAACTATCCACTGGCATATATTTTTCCATCATACAACTCATTAATGTTCCTTATAGAAATTCTGCAGTTCAGTTCAGTTCAGTCGCTGTCATGTCCGACTCTTTGTGACCCCATGGATTGAAGCACGCCGGGCCTCCCTGTCCATCGCCAACTCCCGGAGTTTACTCAAACTCATGTCCATTGAGTTGGTGATGCCAACCCACCATCTCATTCTCTGTCGTCCCCTTCTCCTCCCACCTTCAATCTTTCCCAGCAACAGGGCCCTTTCCAGTGACTCAGTTCTTCGCATCAGGTGGCCAAAGTATTGGAGTTTCAGATTCAACATCAGTCCTTCCAATGAATATTCAGGACTGATTTCCTTTAGGATGGACTGGTTGGATCTCCTTGCAGTACAAGAGATTCTCAACAGTCTTCTCCAACACCACAGTTTAAAAGCATCAATTCTTCAGCACTCAGCTTTCTTTATAGTCCAACTCTCGCATCCAAACATGACTACTGGAAAAACCATAGCTTTCACTAGATGGACCTTTGTTGGCGAAGTAATGTTTCTGCTTTTTAATATGCTGTCTAGGTTGGTCATAACTTTTCTCCCAAGGGGTAAGCGACTTTTAATTTCATGGCTGCAATCACCATCTGCAGTGATTTTGGAGACCCCAAAAATATTTCCACTGTTTCGCCATCTATTTGCCATGAAGTGATGGGACCAGATGCCATGATCTTAGTTTTCTGAATGTTGAGCTTTAAGCCAACTTTTTCACTCTCCTCTTTCACTTTCATCAAGAGGCTTTTTAGTTCCTCTTCACTTTCTGCCATAAGGGTGGTGTCATCTGCATATCTGAGTTTATTGATATTTCTCCTGGCCATCTTGATTCCAACTTGTGCCTCATCCAGCCCAGCGTTTCTCATGAGGTACTCTGCATATAAGTTAAATAAGCAGGGTAATATATAGCCTTGACGTACTCCTTTCCCTATTTGGAACCAGTCTGTTGTTCCATGTCCAGTTCTAACTGTTGTTTTCTGACCTGCATACAAATTTCTCAAGAGGCAGGTCAGGTAGTCTGGTATTCCCAACTCTTTAAGAATAGAAATTCTTAGCATCTGCATTTATATTTTCCTTAATTTTTTGTCTTCACATCCTTAAAAATATGTATTTTTCATTTTTATCATATTTGTATCTCTACTACTTGATTCCATTACAGCTTTTTTTTAAGTTTTTTAGGTTATCTTTATTGTTTATCAATTTATTTCAAGCTCCTACCAGAGTTAATGGTTCATGGAAGGTACACAGTAATTTTTGCTTAATTTTTCCACAACTGAAGAAATGAATGAAATATGTTAGTATGAAGTAAAGAGAAATCAATCAAATTGTTAGGAATGAAATATACAATATTTTAAAGCATCAGAGTTTGCTTACATAAGTAATTGCAGTGACTCCTAACATTATGCTTAATGTTAACTCTGTGTGACAAATGACAAAGGGGAAAAAAGTCAGAAATGAGCAGAAATATCTGTCTAATGCTTTAAAGTGAAAGGTTGTGTCTCATTGTCCTCAGAAGCCCTCGTCCTTGTCAGGAGATGTGTGGGTACAGTCTGACCACATCCAGTTGGACTAGGAAAAATGAGTTTTTCTTACTTCCTTGTCCTGCCAAACAGGGTCAATCTAATTTTCTTTAAATGCCAGTTTTAACAACGTATAGTTCAGCCACCCCAGCCGTGGCTTCTCATTCTTATACACTAAAGCACCCAATCCTTAGTGTGGTGTGCAAAGTTTTTTATACCTGGGCCTCCATCATTTCTTCCCAGAACTGAGCAATTCATAGTCATACAAGGAGCTTCCACTCAGTGAAGGTGTGTATCTGCCATTTCCCAGCAACCTCTACACGGAGAGTATACTCCAGTGAAAACTTTTCTCAAGTGCTCTATTCTTCCATTCTTCCTCCATCTCACAGGCTTTGCTCTTTAAGTGAAAGTGAAAGTCGTTCAGTCATGTCAGACTCTTTGTGACCCCACAGACTATACAACCTCCAGGCCAGAATACTGAAGTGAGTAGCCTTTCCTTTGTCCAGGGGATCTTCCCAACCCAGGGGTTGAGCCCAGAGTGCATGCATTTTTTGTTTCCACTCAAATGTGACCTCATCATAAAAGAGTTTGACCTTTCTCTGAGAGCATGACACCACTCATTTTATTTTCATTTTAGCATTAAAACACACACACATCATAATATCCCTGTTAAAAATAACTGAGCGATGCATAAATTCTTCTTCATATGTACTTTCCCTCCCTGCCTCACTTCCTTTCCAAAGATAACTGTTGTCAATTTGAAATATATATTTAGAAAGCTTTTCTCATGTATCACATAGAATTTAAAGGCAGAGGCTCCCCTCCACACAATTAGGTCATGTCTTACTGATTCTAGGACTTCCCTGGTGGCTCAGACAGTAAAGCGTCTGTCTACAATGCAGGAGACCTGGGTTTGATCCCTGGGTCGGGAAGATCCCCTGGAGAAGGAAATGGCAATCCACTCCAGTGCTATTGCCTGGAAAATACCATGGACAGTGGAGCCTGGTAGGCTACAAAAGAGTCGGACATGACTGAGCGACTTCACTTCACTTACTGATTCTAAAACCCACTTTAGTCACTTAACTATACATTTCTGATAGCATTTCACGGGTGAATGCATGAATTGCCCACATTAATTTAAATATTGTACAATACTCCTTAGAAAGCATATAACCATGGCTTATACCAAAGGATACTTAGGGGATCTCTGCTGCTGCTGCTGCTAAGTGGCTTTAGTCGTGTCCAACTCTGTGCGACCCCATAGACAGCAGCCCACCAGGCTCCCCTGTCCCTGGGATTCTCCAGGCAAGAACACTGGAGTGGGCTGCCATTTCCTTCTCCAATGCATGAAAGTGAAAATCGAAAGTGAAGTCGCTCAGTCCTGTCCGACTCATAGTGACCCTATGGACTGCAGCCCACCAGGCTCCTCTGTCCATGGGATTCTCCAGGCAAGAATACTGGAGTGGGGTGCCTTTGCCTTCTCCTAGATTTTTCTTATTACTAAGCAATGCTACAATAAAGAAATGCTTTGTGTGTATACCTTTTTGTATTTGTTTTGGCTTCTGTTGAATCAATAAGGTAGGTCCTAGACACTTGGAATAAATCACTGGGGAGAAAAAAAAAAAAAAAGACTGTCATTGTGGAGGGGTAAAGGATGGACAGAGCATGTAATGCTGAGTGGGACAGCTAAGGTGAGTCTCTTTAATACCAGAAGATTTGAGCAAAGGCCAAAGCAAGCAAACAAATTAGCTGAACAGATCTATGGGGGAAGAACATTCTAGACAGAAAAATAGGAACAAATCCTTAAGCAGAAATCACACCTAACACTTTGCAGGAACATCAAGGAGACCCAGGTGGCTCAATCAGTAAGCAACTGGCAATGAGGAGGAGAAAAGGACCAAGAGTCCAAAGAGCATGGGGCTTTTAGAACACTACAAAGCCTTTGTCTTTTAATTGAAATCTGACCATTACAAGGTTTTGAGCAGAAACAAAAATATGTCAAATTTCTCTATCATATTTTATGACCACTTTATATTTTTCATCATTATACATATCTACCAATAATATGTATGAAAATGTATCTTTTTACCTCATTCTAAATGTACTCTGGCTATTATCAAACTTATTTATTTTTCTAATCTGATTGCTTTATAGCAGCTTTCTCCTGTAACTAGGGAAAGTAGACATAATTTTGTATATTTATGGCCACTGTTATATTTTCTGTATCTGAATAACTTATTTTGTATTGATAATACTCAGTTTTAAAATGTATTCATATATAATCTCTAAACACATTTCAAGGACAAGAAGTACAGTGAATTGGCCCTTTGTCTTTGCTTTTCTCTGATAAATTTTAGACTCCACTGAAGACCAACTACCTTATACACAATATCAAAATGATTGTGTATAATACCAAATGAAGCCTTTTTTCAAAGGAATAAGTGAAATATGCTGTTTTTTTAATAAAAAGCAAAGACAGTTTCCATTGAAAAATGCCTTATTAAGCATGAATATAAGATGCTGTTTCATTTTAACCAACATATAATTTAATTTCTTTCATGCTCATCAATAATCATCTATTTTATTTAAGATAAAATATATGTGGAGGAGAAACTCAAGGTCATGTATCATATATTGGTTATCCTCAGGTTTCCATCTTTAACACTTGATCCTATCAACGTTGAAGATTTATTGCTAAGATACTCCTGGGGTGGGGGAACTGTCTTTATGATCTATTATGCTAAAATTCACAAAAACTATTGTCATTCTAGTAATGTAACAGTGCAATAAATCATCCAATGATGCAGAAGACCATGAGACACTGTGATGCTTTTTTTCCCCTTTTTAAAATAAAGACATTGATCAAGCATAAAGAGTGCAGGGATACAGAAGAATGAATGAAATTAGAATATAAAATAAAACTCTAAAAATCAAACAGTATACTAAACAGAAGAAAGCCAGTAATTAATTAGTTATTTCAATGGCACCTAGTATACTGAAAATATAAACAAACAAAAAAAGCAAAACACTTTTACTCACTTTCAGTAAAAAACATACAACTAAGCCTCTTTCTACAGCTAAGCCTCTTTTAGTAAAATCCAGGAGAAACATAAAATGTAACTGTCACTTGAAAGTGAGTTAATGCCAATGAAATAAGTAGAAAAGCAGTTGTGAAAATCAAATAAATTCCCATTTGTAGCTATATGCAGGAGAAATGCCAAATGGTTTTAACCCAAATGTATTTTCCTTATTCTATAGATTAGAAAGTAGTGGTTTAATAGTCTCCTAAATGAGAAGTTAAGAGAGATAATTAGCATAATTTGTGTTGACTTCATCTGTATATTAGAGTAAGAAAAAAAAGCATACAGCTTTAACATTTTTTGGCAACATGTAGCTAAAAGTCACGATGTGTGTTTGGTAAAATTGTTTTAGCTAGATACTTTTACAATGAGGAAACTGTTCTAAGTGGCATTAAATGTGTTGTAGAGACTAGATGGGCCTTCCTGGTGGTTCAGATGGTAAAGAATCTGTGTGCAATGCAGGAGACTGGGTTTGACCCCTGGGTCAGGAAGATCCCTTGGAGAAGGGAATGGCAACCCATTCCAGTATTCTTGCCTGGAGAATTCCATGGACAGAGAAGCCTGGCAGGCTGCAGTCCATGGGTCACAAACAGACACTACTAAGCAACTAATACTTACACATTTCCAGAGACCAAATATCAAGATTTTTTGAAATTTGGGTTATAAATACATATAGATCATGGAAAAAGCAAGAGAGTTCCAGAAAAACATCTATTTCTGCTTTATTGACTATGCCAAAGCCTTTGACTGTGTGAATCACAATAAACTGTGGAAAATTCTGAAAGAGATGGGAATACTAGACCACATCTGACCTGCCTCTTGAGAAACCTGTATGCAGGTCAGGAAGCAACAGTTAGAAGTGGACATGGACCAAAAGACTGGTTCCAAATAGGAAAAGGAGTATGTCAAGGCTGTATATTGTCACCCTGCTTATTTAACTTCTATGCAGAGTACATCATGAGAGATGCTGGGCTGGATGAAGCACAAGCTGGAATCAAGATTGCTGGGAGAAATATCAATAATCTCAGATATGCAGATGACATCGCCCTTATGGTAGAAAGTGAAGAAGAACTAAAGAGCCTCTTGATGAAAGTGAAAGAGGAGGGTGAAAAAGTTGCTTAAAGCTCAACATTCCGAAACTAAGATCATGGCATCCAGTCCCATCACTTCATGGCAAATAGATGGGGAAAGAGTGGAAACAGTGGCTGACTTTATTTTGGGGGCTCCAAAATCACTGCAGATGGTGATTGCAGCCATGAAATTAAAAGACGTTTACTCCTTGGAAGGAAAGTTATGACCAACCTAGACAGCATATTAAAAAGTAGAGAGATTACTTTGTCAACTAAGGTCTGTCTAGTCAAGGCGATGGTTTTTCCAGTAGTTATGTATGGATGTGAGAGTTGGACTGTGAAGAAGGCTGAGTGCCGAAGAATTGATTCTTTTGAACTGTGGTGTTGGAGAAGACTCTTGAGAGTCCCTTGGACTGCAAGGAAATCCAACCAGTCCATCATAAAGGAAATCAGTCCTGGGTGTTTATGTATAGGACTGATGTTGAAGCTGAAACTCCAATATTTTGGCCACCTGATGCCAAGAGGTGACTCATTAGAAAAGACCTTGATGTTGGGAAAGATTGAAGGTGTAGGAGGAGAAGGGGACGACAGAGGATGAGATGGCTGGATGGCATCACTGACTCGATGGACATGAGCTTGAGTGAATTCCGGGAGTTGGTGATGGACAGGAAGGCCTGGTGTTCTGTGGTTCATGGGGTCGCAAAAAGTCAGACACGACTGAGCGACTGAAATGAACTGAACTGATTGAAGCCAAATATGTAGCTGTCCAATATAACCACAATTTTTCTCTCAAGAGAATACCCAGGAGGAAGGAATACATATGTCCACAATACTGCACATACATGATTAGATTAAGTAACTTCATTTATAATAGAAAAAAAAAATCAAGAAACAACCAAAGTGTCTGTTAACTTGAAAATGGATAAATAATTGTTGTATATTCATATAATAGAAAGCTATGCTGCTGCTGCTGCTAAGTCGCTTCAGTCATGTCCGACTCTGTGGGACCCCATAGTTGGCAGCTCACCAGGCTCCCCGTCCCTGGGATTCTCCAGGCAAGAACACTGGAGTGGGTTGCCATTTCCTTCTCCAATGCATGAAAGTGAAAAGTGAAAGTGAAGTGGCTCCATTGTGTCCAACTCTTAGCGACCCCATGGATTGCAGCCTACCAGGCTCCTCCATCCATGGGATTTTCCAGGCAAGAGTACTGGAGTGGAGTGCCATTGCCTTCTCCAATAGAAAGCTATAGAGCAATTTAAAAAGAGAGAGAGAGAAAAAAAAACTATTGCCACACCCAGCAACTTAGAATCACACAGACATTACATTGAGCTAAAGAAGCCAGATGGAAAAGAGTGCATACGGAATGATTTTATTACATGATGCTCGTGACTGGCAAAACTAACCTCTGGAAGCAGAATAAGAGCAGTGTTATCTTTTGAAAGGGTGAGTGGATGTTGACTAGGAAAGGATACTGGGGAACTTTCTAGGATGTTAGAAATGTTCCATATTTTGACTTTGGTTGTGGTTATTTGAGTATAAAAGCTAATCTATATTTAATAAATGTATCTTTTATGGTATAGAAGCTAAATCTCATTAAAAAAATAAAAATCTACATAAAAAGAGAGGTTTTGGCAAGTCCTCCCTTTGAAAAAGGATGGAAATGCCTATCAGTTATTGAGTGATTTCTCTGTGTTAAATGCTGAATGAATTAATTCAAATATATTTAATACTTCAGACCAGGTCTGGAGCAAAGACATTCAGATTTCACAGTTTCAGGGAAGATTTTTGACTTACATGTAAGTGAATAATTTAGGCCTAACCATGAGTAGGGAAGGGTCTATAAATACAGGAAGTAGAGTGGGATAAAGGAGAAGATTAAGTAAACATAATCACCCCAGGTAGGGATGGGAGGTATGTAAATGAGTCCTGCCTTTTGAAGCAATTTAATCACACAGTTAAGGATACCATCCCCCAATCAAACTCTACCAGACTAAAGCCTGTTTCTGCCTCTTAACAGCTCTGTGCCCTAGGAGAGACTATACAATTTCTCTAAGCCTCAATGTGTTCATTGTACAATCGAAATAATAAATTACCTATCTCACAGGTTTATTGTGAGAATTAAATGGGTTACTGTAGGTAAAGTATTTGAGACAGGACTTGGCAAATAGTAAATTCTATGTAATGTTAACTTGTACATTGTTTCTCAAGAATGACTGTTGGCTATGACATTAATTTTTCTACTTTTGAAATTCAGAGACTGATAAATGACCTCAAAACATGTTTTGGTGACCAATATAGGTTTGATAAATGTTTCATTTGCCAAACAAGGACATCTAAAAGGAACTCTAAAATTATACCAATGTTATTTTATACAAGGACACTTTTCCCAAACATTAGGAACCCAAAGCCACAGTAAGAATAGATATCTCTGTATTAACATTATCCTTTAAACCAAACCAATCTAACCTCATGGATAATTCTGTAACACAGTAGTTTTTATTTTCTTATCCTAATTTTACTTCAGACACAAGAAATCTTAATCATAGTCATTTATTAAGCACAACCCAGCTGATCTTGGCATTTCAGGTGATAACTGATGTTATGCTGCTGCTGCTGCTAAGTCGCTTCAGTCGTGTCTGACTCTGTGCGACCCCATAAACGGCAGCCCACCAGGCTCCGCTGTCCCTGGGACTCTCCAGGCAAGAACACTGGAGTGGGTTGCCATTTCCTTCTCCAGTGAATGGAAGTGAAAAGTGAAAGTGAAGTCGCTCAGTTGTGTCTGACTCTTCGCGACCCCATGCACTGCAGCCTACCAGGCTCCTCCACCCATGGGATTTTTCCAGGCCAGAGTATTGGAGAGGGTTGCCATTTCTAGGAAGTGTCAAATCTGAATTTTAATGTTTAATAATAAACAACTCTGGGGAGGGCAAAGGAAAGTCAGGAATGGAGTCAATTTTTCAGCATAAAAGGTTGAAGGGCTCCAGTTACAGAGTGAGGAGGCTGAGAATCAGTTAAGGTAACAAGAAGTATAAGGCATTCACCTAAAAGTGGCTGAGTCCTGCAAGTCACTATATTCATGAATATTGGACAGTCCCTATTGCCGACGGAGCTAGACTCACGTGGAAAGCCAGTCTCCTGGAAGAAGTAGATATCCTGTTAAAAATAACAGATGGGAGACTAATTAGGTGGATAGCATAGAAGAGTTTCAGTCATCAGGCAGCTGCAGATGTATTTAGGCAGATGTATTAATACTTACAATTAAAATAAGAACATTGTGGGAGAGTGATTTTGAAAAACACAATTGCTGGGATGACTAACTGTTTCACTGGGGGGCAGGCTCTTCATAGGACATATGGAAGGTGCCTCCAATTATCTCTGGTAACTGGAATGAAAGTAGGCCAAAGACATCTTTGAATTGCTTATGTTGGGGCACTGTCTCATGAGCAACTGCTCAAAACACTAAATGGCACAGCAGTTAAACAGAATATGATTCAGGAACGAGAAAATTAGAAGTTGCAGCAGAAAGTTTCAAATGATAAAATAAGAAATTCAGTCAAAATTATGTCTTCCAGAGTTCACTTTTTTTTTTTCAAATTCTGCTGAAAGCATGACTACAAATGTTTTATAAGATGTTCTTTCACTACTTTCCTGCATACTGAAAATAAAAGCTTAGGATGAATTTCTCCAATCTCAATAATTAATAACATGTTTGATTTACCTAGGCCTTCAACAATGATGAGAAAAATAATTTCTTAACTTTGGGAGGAGTGAATTCAACAATATATGAGAGTGTCAATCAAACATGATACTCATTTCCAGTTCTACTAAATACAGATTACTCTAATATTCACTTTAATTCCCCTTCAAAAATATTTAGGAGTAGATATAAGAAGGACATTGGGTAGCCTGGACTCACAGTTAGTTTAATCAATAAATTTATTCATTCATCCAACAAAAATTTATTATTATCCACCATATATTCCAGAAACCATCATTGTGGTAAAGATGATAATATATCAGTGAACAAACCATAATTTCTGCCCAGAAAAAAAATCCCTTAGTCTGTGGTATCTCAGGAGGAAAAAGAGGCATGATCAGGATGCTGTAGGAACAGAGTGGGCAAGTGTCCAAAATAGACTATGCTGGGTGGGCAATTGGAGTATTCTAGAAGGAGAATCATGGTCAATATCAGTAACAGCATGAGAGAGGAGGGAATGGATACTTTGTCACAGGTGGAAGATAAAAGCACATACAAAAATGCATGGAAGAGGAAAGAATGTATGGACTTGCAGGGACCTACTATCATTACAGTGAGAGGCATATGGGGGAAGAGGTAAGAGATGAGAGGTGGTAAGTAGGCAGGTGCTAGACCATAAAGAGCTATGGACTCTGACTTTTGTCCCTAGAGTGACGTGATCCTCCACCACCCCATCCCCACCAGGATTCATCTGAGCATTGGAAAGTATGTGCAAAACACTTTTCATTTCCAAAGAAATTTCTCAATGGATGCTTAGGTAAGAAAGTTGTGCTTAGGATAAAGATAGGTTAAAGCAAGGATGGGTTTCAGAAATGTAAAAAGGGCAGGACTCTAGGAGAAAAGACAGCCAATAATGCATTCCTTGTATCTAATGAGTTTAGGGAATTACGTAGAAAGAAATTATTTAATATACATTGTGTACAGTATTATGATGCTTTCTATAATGTTCAAATAACTTAAAATCCTCAGTAAAACCTCAGGGACATATAATTCTTTGTTAATGTGTTTTCAGGGAGTAAACTGAATAATGCAAAATGAAGAGCTATAGTGTGAGAATGCAAATTCAGCAAAAGAAGAAATTCAGAGCAAAATAAATGTAAGCCTTTAATACTCCTAGAAACATTAATGAGGGTTATGTGGTGCTGAGTTTTCTACATCTGTGAGATGGATGCTTGAGTCAATTTAAGGCTAACCAAGATTTCTTTAAAAATATCCAAGTATCCAAATAATTAAGGCTAGAGGCAGCAGGTGTCTGATATTTGATCTACAGTACAATAACTGCATCACTAGAGGGAAGTTAACTATGCCTCTTAATCCAGTCAACTAGAAAAATATTTAATATTCCAGGGGCACATGCAGAATTTTGTGTGTGGGGAAGTAAAAAATATAGTAGGAGGATATTAAACGAGAGAGCTACATAAAGTTGAAAAGGATAGTTGAAACAGGAGCCTTAAGTCAATGATCAAGATTCTAAAGAAACTAAAAAGATGATATTGCTTTACATCTCAAATGAATTTTAGCTTGTCTAAAACTTAACAAGTGACCTCTTTCAAGAAAATAAGCACTGAGACATTTCTCTGCAGCTGAAGGATGAGAGAATATGCAGGCATTGCCTAACTGTACTTGCATAGGGACTCTAGTGATATTTGACAAGTGTATCTCTTGTCCCCACTGTACCCTTAGAGTTGCTCCTCAAAAAATGTTTTGTAAATGAACATTTTGATTTTGAATCTCCTGAAATATTTCCCTTCAAATAGCCCTCCCACACAAAAGGAAAAAAAAAAAAAAAAACTTGGGTAACTAGGGCAAACATACGTACACACACAGAGAGAGAAATTGAATTCATTAAATATATCACATACGTCACAAAGAAAGGTGAGAAATATGAAAGTGAAAGTTGTATACCTCTTACTTATCAGGACATCTAATGATAACAGGAAAGACAAAACAAAAACCCACGTGTAAGTGGTGGCTTTCTAGGAGTCATATAACAGTTCAAAACGGTAGAAAGCACTCCCACCCTGCAGAAACCAAGGAAGTCTGCATGGAGATGATTTTTAAGAGAAACTATTGCCTTTCACTAACACTGAAACTAGACTCTGTGTGCAGTTTGGGTGATCTTATGAAGCTGAGTTGGAGAGCTGGAAAATGAGATGGATACTGAAAAGAAACTAGTAGAGTTGGCTTAAGGGACACGGAGGAACTAGAGACCAAAATAGCTAAAGATCTTAGAAATAAAGAATATACCTCATAGTTGTCTTCCCATAAGGGAAGGAAATCAGGTGTGATGGTTAAGTTGTCAACTTGATTGGGGCACAGGGTGTCCAGATATTTGATTAAACATTATTCTGTAAAAGCTCCTTGATATTGGTCTTGTCAATGATTTAATGGATTTGACACAAAAGCACAGGAAACAAAGGCAAAAATAGACAAATGTGGGTGGTTATCTCATATTTAAATATTTCTGTTCATCAAAAGGAACAATCAGCAAAATAAAAGGGAATCTAAAGAATGGGAGAAAATATTTGCAAACCATATATCTGATGTGGCTTAATATCCAAAATGTATTAAGGGCCTCCTACACCTCAATAGCAAGATGAAACACAAATAACACAATTTAAAAATGTATCAAGGACCTGAAAAGATATTTCTCCGAAGAAGATATATACACAAATCACCAGGGAAATGCAAACCAAAACAATAATATCACCTCATACCTATTAAAACGGCTATCATCAAAAAATAAGAGATAACAAGTGTTAGTGAGGATCCTTGAACATCCTTGATGGGAGTGTAAACTGGTACAGCCACTATAAAAACAGTCTGAAGTGTCCTCAAAAAATTAGAAATAGAATTACTATATGATCCAGCAATTCCATTTCTGAGTATTTATTCAAAGGAAATCAAATCAGAACCCTGACCAGATAGCTGCATGGTCATTGCAGCATTATTCACAATATCTACAATTGCCCAAGATACGGAAAAGACCTAAGTATCCATTGACAGATGAACGCATAAATAAAATGTGCAAGAAATTGCGCAAGAAAACACTATAATTCGGAACAAAATTTAGATGAACTTGAAAGGTATTATGTTAAGTGAAATAAAACAGAGACAGAAAGACAAATATGTAGGATCTCACCTGCATGTGGAATCTAATAAAGTCAAACTCACAGAATCAGAGATTACAAGAGTGATTACCAGGAAACAGGGAGATGCTGGCTAAAGTGTACAAACTTTATTATACGATGAAAGAGATCTAATGTATAGCACGGTGATTACGTTAATAATGCTCTAATATACATAAAGTTTGCTAAGAAAGTAAATCTTCAGTGTTCTCATCACATACACAAAAAATGGTAACTGTGGGACATGATGTATGTATTAGTGACTTGATTTTGGCAAACATTTCATGGTATATACATATATTATCATTCTGTAGAACCTAAATAAATTCAATTATGTCAACTATATTTCAATGAAACTGGATAAAAAAATTAAATTAAAATGATTAGAACAAAATATATTTTTCTGGGTGGGTATGTGAATTACTTTCTTGGTTGAGATGAACATTTGAGTCCCTAGACTCTTAAAAGCAAATTACCATCCCCACTGTGGGTGGGCTTTAATCAACGGCTAGAAGGCATGAACAGAACAAAAAGAGTAAGAGAGAATTTTATCTCTCTGTTTGTCTTTGAGATAAGTAAGAAATCAGTCTTCTTTCGAATTTAAATTCAGACTGAAATTTACACCATCAGAAATCCTGGTTCTCAGGCTTTTGAACTTGGATTGGAATTATACCGTTGGCTTTTCTGGGTCTGCTGTTTGCTAATTATAGATCTTGGTATTTGCCAGCCTCCATAATCATGTGAGTCAATTCCTTATAATAAATCCCTTTGCATGGATGGCAAGGAGATTCAACCAGTCAATCCTAAACGAAATCAGTCCTGAATATTCATTGGAAGAACTGAGGCTAAGCTGAAACTCCAATACTTTGGCCACCTGATTCGAAGAACCAACTCATTGGAATTGACCCTGATGCCGGGAACAATTGAAGGCAGGAAGAGAAGTGAACAACAAAGGATGAGATCCCATCGTGATGGACATGAGTTCGAGTAGCCTCCAGGAGTTGGTGGTGGACAGGGAGGCCTGGCGTGCTGCAGTCCATGGGGTCGAAAAGAGTTGGCACGACTGAGCGACAGAACTGAACTTATTATAATATATATACATCTATTGGTTCTGTTTCTCTGGAGAACCCAGACTCATATATCAGGGTACTTTTCCTTCCAGTTCCTGTCACTGGCTGAGGGCTGCTGCTCCTGTGTTTTGTGGTCTCGGCTCCCTCAGGACTCAGATATGCCATCAGTGTGAATCAGAATCACAGTGTCTAGGGCACAGACACATCATTTGTAACAACCAGGAAGACTGGAGCAGGCGTAAGGAAACTGGTTGGGGAGGGAATCTATAGGATAGAAGGAACAGTACATAGATGTGCCATAGGCCTGAAAGTTCAAGGGAAATCAGGGACAATGTGTAAAGTAGTTCTGAAGTCTAAAGGGAGTACGATCTTGATAAAATAGGCCTGGAAAAGGATAATCTAGAGGTCTAGTTCATTATTTTCCCTTGTAGACAATTAGTAGCAAATAACAGTTTTGAGCAGTAAAACAATGTAAAAAAACCTAACCTTCAAAAAGGTCAGGTGGATAATCAGATGGAGAAGGTAATAAAAGGGAAAAGGATGTTGATTAGGAAACCAGCTAGAAGGTTACTGAAAACAACCTGGAGAGAAGTTTTGAGGACTGAATTTCGGAAGGACAGAAAAAAAACTGACACAAGAAAAGACACAAGGGATTATAGAGGCATTCTTTCTAAGAATTTTTACTATCTAGTGATTTGACATACACAATAAGGAAAAAAAAAGGAGGGGGTTGCCAGGTAAGGCTTTTCCTTGGGATCAAGAACTTAGGATAGGATCCTGCTTGCTGAGTGGAGATAACAATAAAGGGAAAGAGTGAGTGCTTTTTTCAATCTTCTGTGTTTGCAAAGATGGTTAGACCTCCAGACAGTGAAAAGACATGATCTAAGGTTAATCATATTAGACCTATTAAAGGAAGTGAGCTGAGTTAACTTGCAGGCAGTGACAAGGACAAGAGGTACTGCTGGCAAGCAGGCAAGGTGTGGGTGCCATTGAGGAGAAGTTTATAAGATGTTTAAGGAGGCAGATAAACCAAATGTCCCTAGTTAAAAGCCGGAGACCATGGTAGGCAGCACTGAGAGATGAGGCAATAATCCTTGGAACCCATCTATAAAGATCTGCTGATAGGAATTTGACAAGGGCAATGAACATTTCCATTCTTTGTAAGTCTTGACATCACTGGGACTTAAAAATAGTAGACGATGATCCAGTCATGCCACTTGACTATTAGTGGGGAAGCAAGAAGAAAAGGAAACAAAGCTTTAAAAAAATAATAAGAAAATGATGGCAAAAAAAGGGGGGTGGGTGGGTGGGGAGGAAGAAAATGGGAGAGGTTAAAGAAAAGGAGAAGCATGGTATCCACAGTACATTCTCCCCTCCAGGCATGCAAAATAGAGGGCATAGAGTTGCTAAGGCCCTTCTGGCAAAAGAGGAGCAAGGTTCATTATTTTTCCACTTTCTAAAGTTGCTCCCAGCTTCCCTGTGCTGCTCTGTAGCAGCACTAGACATGCTTAGATGGCAAACATGTCAGAAGGTTTTTACATCTCTTTAAAAGATCACCCCAGGGCCTCTCCTTCACAGAGTAGGATTAACAGTGCCCTGAAGGTGCTTCCTTAGTGGAAGTGCAGCTTTGGCATAACCTAGACTTTTCAATGTCTGCGTCCTTCTTTAATCACTTTGTTTCCTACAAGTGGAGAGAAATGGTCAGTGTACTGAAAGTAAATGTCCCAGAGTCAGACAGGGAAGTGAGATGGTAGAGAGAAAGATCTTCATTTCCTCTATTTTCTATCTGTAGCATTGCTGGACTACATTTCCTCATTGCACTTTCAGATCCTTAACTGGAAATGTTTTGTTGCGAGATAAGTGACTACATACCTTTAACACAGTCATAATGACTGGCCAGGAACTTCACATGCCTGGTCTTAATACTCACAAAATCCATACAAAAGACATGTTGGTGTCCATATTTTTCAGGGAAAGGAATTTAAGGCTTAGATTCTAAATGCAGTTGACTTGCCCAAGGTTACAACACTAATAAAAGTTTAAGGTAGTTTTGGACCCACGTTTTCTGACTCGAAAGTCCATACTCTTTCCCACACTCAGAACCGTCTCTCAAACTATGGACGACTGTAACACACCAAATGTGGTGTAAAACTAACGGAGTTGAATTTGATGAATACAAACACTGCAACTTCATTCATTGTCCTTAAAGACTGTGTTTCTTAAAATCTATGATCTTGAGAATCTTCTCAAACATTTCTTCCCAGAGAAGGTCTAAGGCATTTTACTTACTTAGGAAGTTAATAATTATGGGAATGAAGAATTGAGAGAAGAAGCGTTTCTTGCAAGCCTCCCAAATCCAAAGAGATACCTCACTCTTGTGGCCCATCTAACTTTTATTTATGATGTCCTTAACTCACAACTTCATGTGTAGCAGGAGGTAGCAGGGATACGATAGATGTTAGATTCTCAATATATCTTCATGATGAATTATCTAGCCTATCTGGTTTACTTCTAGTCTCAAATATGTTTTGGATTCATTTATATCTTTTTATCATTAGATAGAGGTGAGCTACATTTAAGAATTATCTTCACTTTCAACACATCTAGAATTAACAGACTAAATATGTGCAATGTTTACATTAATCTGAAATAGTTTAACCTTAACTTTACTCTGCCCATAATTCATAGTATATTTCAATTTATTTGTACTGCACACTCTTTGCATTAGTTCACCAAATATTACAGAACTAATTGGATGTGATTTGATGGCATTTTTTGCAAGAATAAATTGCATTTTTGAAATAAGAAAACATCACCCTAAGCTAATAGTTACTCTGAATAAAATGCAAAATCGTAACTTTTCTTTAGCCACAAAGAAAAATTTCTGTCTTACCACAAACTATTTCCATTGGTTTTCCTTATCTACAGGACATTTTAAGAAATCTACCTCAAATAAGCAAAGACAGGAAGGGTTAATGGCAATAGGAAATCTTCTAAGATGTTCCATATTCATTTTGTGTTACTGTGAATACAGTGAAGACAGTATGAATAATACATTATATATTATACAGGGACAAAAATACAAATTCAATATGGTTCTGTCTATATTTACATCTTTGTATCCAAATTAAGGAAGGTATGTTATGGCTATGAATAGCAACAATTATGGAAAGTCAAGCATATGCTCTCATTTAAGATCATACGAGTCCTTAAGTCATCAAAGGATGATATATTAAAGGTGATTTGTCTACGTTTTCAGTTTTCTTCTTTTGGTTCTGTAAGAAATATTTACACAATTTTTACTTATTAGAAAGCAAGCAAGTGGGCTAGACAAAGAAACACATTGTGATCAGTGCTGCTTCATTCATTTCACTACAGTTCTTTTGACAAGTTCCTACAGTTCTTGAGCAAAGACTAAAGATGATGAACACTTAGAGGATTATTTTGGAGCTGAATTTCACTGGTCATAGCAAACACCTTCTTCCAACAACACAAGAGAAGACTCTACACATGGACATCACCAGATGGTCAACACCAAAATCAGATTGATTATATTCTTTGCAGCCAAAGATGGAGAAGCTCTATACAGTCAACAAAAACAAGACCAGGAGCTGACTGTGCCCCAGATCATGAACTCCTTATTACCAAATTCAGACTTAAATTGAAGAAACTAGGGAAAACCGCTAGACCATTCAGGTATGACCTAAATCACATCCCTTATGATTATACAGTGGAAGTGAGAAATTGATTTAAGCGCCTAGATCTGATAGAGTGCCTGAGGAACTATGGAATGAGGTTCATGACATTGTACAGGAGACAGGGATCAAGACCATCCCCATGGAAAAGAAATGCAAAAAAGCAAAATGGCTGTCTGGGGAGGCCTTACAAATAGCTGTGAAAAGAAGAGAAGTGAAAAGCAAAGGAGAAAAGGAAAGATATAAGCATCTGAATGCAGAGTTCCAAGGAATAGCAAGAAGAGATAAGAAAGCCTTCTTCAGTGACCAATGCAAAGAAATAGAGGAAAACAACAGAATGGGAAAGACTAGAGATCTCTTCAAGAAAATTAGAGATACCAAGGGAACATTTCATGCCACGATGGGCTCGATAAAGGACAGAAATGGTATGGACCTAACAGAAGCAGAAGATATTAAGAAGAGGTGGCAAGAATACACAGAAGAACTATACAAAAAAGATCTTCACCACCCAGATAATCACGATGGTGTGATCACTCATCTAGAGCCAGACATCCTGGAATGTGAAGTCAAGTGGGCCTTAGGAAGCATCACTACGAACAAAGCTAGTAGAGGTGATGGAATTCCAGTTGAGCTATTTCAAATCCTGAAAGATGATGCTGTGAAAGTGCTGCATTCAATATGCCAGCAAATTTGGAAAACTCAGCAGTGGCCACAGGACTGGAAAAGGTCAGTTTTCATTCCAGTCCCAAAGAAAGGCAATGCCAAAGAATGCTCAAACTACTGCACAATTGCACTCATCTCACATGCTAGTAAAGTAATGCTCAAAATTCTCCAAGCCAAGCTTCAGCGATACATGAACCATGAACTTCCTGATGTTCAAGCTGGTTTTAGAAAAGGCAGAGGAACCAGAGATCAAATTGCCAAAATCCACTGGATCATGGGAAAACCAAGAGAGTTCCAGAAAAACATCTATTTCTGCTTTATTGACTATGCCAAAGCCTTTGACTGTGTGGATCACAATAAACTGTGGGGAATTCTGAAAGAGATGGGAAAACCAGACCACCTGACCTGCCTCTTGAGAAATCTGTATGCAGGTCAGGAAGGAACAGTTAGAACTGGAAATGGAACAACAGACTGGTTCTAAATAGGAAAAGGAGTACGTCAAGGCTGTATGTTGCCACCCTGCTTATTTAACTTATATGCAGAGTACATCATAAGAAATGCTGGACTGGAAGAAACACAAGCTGGGATCAAGATTGCCGGGAGAAATATCAATAACCTCAGATATGCAGATGACAGCACCCTTATGGCAGAAAGTGAAGAGGAACTAAAAAGCCTCTTGATGAAAGTGAAAGAGGAGAGTGTAAAAGTTGGCTTAAAGCTCAACATTCAGAAAACGAAGATCATGGCATCTGGTCCCATCACTTCATGGCAAATAGATGGGGAAACAGTGGAAACAGTGTCAGACTTTATTTTGGGGGGCTCCAAAAAATAAAATCACTGTGGATGGTGACTGCAGCCATGAAATTAAGACACTTACTCCTTGGAAGAAAAGTTATGACCAACCTAGATAGCATATTCAAAAGCAGAGACATTACTTTGCCAACTAAGGTCCGTCTAGTCAAGGCTATGGTGTTTCCAGTGGTCAAGTACAGATGTGAGAGTTGGGCTGTGAAGAAGATTGAGCACTAAAGAATTGATGCTTTTGAACTGTGGTATTGGAGAAGACTCTTGAGAGTCCCTTGGACTGCAAGGAGATCCAACCAGTCCATTCTAAAGGAGATCAGCCCTGGGATGTCTTTGGAAGGAATGATGGTAAAGTTGAAACTCCAGTCCTTTGGCCACCTCATGTGAAGAGTTGACTCAGTGGAAAAGACTCTGATGCTGGGAGGGATTGGGGGCAGGAGGAGAAGGGGACGACCCAGGATGAGATGGCTGGATGGCATGACTGTTTGATGGAAGTGATTCTGAGTGAACTCCAGGTGTTGGTGATGGACAGGGAGGCCTGGCATGCTGTGATTCATGGGGTCGCAAAGAGTCGGACATGACTGAGCGACTGAACTGAACTGAATGAACCCCGTCTGACATCCGTAGATAGTGCAAAGGATCAGCTTCACTGATTTTGGGGAATTATTTATTTGAGAATCTTGGCTTTGTAAATGTTCCTAGATAATCTGACAATTTACTGAAAATATGTTAGACTAATTGCACTTTACTTTCCAACACATATCACTTTTAATTTTCAGTGGATGTAATTTTAAAATGTAGTGAATGTAGAACCTTGGATTTGCAGAATTAATTTTCCTTATTTACATCAGTGTTTCAAAATGAGGTGGTAACTTTCAGCATTTGTAGTCATATGTACCTCCCATAGCATGTGTAATCATGGGAAATATTCATCTATTCATCTTTTTATTCTCTCAATATTATACAGTAAGTGTATGTTATATGCACATAATAGTAAGTAAGGTTGCCACAATTTCTATAGCAAAAGTTTTATATTCTAGTAAAGGAGATAATTAAATTAGTGATTATAATCTTAGCAAGTAAGGGTTAAAGCAATTACAAATCACCACATAAGCACACTGGAGAAACACCTATGGGTTATTATCATATCCTGAGACTCTCCCAAAGGTTGAGGGCAAATTCCACAAGTTGTACCAAGTTTAAAAGAAAGGGAAAGTAATGCAACATTGTTAATCAACTATATTCCAGTTTATAAAAAAATTTAAGAAAATGAGAATAACACAACTGGGAAAATGCAATATTAACTCATCAAATCTTTAAGAAATAAAACCTTAGATCTTTTTCAAAAATCCATAAAATTAAAACAATAAAAAAGCAGTGTAATTTATGAGAAAAGATACTACAGTGGTTTTTCTCAGTGATTTATACCTAGCTCAATGCCTGTCACCTAGAAAGCACTGGTTAAATTTTTGAAATGAACAATTAATGGATAACATAACTGTTGATAAATACTGAAATGGGCTTCCCAGGTGGCTCAGTGGTAAAGAATCACCTGCCAATCGAAGAGACACAGGAGACATGGGTTCGATCCCTGGGTCAGGAAGATCCCCTGGAGGAGGAAATGGCAACCCACTCCAGTATTCTTGCCTAGGAAATCCCATGGACAGAGGGGCCTGGCTGGTTACAGTCCATGGGGTCACAAAAGAGTCAGACATGACTTGGTGGCTGAGCACACATACAAGCAGGCATATACCAAAATATCTCTTTCCATGTCTCAGTCCAATGGTGTTGTCTGTGTTATTATTATTGTTGCTTCAAGTTATCATGTGTCAAACTCCTATGTGTCATTAAAAACTTAGTACCTTATGAGGAAGTTATGATATAACATAAAAATAAACATGATTTATAGAAGTTAAATAACTTGCCAAAGGTCACCTAGACCATAAAGGTCAGAGCTGAGATACATTCCCTTACCCATCTCATCCATCTCATCTGATGTGACCCGCTCTTTTCCCATGACATTATGAAGTTCTTTCAACCAAAGCAATAACTGGATTCTTTCCACCCATATGTTATTTTATGACCCAGAGAAAATAAACCTGCTTAGCAGTGGCTGTCTTCATATAAGCTTACGGAAAATGTTACTACGATCAAAAGTTAGAAATGAAAAATACCTCTCACAACTCATTTCCTAGCTAGAGGACATAACACTTCGTCTAAATGCCAAGGATTGTTCGGTTACAGAGCAAGCTGAAAGCCTGGATGAAGCACTATATCTTATTTTGCAGAAAATAACCTTTCAGGAAGGAATAAATGCTTCTCAATGATGATATGAACTCTCTCACAAATAAATTCACCCCTCATCTGTCAAGCTTAAATTAACATTGGGAGATGTACTGTGCTTCTCAGAGGGACTGAAAGTCCTGCCTTTGAGTCAACCTTGATGTCTTCAAAGTTAATAAGCATATATTAAGATAAGAATCTACCTAACAGTCTGTACTATGGAAGTTTAATACTTTGGATGTTTTATTCTTAAAAGGAAATAATGTCTACGCACTTGGAGCTTATACTGAGTAACTTAGAAGTAATAGGGGACATAAAACATAACATATAATTAGAGTCTTTAATAAATACTTGATTTTAGGACAGTGAAAACAAACACAATTGAAGTAGAGTGAAAAGGAGAAAATAAGGAAAAGCTGTAAATGTCAGAGGTGGACATTCTGCTGTGGCTCAGGGTTCAAAATTGCATAGTAGAAAGTTTTGGACTGAAATTCTTAAAACTTAGTGAACAATCATCTAGGTGCTTGAGCATGAAAATGAAAGTCACTCAGTCATGTCTGACTCTTTGTGACTCCATGGACTAGTCCATGGAATTCTCCAGGCCAGAATACTGGAGTGGGTAGCTTTTCCCTTCTCCGGGGGATTTTCCCAACCCAGGGATCGAATCCAGGTCTCCCGAATTGCAGGCCGATTCTTTATCAGCTGAGCCATAAGGGAAGCAGGTGCTTGGATTTAGGTATTAACTCTTTCATTCATTCTTTTTTGGTTCAGTTCAGTCACTCTGTAGTGTCTGACTCTTTGTGACCTCATGGACTGCAGCACGCCAGGCGTCCCTGTCCACTACCAACTCCCTGAGCTTGCTCAAACTCACGTCCATCGAGTCAGTGATGGCATACAACCATCTCATCCTCATTCAACCATCTCAAACATCTCATTTTTTTGTTCATTCATAAAATTTATTGGATACTTATTATGGGCCATGCGTTATCTCAGGCATTAGATATATTTTAGTGAATAAAATATGTATGGTTCTTGCCTTTATGGATTTAGCAATAGTCAAGTAAACAAGTCAAAAGCAACGATCTACCTATTGACCCCTCTGGTTTCTTCCTTTCTCTTTCCCTCCTTCTCTAGATAGATAAACAAATGCAGATACAGGCACATGTGTATGAAGATGTATGTGGGTATAAAATATATATGGGTAGTGGAACAAAACTCACCACTCAAAATGTCTCTCTCACCTGCAGATTATTTCTCCTGAAAAAGAATCAATGCCCAAAAGACTCAGGAAAAAACACTTTGGCCTTCCCTAATGGCCTGAAATTTTTAGACAGAGGGTCAATTACAGGGATCAAGCTATCATCAGAGATGTCTGCAGTGAATACGTGTTGGGTATGGCGGGGATACTCTCTGAGTTCAGAGTCTAGTCTGTGTCATCTTGTCTCTTCATGGACCACCAAACATTTGTTCATCTAAAACTTGCTTTTCCATCTACGTGTCTTTCCCCTTTCCAAACTTCCAAACCACAACCCCAACATCCCCTTTAGTCTTTAGTTGAAGATGGTATCTAAGGTAAGGCTTTCAGCTATTTTAGTAACTCAGTATTCCTGGACCTCTTCCATATATGTGTGTTGTTAAACTTTGAACTGGCAGAGATTGAAGACAAAAGGAAAAGGGGATCGAAGAGAATGAGATGATTAGGTAGCATCACTGACCCAATGGACATGAATCTGAGCAAAATCTGGGAGATGTAGGACAGAGAAGGCTGGTGTGTGGCAGTCAGTGGGATCACAGAGTTGGACACAATTTAGCAACTGAACAACATCATTAAACTTTGAGGTTCCCCTGTTAATCTGTGTTGTAATTCTTAGATCAGCTAGAAGAACCTAGAAGGGTACAAGAACATTTCTTCCTTCCCTAACACATGTTTTATCTTCACATCTACAAACTGTGGCAAATAACATACAGGGAAATAAACAAGGGACAATAAGGACAATAATTAGAGCTACCTAGACAGAGTGGTCAGGAAAGATGTTGCTGAAAAGTGACATGAGAAGTCTTGAAAAATGTGAGAATGTCTCCTGTGCAAAGAGCAAAGACATTCCAGATAGAAGGAAGGGCAGGTGAGAAGGCTCTGAGACTAGAGCAATCGTAGGACATTTAAAAGGTTTACTGTGGCTGGAGGAATGGAGAAGGTAGCACAAGTCAGTTAAATGCAAGGTCAGACCAGGACAAGATCAGACATGGATTTATGAGACTTGGAATAGTATTGTTACATTATTCTAAGAGAAAAAAAAAAAAAAAAAGTGATTTTAGAAAGTAATTTGTGATTTCAAAGATTTTGATGGCTTGTAAGTGCAGAAAAGATTGGAGGGAGTTTGGAGTGAAAGCAAGAGGAAGTCTCCTACTCAGTGACGGGTAGCTGAGGATGGAGGCGTAAACTGAAATGGTGACAGGGAAAACAGACAAAAATGAACAGAGTCAATATATATTTGGAGGTAGGAAAATAGAAGAAGATGCTTGCTCTGTCTGTATCTTGTATTCTTGATAAAATTTTTCAATTGTGTTATTTATAAAATTCTCTTAGAGTTATGGCTTTATAGAAGCTACAAGATATTTTTAATAAGGAATATTAGAAAATCAGATATTCCTAAGGAATTTTAGTGTTACTTCTGCATTAAATCAAATTTGCCTAATCTTAACTAGGTCAACTAGCTTTATTCATTGTTTTTACCTGTTAACTAGAGTTAATAAATGTCCTATTTATTATATTCCAATTCCTTGAATTGCTGTTTTAATGATAGTGTAAACACCTTTTATTTAAGGTGTTTGAGATATGTTCTAACTAATGCTTTGGGATTTGGGGGAAATTTTCTAAAACACCTACTTAAGAAGGATATTTTCAATAGATTATCCATAAATAATTTATGTGATTTTTCAGAAATAACATCTTGGAGTCATTTGGGCTTCACAAGAAAAATTTTAGCCTATAAAAGCTACTATCTGAAAGCTCTTTCATAATCTAATATTACTTCACTAATTTACAATCTTGTCTTCTAATTCTGCCAGTTAAGATAAAGAATAAAATCTGTCATTGGCATTTTGTTTGGTTTTGTATGCTTTAAGAAAGATGAAAAAAATAACAGGAATTTTATGGAATAGATACATTAAAAATAATAATTTTTAATGGTCAATAGGTATCTTTTAAAGAATGAAAAGTTTTCCTATTTCAGCAGTTAAGAGTCATCACATATTAAAAAATAATTAATACAGTAATTCAAAAGCTGATATAGTAGATATTAGGTAAAGGAATAATATTCCATTTTCAACCATGATGTTTCTATTTTGAAAATCCTTTACAGTGAATTAATTTTCTGCTGAATGATTCAACATTTATAACACTCTAAGCATAATATTAAAATTCTATATAAATAAGCAAAAAGTTGACCTTATGGAGATTACTTATTGATTTATAATAATAATCCAAAATCATCTACAGTCTCTAAAACTGCCATAAAAATGTCAGAAAAAATTGAGTTATTTTCTATTCCTTGAACAGAAAACATTTTGAAAACTTCACAGTACAAAGTTCAGAAATGCTAAGCGTGTTTCTTTTCACAAGGCTGTAGGAGAAAACAGGGTCTATTTTTCACCTAGGCACTGGTCTATGGTATGAAATTATGGTTCAGATAACCCAATCCCATTTTAGGGTGTTTACTGATTTACTTTGTCCCTCAACTACAGCCTAGTTTTCTTAAAAGTGATTATAGGATAAAAACAAACATCAAGGTCATGTCTGATGTGAAGATGGGACTCTATCATGGCAGGCAGGTTTCAAAAGCTTGGCTCACTTCCTAGAAACTGGCTAAAAATTCGGATCAGGCCATAACACATGATACATAAACAATATTTGTAGGTGAAAATTGAGTTTACATTTTTAAGTTAAAATTGCAACACTGTATTTTCCTAGATATATGGGGAAAACGGAAGACCCTAACTAAAATATCTGAAATGCCTCTCAACCAATATCTGTGGGGCAATGGTACAACAGAAACCTCTTGGATCTTGCCTAAGGAAGTGTTGAATTATATGGGAGGAAGCACGAGAGGAAAGAAAGGAAAGGAGGGAGAAGCCGAGATGGACACAGGAAATCCAACTCTGATCATCATTATCTTTTATTTTTGACATGTCCAAGACAATGCCATTTATTGTTTAAGAAGACGGGGAAATATTTGTAGCAGGGGTTAGGCACAAATGTGTTTGCTCATTTAAATATTTATTAAATAAAATAATAAAAATGATGTAAATGACACTTTGTACATGTTAAAGTAGAAACGTCTTGATAATTTTTTCTCATTTACTTTGAATTTTACAACTGAAATGAGGAACAGAAACATACAAAAAATGAATATTATTATGAAGATAATCTGCAAGAAAGGACTCTGCTCACATTGTTTCTCCTTGTGGATGGGAAAGACTCAAGGAAACAGAATCTTTAGAGAAAAAGTTTGTGAGACCACAGGGCAGCTGCCACCTGAAATCCATTCTTCAATCACAATCAGGGAGAAATAAAATCGAGTTTTATGTATTGTATCTGAGGGATTTATAAATTGCCAGACACACCCAACAGAGTTTAGAAGTCTCAAAACTGAGTTCTTTCACTGTATTTTTGTTTGTTTTGTTTTTGCACTGTTATTGTTATCTTCCCAATGATTCCCAGTGAAACCGACAAAATGAAATGGTCTGGGGGCACCTCTGAGCAAGAGCACCAGAGAAAGAGCAGACAAAGTAACTGTTTCATCCTGCAACCAAAGCACAGGGATAGAAGTATCCAAGAGAGTCCATGCCTTAAATTTTGCTTTTATTTTCATTAGTCTGGGAGGTGGGTGCAAAAACATCCTGCTGCGATTTATGTTACAGAGTGTTCTGCCTATGTTTTCCTCTAAGAGTTTTATAATGTCTGGCCTTACCTTCAGATCTTTAATCCATTTTGAGTTTATTTTTCTGTATGGTATTAGGGAGTGTTCTAATTTGATTCTTTTATATGTAGCTGTCCAATTTTTCTAGCATCACTTTTTGAAGAGGCCTTCTTCATTCCATTGTATATCCTTGCCTTCTTTGTCAGATTAGGTGACCATAATTATGTGGGTTTATCTCTAGGATTTCTATCCTCTTCCATTTATTTTTTTTCATACAGATTGAAGTAAATCAAAAACAGAAAAACAAATATTGTATATTACCACATGCATGTTGAATCTAGAAAAATGGTACAGATTTTATTCGCAAAATGGAAATAGAGACACAGACATAGAGAACAAACATACAGCCACCAAGGGGAAAAAGAGGAGGAATGGGATGAATTGGGAGATCAGGTTTGACATATATGCACTATTGATACTATGTATAAAACAGATAACTAATGCAAACACACTTTATAGCTTGGGGAACCCTACCCAGTGCTCCGTGGTGACCTAAATGGGAAGAAAATACAACAAATGAGGGCGTATACATATAATTGATGCTGTGTAATAGAAACTAATACAACATTGTAAAATAATTCTACTCCAAAAAAATTATGAAAAAAGAGGGAACACAGAAATTTGCCACTAGCAAGAGAAAAAGGTCACTGGTAATTCTCTCGGGCACGTGGCAAAAGGAGATAAAAGAAGAATCAGAATCTGGTCCCATGACAGGTTCTTGGGATTGAGAGAAAGCAAATTAAATTTCAAGATGACCACGCTCAACAGTGTCAGATCTGTCTAATAAGCCACACTCAATGATTACTGTGATAATTACAAATCAGGCAAAACAAATATTCAGCATAGTGACTTAATACGTACTTAATACATACTGAGTTAATGATGAATGGCAATTTTCATCCCTTAATATTCATTTTTAAATTGTGGCTGTATACAAAGTTGTTTCCTTAAAGGAAAGGGACTGGGGATGTCAAATATTTCAGAATTTAAAACAAAGACAGAATATACAAAAGATTAAGTGACTGGAAGTTTAATGGTCATGGTATTGAGGAATTTTAGCACCCACACATTGATAGAAACCAAACTGCGGTAGACTGAGGAGTATATGTAGAAAAGAAACTAGAGCAGGAAAGGAACCCTGAAATTGTTAAAACTAAAAGAAAATATAGGGAAAAGTATTCTGAAATTGACATTGGAAAAAATAGTTATTGGAAATGACACCAGAAGAACAGGCAAAAAAAAAAAAAAAAAAAAAGACAAATGGGACTATATCAAACTAAAAGCTACTTGCACAACAAAGAAAACAATTAGCCAAGTGAAGAAAAAGCCTATGTAATAGAAGTAAATATTTTCAAATCACATATCTCATAAAAGATTAGTATCCAAATCACATAAGAAACTCCTACATCTCAATATCAGAAAAAACACCTCATTTTAAAGTGGGAAAAATATCTGAATAGATATTTCTTCAAAGAAGACATATGTACACATGTCCATCAGGTATATTAAAATGTGTTCAACACTGTGGAAATGCAAGTAGAAACCACAATGAGATGCCACCTTATACTAAATGTTGGGATAGTTAGTATCAACAAGATATGAGATAACAAATGTTGGCAAGCATGTGGAGAAAATGGAACTGTTGTACATTTTTGGTGGGAATGTAAATTGGTACAGCTATTAGTGAAAACAGCATGAAAGTGAAAGTTGCTCAGTCGTGTCCGACTCTTTGTGACCCCCATGGACTCCATGGAAAATACAGTCCATGGAATTCTCCACGCCAGAATACTGGAATGGGTAGCCTTGCCCTTCTCGAGTGGATCTTCCCAACCCAGGGATTGAACCCAGGTCTCCCGCATTGCAGGGGGATACTTTACCAGCTGAGCCACAAGGGAAGCCCAAGAATACTGGAGTGGGTAGCCAATCCCTTCTCCAGTGGATCTTTCTGACTCAGGAATCGAACTGGGATCTCTTGCATTGCAGGTGGATTCTTTAACAACTGAGCTATCGGGGAAGCCCGAAAACAGCATGGGGTTTCCTCAAAAAATGGAAATATTATATGATCCGGCAATTACACTTCTGAGTATACACCCAAAATGAATCGAAATCAAGATCCTAAAAATGTATCTGTCCTCTCATGTTCATTGATATTTATAGGATATTTATAATATTTTACAATACTTATGAATGAAAAGACATGAAATAACCTAAATGTCCACAGACAGATGAATGGGTAAAGGAAAGGCTGTATATGCGTAACATGGAATTGTTTCTAAATGAATTGTTTCATTTAGAATCACATGAAGGAACTTGGAGGATATCATGCAAAGTGAAAAAAAGCCAGATTCAGAAAAACAAATATTATAGGATCTCATACTATATTAGGAATCAAAAATGGTCAAATTCATAGACTACATGTGTTTAACAAGGGGCTGAGGGAAGGATAAACTGGGCAGATGTTGGTCAAAGGATACCAAGTTTCACTTATGTAAGATGAGTAAGTCATAGAGATGTACAATCCAGCATTGTTCATATAGCTAACCGTAGTGTCTTACACACATAAAAAATTTAAGATGGTAGACCTAATGGTAAATGCTAATATTTACCATTAGGTTAAAAAAAAAAAAAAGAGGGAAAAAACACTTACAGATGATGGTTATGTTTAACGCATTGCTTGTGGCACTTGCACAGGCATTCTAACTCATCAGCACATACATTAAATAGGTACAGATTTTTACGTGGATAACACCTCAAAAAATATAAAGTAAAATGGATTCTCAAAACTTTTACTTTGAAGTTAATGCAGTGCTGCTACCAAATAGCATTAATTTTGCCTTTCCTGGGACATCTGTCAGTGACCAGAGACATTTTAATTGATACAAACTGAAGGTCGACACGTCTCATCTGCTAAACACTGGATAAGAACCAACAATAATTACCTGGCCCCAAATTTCAAATTTTGACAATTCAGAATATTTGTGTAAGTGGGTTTAACATTTATATGTGTTAGTCATTCAGTCATGTCCAACTCTTTGTGACCCCATGGACTGTAGCCCACCAAGCTCCTCTGTCCATGGAATTCTCCAGGCAAGAATACTGGAGTGTGTTGCTATTCCCTTTAGAAGTATAATGCTTAATAATATTCACTGTGAGAGACATCTCTCGATCAGAAATGCAACTGTTCCAGAATCAGTTCAGTTCAGTCATTCAGTTGTGTCCAACTCTTTGTGACCCCATGGACTGCAGCATGCTAGGCTTCCCTGTGCACCAACTCCCAGGGCTTACCCAAACTCATATCGGTGATCAAGATGGCGATAGTGATGCCAATGATGTCTATGTTCCAGAATACATTTTACTTAAACCCATTCACAATATTTGCTGTCAGTCTGCTAATAAGCTCTAGGCATGCCCTGCTTATTTAACTTCTATGCAGAGTACATCATGAGAAAGGCCGGGCTGGAAGAGGCACAGGCTGGAATCAAGATTGCTAGGAGAAATATCACTAACCTCAGATATGCAGATGACACCACCCTTATGGCAGAAAGTGAAAGAGGAGAGTGAAAAAGTTGGCTTAAAGCTCAACATTAGGAAAACTAAGATCATGGCATCTGGTCCTATCACTTCATGGGAAATAGGTGGGGAAACAGTGGAAACAGTGTCAGACTTTATTTTGGGGGGGGCTCCAAAATCACTGTGGATGGTGATTGCAGCCATGAAATTAAAATTATGCTATCTAACTTACTCCTTGGAAGGAAAGTTATGACCAACCTAGATAGCATATTCAAAAGCAGAGACATTACTTTGCCAACAAAGGCCCATCTAGTCACAGCTATGGTTTTCCCAGTAGTCGTGTATGGATGTGAGAGTTGGATTGTAAAGAAAGCTGAGTGCCGAAGAATTGATGCTTTTGAACTGTGGTGTTGGAGAAGACTCTTGAGAGTCCCTTGGACTGCAAGGAGATCTAAGCAGTCCATCCTAAAGGAGATCAGTCCTGGGTGTTCTTTGGAAGAAATGATGCTAAAGCTGAAACTCCAGTACTTTGGCCACCTCATGCGAAGAGTTGACTCATTGGAAAAGACTCTGATGCTGGGAGGGATTGGGGGCAGGAGGAGAAGGGGACGACAGAGGATGAGATGGCTGGATGGCATCACCGACTCGATGGACATGAGTTTGAGTGAACTCCGCGAGTTGGTGATGGACAGGGAGGCCTGGTGTGCTGCGATTCATGGGGTCACAAAGAGTCGGACACGACTGAGCGACTGAACTGAACTGAACTGAGGCATGCCAAACAGGGCTTCCCTGGTAGTTCAGCTGGTAAAGAATCCGCCTGCAAAAGGGAGACCCCCAGTTCGATTCTTCCAGAGTCAGGAAGATCCCCTGGAGAAGAGAATGGCACCCACTCCAGTACTGCTGCCTAGAGAATCCCATGAATAAAGAGGAGCCTGGTGGACTAAGGCCCATGGGATTGCAGAGAGTTGGACACCACTGAGGACTTAAAAAAAAAAAAAGCCAAGTAGAGTGCGCTGTTTTTTTTTTTTTTTTTAATATACTAACCTCAAGTGAAAAGAAAAAATAAATAAATAAATAAATGCCCCTTACTATTGCATTGATTTTTAAATTTAAATACTCCTCTTTCACTTATGTAGCCTATTGACTGCATCAATTGGTTTTGTATCTTACAATTGTTAGGAAGGCCTAATTCTCTGGAAGGTGTAGCACACATATTTTAACAAGTTTAGCATGATATTCTGGGAATAGGAGTCTTCTTAAATTGTCCTGCATAAAAAATACCATCTGGCCAGTGGGTCCATTAAAGTTATTCCACATTGAAAATGACATTCAGGAAGGAATGTTACAGTCTTTCTGTTTGCAGTACTAAGTATCTTAAATTTGCTTTGAAAGTTCCTGTGTGTGTGTGTGTGTGTGTGTGTGTGTGTGTGACAAAAGATTACTTTGGTCGAGAAAAAAAAATCTATAGGGCTTTAGTATCTAGTATTTTGTTATATCTGTCTGAATATTGATGATTTCAAAATTAAATATTCATATGCAGACATGTTAATAGAACTGTTATTTATAAAATGACAACTATGGAGATAAACAGAGTTGTATAAGGGGAATTTCAGCAATCCAAGAAGAGAAATCTGAGATAAAATTGTTAAATAAAACCCTAGAAATGTGTTAAACAAAAAAAGAAATAAGATCTACAGGAAAAAAAAAACATTAAAAATCTACACAGATACAAAAATGTACTTGAATAGTTTCAAAGACATATTCCTGTTTCCTTGGAATGAAAGATTCATGGTGGTAAATGTATATTATTTCATTTACATTAAGTTGATACTATGAATTGAATCAATATTAACTACTATCTGGGTTGGATTTTGGAAAAATCATTTTTTAATTATTCTAAAAATTTTTATGACAAATATCTACAAAATGGCCAGGACATCTTTGAGAAGAAATAATTAAGAGGGAAACTGTCTTTAGTAGGAAATGGAAATTAATTATGAAAAGGAATCAATTCAGATTGGCAATGACTTGATTGCTAGACAGAAACAATCATACTCAAAGTCTGTAGGGGAAGTTGGATTATTCACTTAGAAGCTCTAGGTGACAAACGCTTAGCCATTTTGAGAAAAATAAAATAATAAATATTTATTTTCCAAAAAGCAAAAACAAGACCAGGAGCTGACTGTGGCTCAGATCATGGACTCCTTATTGCCAAATTCAGACTTATTTTGAACAAAGTAGGGAATACCACTAGACCATTCAGGTATGACCTAAATTGAATCCCTTACAATTATACAGTGTAAGTGAGAGATTCAAGGGATTAGATCTGACAGAGCGCCTGAAGAACTAAGGAGAGAGATTCGTGACGCTGTACAGGAGGCAGTGATCAAGACCATCCCCCAGAAAAAGGAATGCAAAAAGGAAAACAGTTGTCTTAGAAGGGCTTACAAATAGCTGAGAAAAGAAGAGAAACAAAAGGCAAAGGAGAAAAGGAAAGATATACCCATTTGAATGCGGACTTCCAAAGAATAGCAAGGAGAGATAAAGCCTTCCTCAGTGATCAATGCTAAGAAACCGAGGAAAACAATAGAATAAGAATAGAAATCTCTTCAAGAAAATTAGAGATACCAAGGGAAAATTTCATGCAAAGATGGGCACAATAAAGGGCAGAAATATTATGGACCTAAGAGAAGCAGAAGATATTAAGAAGAGGCAAAAACACACAGATCTATACAAAAAATATCTTTATGACCCAGATAACCACAATGGTGTGATCACTCATCTAGTGCCAGACATCCTAGAACGCAAAGTCAAGTGGGCCTTAGGAAGCATCACTACAAACAAAGCCGGTGGAGGTGATAGGATTCCAGTTGAGCTATTTCAAATCCTGAAAGATGATGCTGTGAAAGTGCTGCATATAATATGCCAGCAAATGTGGAAAACTCAGCAGTGGCCACAGGACTGGAAAAGGTCAGTTTTCATTCCAATCCCAAAGAAAGGCAATGCCAAAAAATGTTCAAACTACCGCACAATTGTACTCATCTCACATGCTAGCAAAGTAATGCTCAAAATCCTCCAAGCCAGGCTTCAACAGTGTGTGAACTGTGAACTTCCAGATGTTCAAGTTGGATTTAGAACAGGCAGAGGAACCAGAGATCAAATTGCTAACACCTGTTGGATCATCAATAAAGCAAGAGAGTTCCAGGAAAACATCTGCTTTATTGACTACGCCAATGCCTTTGACTGGGCGGATCACAATAAACTGTGGAAAATTCTTCAAGAGATGAGAATACCAGACCATCTGACCTGCCTCCTGAGAAATTTGTATGCAGGTCAAGAAGCAACAGTTAGAACTGGACATCGAACAACAGACTGGTTCCAAATCGGGAAAGGAGTACATCAATACCGTCACCCTGCTATTTAACTTATATGCAGAGTACATTATGCAAAATACTGGGCTGGATGAAGCACAAGCTGGAATCAAGATTACCGGGAGAAAAATCAATAACCTCAATACACATATGACATCACCCTATGGCAGAAAGCGAAGAGAAATAAAAAAGCCTCTTGATGAAAGTGAAAGAGGAGAGTGAAAAAGCTGGCTTAAAGCTCAACACTCAGAAACTAAGAACATGGCATCTGGTCCCAACATTTCATGGCAAACAGATGGGGAATCAATGGAAATAGTGACAGACTTTATTTTGGGGGGCTCCAAAATCACTGCAGATGGTGACTGCAGTCATGAAATTAAAAGACACTTACTCTTTGGAAGAAAAGTTATAACCAACCTAGACAGCATATTAAAAAGCAGAGACATAACGTTGCCAACAAAGGTTCTTATAGTCAAAACTATGGTTTTTCCAGTAGTTATGTATGGATGTGAGAGCTGGAATATAAAGAAAGTTGAGTGCTGAAGAATTGATGCTTTTGAACTGTGGTGTTGGAGAAGACTCCTTGGACAGCAAGGAGATCCAACCAGTCCATCCTAAAGGAAATCAGTCCTGAATATTTATTGGAAGATCTAATGCTGAAGCTGAAGCTCCAGTACTCTGGCCACCTGATGTGAAGAACTGACTCATTGGAAAAGACCCTGATGCTGAGAAAGACTGAAGGTGGAGAAAGGGAGAACAGAGAATGAGACGATTGGATGGCATCACCGACTTGATGGACATGAATTTGAGCAAGCTCCTGGAGTTGGTGATAGACAGGGAAGCCTGGCATGCTGCAGTCCATGGGGTCACAAAGAGTTGGACACGACTGAGAGACTGAACTGAACTGAACTACTAAACCCAACGAATACTTCCTATAAACGAAGTGAAAATCTAAACCTGTTGGGAGCATGTTTTGAATAATTTTTAATAAAGGAGGTTTCTAGAAATTAACTTAAAACTCTAGAAATAAAAATAAGTGTATAATTATTTTAATTTAAATACATAATATCTTGCCTAAAATAAATGTCTGTGTGTGTGTATGTGTGCCCGGGTGTTCAAATGATAACAAACTAGAAAGAATTCCAAGGCAGCAATTTGGTAGGTGGTGTATACTGGACTGTCAGAGTGGGAATTTGTTGTGATAAGTGATTAGATTCAGGTCTCACACACTGAAGTCAGGCTTGGTGTCATTTGCTTATAAGACCGATCTTAAATATTTAACTTATTTGAAGCTTCAGCTCATCCTTAAAATGAGGATGATAGTATCATAGAGTTAATTTGTAGTGTCTATAAAGGTTATTGAGAGCATAATAATCTTTACATAAGAAAAAAATACTATTTTTAAAATTTATTTAAGGTTAATAGCAGTGAAGAGGTCGCAGAGCTCTTAGTACCAGAGTTGCAACCTCAGTCCAGTGTTTTTGACTCCAAGCCTAATGTTGCTTATGTAAACACTATCTTTAACTACAAAAATGAAAATGTAAGAGTCTCTTAAGAAGCTTCTGTAAGAAACATTAGCTACACTACATTTTGTCCTTTTAATTTAAACTCATAGCATTGTTTTTAACTACAATTATTTATTGGAACAAGGACCTACTAGATAATGCAGGGAATTCTAATCAGTATTCTACAATAACCTATAGGGAAAAGAATCTGAAAAAAGAATGGATATATTACATCTATAACCTAATCATTTTGCTGTACATCTGAAATTAACACAACATTGTAAATATCATACTCTAATACAAAATAAAAATTAAATTTTTAAATAAAAAATTAATGATTGCTATAATGAAACAGGGCTTTCCAGATGGCTCAGTGGTAAAGAATCCTCCTGCCAATGCGGGAGACATGGAGACACAGACTGGATCCCTGGGTCGGGAAGATTTTCTGTATAAGAAAATGGCAACCTGCTCCATTATTCTTGTCTGGAAAATCCATGGACCGAAGAGTCTGGCATGCTACAGTCATGGGGTTGCAAACAGTCAGATACAACTTAACATGCACAGAGCAGCTCATGATGAAATATATTTGCTTTTTAAATTATCAATATATCAGCATATAGCCAGATGAGCATACAATTGATTGTTGTCTCTATATACTTAATATTCTACCATTATATATTTAAAGTAAAAAAAAAATGCACAGCCAAGGATAGTTAAAGGAGACCTGATCAATAAGTAAGGTCTTCAGTTGAAATTTTTCTTCTACTCTCCTTTCTTTGGGACAGAGTTTTTCAAGAGTCATGACCTAAGTAAAAGACTCTGCCTGTTTAAAGTCTAGGAAGAGTCTGGGTGACTATTTGGTATAGCACACACAAAACATGATTCATCAAACACTGAACATGAACACTGTACTAATAAAACCAATGAGGCGTAGCTATTGGCAGTTACTACAAAATATGCCCACTTAAAAATAAACCAAAACATCCCATCTTCCACCCATAAACCTAAACACATTTATATATCCGAGGATGGCCATTTTCACAACACAGAACTTTGGGATGGGGGAAGAAAACTTAAAAGATTCACTGGCAGTTTCCTCTAAGTGTTTATAAGAATTATAGAATTAACTGTAATCCCCAAAGTTTAGTTTTATGAAAGTGCACAGATAACTAAAAGAAAATCATTAATAGTAGTCAGGTAAACATTTAGAGAGTCTAGACAGAATTATTACTATTTTTTAATTCCAGGGATAGGATGAAAAGTACCGAGTATCAGGTATACTTGAGTACAACTGAAAACATCCGGGCACAAGCATAACTGATAATTTGGAAGAGAGGAATGTTGGATATGTGGAGGAAACCAGCTGCTTACTTTGTTTCTGGATAAGCCTGGGCACAAGTGTCACTTGTCCTAATGCCCTCATTCTACTAACGAGAAAGCTGAAGTCAAAAAAGAACATTTTTTCCAAGGTCACAAGGCTACTATCCTAGTCAGACCTTGAACTCAGTTCTGATTTCAAATTCTAGTGCTGCACCTTGCTGCCTGCCAGCAGCATGGTAATAAGATTCTATTTCACTAGGTACTTAACCCAGACATTTTGCTTAAAGGGAAAATAATTTCATGAAAAACTCGTTTGCCTACATATTTTGAATAGCATTTTGAAACCTATGGCTGGGAAACTGGACATTATTAATATTTAACTATCCAGGAAAATGCTATGTATGCTCAAGTTCTAGTTGTGCAAAGTCATACTTAACCCTTGCCTCCACTTTTTGTACATTTTGTATCCCAGGAGAGCTAATAAGAAAGCAGGGTATCTGCTGTATAATTGGCATCTAGGTTTTGCTGCCCCACATCTATTTTCCTTCTGAGGAAAACCGTGTTACTTTATTTATTTAGAGAAGTCACTCTTGTGTGACTTTCTGTCACACAGAAAGCAGATCAATCAGAGGATTCCACATGTCTGACTACAGTAATTAATTCAGGGGTAGGTA
The DNA here is from genome assembly GCF_014754425.2 of Oryx dammah. Taxonomy (NCBI): domain Eukaryota; kingdom Metazoa; phylum Chordata; class Mammalia; order Artiodactyla; family Bovidae; genus Oryx; species Oryx dammah. The sequence goes on from NW_024070199.1 coordinate 19,642,289, forward strand.
CATGAGCACAATCTTTCTTTAGTACGACTCACTGTTTTTCAAAAAGGGATATTCTCTTTCTGCATGTGTTGCCAGTTTGTGTATACGTATCTATTTCCTTTCATGTCACTTTTCTCCACATGGAGAGAGACAACTTGAGAATAAACTATAAGGGAAAAGATAACACCCATCAAATCCTGAAGCCATTCTTGGAGTTCCTGCAACCAGCCATGACTGAAGCCCGGCAGATTTATTCTGGACTCTGCAATGAGTCTAATTAATCCCCCTTTCCCTTTCTTCATTATTATTTATCTATTTATTCATTTTTGACTGTGCTGGGTTTTCTTGCTGCATGTGGGCTTTCTCTAGTTGCAGTGACTAGGGGCTGGTTTCAACATGTGGGCCCCTCATTGCAGTGGCTTCTCTTGCTGTGGACACAGGCTCTGGGGTGCATGGGCTCAGTAGTTGCAGTGCACAGGCTTAGTTGCTCCTTGGCATGTGGAATCTTCCCAGACTAGGGATCAAACTTGTGTCCGTTGTGCTGGCAGGTGGATTCTTAACTACTGGACCACCAGTGAAATACCAACTAATTCTCTTTTTATGCTTAAGTATTAGAATTGAGTTGCTGTTATTTTTAAGCAGTAAATTCCATGTAAGTACCAGCATTGAAACTATTGATTGAAAAGCTGAGAAAACCACAGCAGTTTTCCTGTAATGAGTAAATCAGATGTGCACTATGAGCTCTTTAAAGGCCACATGTATTTGTCTCCTATAGTACTCAATACTATGCTTGCTATCCTGACACCAATATTAGTGGTTGTCAGTTTTGCTGCTTTATAGTTCTCATCCTGTAAAGTTGATTTATAAACTCTTAGGGAAAAAAGTATCCATCCTATGAATCCTCTTCATTCTTTGAGTTTTTGCATTGGAGGATTTATTGTCCTGAAAAGAGTCAGAAGACTTGAGTTTTAACGTACGTGGATTGCTAAGAAGCAAATTCTGTTCAGCCAACACAAATAGCAGCCTTCTCAAGGCCACCGCTGAATTCCAAGGGCCCATCTGTCTGCTTAGAGGGTATGTTCTATATTTTTGACTAAGCCTATTTACCACTTGCTGTTTGCCCAGGTCCTTGGGTTGTGGGTAGTTAAATGTTCTTAGAAATCTGGACCTCAAGTCAGAAATCTTAGGAATGAAAACCAGCTCTCTGAACATACAAACTCTCCATCCTAACCTCTATTCTACAGAGTAAATAATCTAATTCCTTTAAAATAGCATAATTCATATTGAATGTTTCAGTTTATAGACAAGCATACCTCAGAGATTTTGAGGGTCCAGTTCTAGACCACAGCAATAAATCAAATAACAAAATTAATTGAGTCACATAGATGTTTTGATTTCCCAGTGCATATAAAGGTTATATTTACACTATACTGGAATCTATCAAGTGCGCAATAGCATCATATCTTAAAAAGTACATATCTTAATTTAAAAATACTTTATGCTTAAAAATATAACTAACAATAATGGAAGCCTTCAGTGAATTCTAATATTTTTGCTGGTAGATGGTTTTGCCTCAATACTGGTGACTTCTGAACAGTAAGGGTGGTGGCGCTGAAGGTTCCTACAGCTGTGGCAATTTCTTAAAGTAAGATAATCATGGGTCTGGCGCATTGATTGACTCTTCCTTTCAGGAACGATTTCTCTGTGGCATGAATGCTGTTTGGTGGCGTTTTTGTTTTTTCAATTGGAGTATAATGTTTGGGCTTCCAAGTGGCTCAGTGGTAAAGAATCTATCTGCAATGAATAAGATGTGGTTTTGATCCCTGAGTCAGGAAGATCCCCTGGAGAAGGAAATGGCAACCCAGCCCAGTATTCTTGCCTGGGAAATCCCATGGACAGAGGAGCCCGGCAAGTTACCATCCATGCTGTTGCAAAAGAGTTGGACACGACTGAGTGTGTAAACAACAGCAAGTATTTTATCCACAGTTGGGCCCTTTCAAAATGGGAGTGAGTCCTCTCAAACTCTGCCACTGCTTTATCAACTAAATCTATGTAATACTCTAAATCCTTTGTCATCATTTCAGCATCTTAACAACTTCTTCACGAGAAGTAAATTTCATTTCACCCCAAGAAGCCACTTGCTTTGGTCCTTCATAACCCACAACCAACTTCTTATCTTTTGAAGTTTTTTCAAGAGATTGCAGCAATTCATTCAGATCTTCAGGTTCCACTTCTAATTTCAGTTCTCCTGCCAGATTTAAAACATCTGCAGTCATCCATGACAGTTGGAACCAATGTCTTCCAAACTCCTGTTAATGCTGATATTCTGATCTCTTTCCCTGAATCAGGAATGTTCTTAATGTCATCTAGAATGGTGAATACTTTCCAGAAGGTTTTTGATTGACTTTTCCAAGATCCATTTGAGGAATCACTATTTATGGTATCTATAGCCTTAGGAAATATATCTCTTAAAAAATAAGACTTGAAATTTGAAATGACTCCTTGATCCATGAGCTTCAGAATGAATCAGACTGTTACTAAGCATGAAAACAACATTAATCTCCTTGTATATCTCCATCAGAAATCTTGAATATCCACCTGCAATGTCAATGAACAGTGATGTTTTGAAAGAACTTCTTTTCTGAGCAGTATTTCTCAAAAGAAGGCTTAAAATATTCAGTAAACCATGCTATAAACAAATGTTTACAATAGCAGCTTTCTCAAACCCATCACTGAATTCCAAGTGTCCATCTGTCTGTTGTCATCAGGCTTTGTTGTTCTATTTATAGAGCAGAGACGATTTAGCATAATTCTTAAGGATTTTGCAAATGATAAGTGAGTTTTAGCCTCTAGTAAGTTTGTTAACCTTTATGGGCACATTTCCTGGTGCTCCAAAACAATAATAATAGGAACATCAAAGATCACTGATTACAGATCACCATAATAAAAATAATGATAATGAAAATGTTTGAAATATTGAAAGCATTACTGAAAAATGACACAGAGACAAGAAGTCACTAAAAGCTGTTGGAAAAAATGATACAAGGTGTCATTTTGACATAAGGTTATCACAGACCTTCAATTTGTAAAAACTGCAATATCTGTGAAGTGCAGCAAGGTGAAGCACAATAAAGAGAGGTATGGCTGTGTTCAAGAGTATATTATTTGGGGGATTTAAGTAAGATAATGTGTATTTTGCATAAGCAGCGAAAAAGTTAGGAGATCTCATGGACAACATTAATGTTTATATATATATATATATATATATATATATTTTATTAAAGTATGGTTCTCTATGTTTTCTCATTCTGTACTCACAAAAATATCTGGCAGGAAAAGGTTAAGTGACTTGTAGAAAGCTGCATGCTGTGTTCCGTACTTAGTCACTCAGTCATGTCTGACTCTTTGCGAACACACGGACGGTAGCCTGCTAGGCTCCTCTGACCATGGGGATTCCCCAGGCAAGAATACTGGAGTGGGTTGCCATGCCCTCTTCCAGGGGATCTTCCCAACTGAGAGACCATACCCAGGTCTCCCACACTGCAGGTGGATTTTTTACCATCTGAGTCACCAGGGAAGCCACAGAGTAAGTGAATAATGGAGTAAAAACTAGAAAAATAAAACCACAAGTAAAGGTCAGTGCATCTTCCATCATGCTTTCCTTCTCCAACGTTTTCAATAGAATGATGGTTGTGTTTTGCTTTGTGTGTTATAGCTGAAGCAGTCCTTCATCATCTATATAATAGTAAGAACATTAAAAGAGTGTTGATTTCCAAACTTTTGAGGACAGTTTCCTACATTTTCTGATATTTTTCATTATATTCTTTCTTATAAAAACTAGAGGATTGAGGGGGTTGCTTACAGGTACCCAAGCAGTGTTTCTGTGTGCTGTTAATATCACTACTTAGAAAATTTGCATCTTTTATCATAATCGGAAAATTGGAAATTTTTTAAATTATTTCTTCAGATATTTTATTTTCTTAGTTGTCTCAGTATTTCTCTAGAAATTTATAGAGCTATGTTGAGATTTCATTTTTCCTTTGCTGATTGCTGGTAAAAATTTTAGTCTGGATAATCTATTTATAAATCTATATTCTGGTTTAATTCTTTCTGCAACTTAGAAACTTTTAAATGGCACTATTTTATTATTTATTTAATTGGAGAATAATTGATTTACAATGTTGTGATGGTTTCTGCTGTACAACAATGTGAATCAGCTGTAAGTACATATATATATATACACACACATATATACACACACACACATAATTCCTCTCTCATGAGCCTCTCCCCCCCAAATTTCCCCCCCACCCCATCTAGGTCATCACAGAGCACCAAGGTGAGCTCCTTTAAAGAGTACCTATTTATTTTAAAATCTAGATGTTCAAGCATAGGTTTATAAAATATCTCCTTAAGTACTTTTTGAAAAAGAATTGTATAAGTAAATCCTATGATCTACAAATGTTGATTTTTAATGGGAAACTTTTTTGTTTTATGGATATGATATCTTCCCACATTTCTGAATCTAAGAACTGTGCTAATTTTAAAATCCTCATATTCATTTAGTTAATTCTTTGTGTGTGTGTGTGTGTGTTTTAGTTTTTGATTAATTTGGTTTTGAGTTTGATGCTTATATACTGATCATTTTTATTCTTTTTTCCCAGACATTTTTGGTGATCATTGATGAGATGTTACTAGAGTCTTTTAAATTACTTGTCTGTGAGCAATGGTTTGGCTTACTATAAACTGCATCTGCTGATTGTGAGAAAAGTGCCAGTTACTGTGGAGAGTAAAAAGAAAGGAGGGGGTACCATGGGTTGAGGTCTTCTCTTAGGCATAGGCTGTCTCATCTTCCTTTTCTGGTACATGCTTAAGTTTAGGTATGTTTCTCTTTTAAGTATTACTATTCACTTTCTTAACCAATCTCAAAAAAAATTTTAAAAAAAAACTATATAATGAATAGATAAATGTCTTTTACTTAGGTTCACAAATTGCTAAATTTCATATCTGTGAAAGTATTAGTTTAAAATGCAATAGCTAAATAATGAATCTTAGGAAAATGTAAACCTACATCTTATGAGCCCAAGAAATAGAGTTTGATGGATATTTATAACAAGATGGACTTTCAACACAAAGGAAAACTGAGCTCATTAGTTGTAACAACACTCGACTCCAATGTCCTGGAAACTACAGCTGTCCTGATGAGAAGACAGGAGTGGAACACACGGTACCTGCTGACTCAGCAGCCCCAGCCGTGCAAGGTGACATGTGATCCAGGCATCTGCCTGCAGCCCATGGAGCAGACCCACAGAGTCTAACAAGAACGATAATTGTTTCAAAAAGGTGACAGAGGCAGATGGGTTTCTAAGTTGGCACAATCCTCATGAAGTTTTATTCAACTTCCTATGCCAACGCTGGATTTATCTCCCAATTAGTAATCACACAGCACTGAAGCAAAGGAGTTCCAGCTGCAACTCTCCTGTGAGTTAATATTTCCTTATTGCCTGCAGATTGGGTGAGCACAGAAACAAGGCAGAAACACATTTTTAGATTACTAGTGCATTCAGTTTCAGAAAATGTGGAAGAATGATGCCAAATATATCTGTATTTCTGTGTTTTAAAACATTGCTATACATGTAACTTGCTGGCTAAAATCAGTATTGTCTCTTAGGGTTAACCATCTCTTCTTTCTAAAGATATGGCTTCAATGTCTTTGCTAGAGTAAGATTACTGAGCAGTATGTGACAGTCATCCAGGCAGACAATGCACTTCATTACTTTAACAGATAAGAAGATAGAAATTTTCAGTGTCGGGAGAGAGAGATCTCATCTCTCTAACACAGGAATCAGTTTGCAGTCCAGGTCTTTATTGAAGCAGAATTATTTTATGTCTTTTATCATAAGATGCCCAAGCGATTTTTGAAAGTAGTCTAATTAAAAAGAGTAGAGTTTAGACATATTACCAAACTGTTCCCCTCATCGCATCCAATAACATAATAATATACATTAAATGAAAGGACACTTTGTTTAAATGAATATTTCTGAGAAACTGAAGATTACAGTGACTGCATTTTCTGTTTTGGTATTGATAGTCTGTATAAAGGATTTCTAAAAAGACCCAGTGCACATTCTTACTGACAAAGAAACTCTGTAAGCCAGGATCATCTGTGTCCACACTCCCTCCCCAAGCAATCCAGAAAGAATTGAGAGTATCAGTGACCTTGGTTGAGTAAAAAATTTACCTTTATTTTTCCTGACCTATAGCTAAAATTTAGTATTTCCTTCCATTATGAATATTAGCAAGTAATCACAGTAGCATTTCCTGTGACGCTGTCATGGCAGAAAAAATCACATCACATCTCGGTGGTTGCAGATAATCTAAGTAGTATGCAATTCATGCTCATTAGTACTTTGAAATCACAGAAATTATTAGACCCATCACTAGATCCTTTCATGAGTACTTGTTTTCCACTGCTGCATACTTTAAACCACAAACTTAGTGGTTTAAAACCACCTGGGTCAGGTATCCAGGCATAGTTTAACTGGGTCTCAGGTCTAAATTCATCTCACAGGACTGCAGCTGGACTGGACTCGTAATCTCATCTGAGGTGCAGGATTTCGTTCCAAGCTTGCAAGGCTGTTTCCACAATTCATTTTCACACAGTTGTAGAATGCCCAGTGATTTGCTTCTCCAAGGTCAGCAGCAGAGAACGACTCTGCTGCTTTCAATCTCTGAGATTAGATCTTTCAAAGAGTCTACTGATTAGGTCAAGCCCACCCTGGTTTATCCTCCTTTTGGTTTCTCAAAATGAACTGGTTATTGACCTAATTATATCTACACAAAATTTTTCTTCACCTTTGCTATTCAATGTAACCTGCTCACAGGGATGACATACATTGTATTTAGATGTTCTGTGCAGGCTCAGAAGGCATCAGGGGCCAGGAATCTTGGGATCATTCTGGATCCTTCCTACCTACCACACTGCATAATACAAAAATGAAAAAGCACATATATTACAATATCACAAATATTTTAATCATATTTTGATAATGATATTTCAATAAATTGGTTCTTTTCTATCCCATGTATCTTATTTTATGTATTCAAAAGAATGACTCTGAGGCAATTTCCATTGGCTTCAATCACTGCCAAAATGATTTATGGAACAAAAAAGATTAAAAATCCTTGTTCTCCCATCCAAGTACTAACCGGGCCCGACCCTGCTTAGCTTCCGAGATCAGACGAGATCGGGCGCGTTCAGGGTGGTATGGCCGTAGACTGTTCATGTCAATCTATGCCAAAACCAATACAGAATTGTAAAGTAAAAATTAAAAATAAATAAATTAATTAAAAAAAAAATCCTTGTTCTAAAATCACACCTCAATTTCCTCAATTGCTAGGTCCAAAATTTAGAATTCACCTTGCTTCCGCCTTTGCTAATAATCTCATTTGTCCTGTCAGGTTTCCCTTCAAAATATGTCCAAAATTGAATCATTTTAATCATTTCCACCATCCCCAAAAATTATATCTCTATTATCTCTGATGATTGCAAGAGCTTTCTAAATAGTCTTATTTTTCTTTTATTCTCATTTTTTTTCTCATATATCATTATCCTTTTCAAGTGAAGTGAAAATAGCTCAGTTGTTTCTGACTCTTTTGAGACCCCATGGACTGTACAGTCCATGGATTCTTGAGGCCAGAATACTGGAGTGGGTAGCCTTTCCCTTCTCCAGGGGATCTTCCCAACCCAGGAATCAAATCCAGGTCTCCTGCATTGCAGGCAGATTCTTTACCAGCTGAGCCACCAGGGAAACCCATCTTTAGCAACTGACAAACAACTAATCTCAAAAATATACAAGCAACTCCTGCAGCTCAATTCCAGAAAAATAAACGACCTAATCAAAAAATGGGCCAAAGAACTAAATAGACATTTCTCCAAAGAAGACATACGGATGGCTAACAAACACATGAAAAGATGCTCAACATCACTCATTATTAGAGAAATGCAAATCAAAACCACGATGAGGTACCACTTCACACCAGTCAGAATGTCTGCGATCCAAAAATCTGCAAGCAATAAATGCTGGAGAGGGTGTGGAGAGAAGGGAACCGTCCTACACTGTTGGTGGGAATGCAAACTAGTACAGCCACTATGGAGAACAGTGTGGAGATTCCTTAAAAAATTGCAAATAGAACTGCCTTATGACCCAGCAATCCCACTGCTGGGCATACACACGGAGGAAACCAGAATTGAAAGAGACACATGTACCCCAATGTTCATCGCAGCACTGTTTATAATAGCCAGGACATGGAAACAACCTAGATGTCCATCAGCAGATGAACGGATAAGAAAGCTGTGGTACATATACATGATGGAGTATTACTCAGCCATTAAAAAGAATACATTTGAATCAGTTCTGATGAGATGGATGAAACTGGAGCCGATTATACAGAGTGAAGTGAGCCAGAAAGAAAAACACCAATACAGTATACTAACACATATATATGGAATTTAGAAAGATGGCAATGATGACCCTGTATGCAGGACAGCAAAAAAGACACAGATGTGTATAGCGGACTTTTGGACTCAGAGGGAGAGGGAGAGGGTGAGATGATTTGGGAGAATGGCACTTAAACATGTATAATATCATGTAAGAATCGAATTGCCAGTCTATGTCCGATGCAGGATACGGCATGCTTGGGGCTGGTACACGGGGATGACCCAGAGAGATGTTGTGGGGAGGGGGGTGGGAGGGGGGTTCATGTTTGGGAACGCATGTACACCCATGGTGGATTCATGTCAATGTATGGCAAAACCAATACAGAATTGTAAAGTAAAATAAAAAATAAATAAACAAAAGATTTAATTAAAAAAAATAGAATATAGATCAAATCAGACAACTCCATTAGTTTACCATTATGCTAAGAAAAAAAAATCCAATTATCATTCATCATGTCTGTGGAACACATGGCAGGATCTTTTCCCATGCCTTGCCCCCAACTCTGCACACTCTAACCCCAGAACTTGAGGATCATTACACGGTAATGTGGACTTCACAGTTCTAAGTATGGTTAGACATATTAAAGATTGGGGGGGGGCGGTTATCTTGGATTGGCAGGTGGACTCAATCCAATCACAGGAGCCACAAGTAAAGGACTGAAGGCAGCACCGGGCATAACAATTAACCAACACTCAACAAGGAAAGAACCCAGTCCTACAGCAGCATGCAACTCCATTATCCCAGGAGCTGGAACAAACTTGGACACAGATTCTTTCTCAGAGCCTCCACTAAGGAACAAAGCCCTGCCAACACCTTGATTTTAGCCAGTAACACATGTGTCAGACTTCTGACCTACAGAACTGTAGGTAAATGTGTATTGTTTTAAGCCACTAAATTTGTGGTGATTTGTCACAGGAGTAATAGCAAACCGAGACAATGTCCCATGTAGGCCTAACTAACCAGCCTCTGCCTTACCTGTAAATGGATTATCAGTTTGTTCATTCTTCATTTACTGTAATTGGCCACGAGAGCATTATATCTAGTTAAGCCTCTATGTTTCCGATAACATACTGCAAAGCAATCGAAAAGTAATACAATGGGGGTATTTAATTGGATACTACTTAATAGTCTATCAATAGTTACAACATATCTTTCCTAGAAAGTTAGGACAATGTTAGGACCAAGGTATCAATAGATGTATCTTACTCATTTCAAATTTTACCTGTTTACATTTAAAGAATAATAAAACTTTTAAACAATTATGGCAAGTCAGTTATTAAATGTGTCTTTATTTCCTAAAGAAATAAACAAGGACTTTCAGGCCCAATAGAACTTTGCTCACATCTGAATAACTTTGCACAGGGGGCAAACCCTCATTTGTAAAACTAGGATAATCTTTAACTAGGAGAACAGTTTGGGAAAATCCTCACAGAGTAGTGAGCAAGATCTGGGAAGTACTCAAAAAGGGTGAGTTTTCTAAGTGTGTCCCAGGGATGGGTAAGAAACAGAGCACAGCATTTTGAACAAGTCACTGGGGAAAACATCACTTAGAAACAGCAAACCCCAGTGGACAGATCGGTTTGTCACTACATTTCAAACACTATCACTCTCTCTGGCATTTCAGGCCACACATTTGCTTCCTGTTGAGGTTTCCTTTGCAGCACAGAGATTCGGCAATGCTCTCTTAATTCTGCACACATTTCTCCTGAATAAAGTACAATGGGTAGAAACCTAATATTTTTAAACAATTTTCATGCTCTTGCTTTTTATAACAGCTTCTTAAGTACCTGCAATCTAAAGGATTATGCTCTCTAGACCCTGAATGTTTAATGTCACCTGGCAATCACTTGAAGTTCATTTCCCACATAGTCCACAAAATCCTCGACCCTCTAGTTATGCAAAACACTTGAAAATAGAAGCACTACGATATTGATATCACTGTGTCAGAACATACACAGACAGCTGTCTCCCAAGTCCCCTGTTAGTTTTTTAAGGTGCTTGAAGTAATGAAATCACGCATAATTATAATACTACTCACATGCTTATACTTAACAAAAGACTGATTTTGTCTTAACCTCTAACAAAAGTCCCTGTTGGCACAACTCAGCTCAAGGTCTTAATTATATCAGTGTGAAACTGAAAGGAGGAGGCCAAAATGAAACTTCCTTTCCGTGTTTAATTGCCACTTCACAATAAAACAACTTCGTGTTGAAATGAATCATAAGCATCTCTTTTATTTTTCACAAGTCTTCATCTTTCAATACAGTGAAGTTACACAGGAGTTTGTTTTTATTTGTTTATGCCTCATTTCATGACAGTTAGGGATGGTGATGGTGCTTTAGTTGCTAAGTCGTGTCCGACTCTTTCGACCCCATGGATTGTAGCCCTCCAGGCTCCTCTACCCCTGGGATTTCCCAGGCAAGAATACTGGAGTGGGCTGTCATTTCCTTCTCCGGGGGATCTTCCCCATCCAGGGATCAAACCTGAGTGTTGTATTGGAGGTGGTCTCCTGCATTGAATGTGGATTCTTTACTCGACTGAGCCACCAGGGAAAGCCTCCGCCATGGGTGGCATACTATGCATTTTCCCAAGATTTATTAAGGAATACGCGACAAACAGAATTATGTATATTTAAATTGTATAGTATGATGATTTGAGAAACATATACATTGTGAAATGATACCACAACCAAGATGATTAACATATCCATCCCCTCACAGAGTTAGCTCTGAGTGTGTGTGTGTTGAAAATACTTCAGATCTACTTTTAGCATATTTCTTGTATACAATACCATATTATTTTCATCTCAAAACTTTCTTCCAGGATCTAACCACTTTTGTTTTTCCTCCTGCCTCAATGTGCATTATTTTTCACCCTCTGCTCTATTTCCTTCTCATGTGCCCAACCTCAGGGGTTAGAAGGCACTAGGAATGCCCCATATCGGTTAAAAGACTTCTCTCCTCACTCTTTATAAAAACCTCAGCTTGCTTCATGGCTGTAAATGCCATAGCTATGCTAAAGGCTCTTAATACACATAGGAATTGTTCCCAGAATTCAACTTTTGTAGGGAAGTGACTAGTGGCATCTTCACTTGGACATGTAAATAGTTTGTAAAACGTGGAAAGTTCCAAAACAAATGACTAAATGCCCTGCTTCCTCCAAACCTAGTGGCTTTTCTCTCACTATTCCTCCTCTGGACATAATACCAACAACTTACAGTTACTCAGATCAAAACGGAAAATCTTTATAGTCTCCCAAAAGGAGCCAAAATATTACAGTGACTCTCTGAACCCAGACTTGGGTTGTCTTTCAAATTTCTCTTGAAGAGAAAAAGGTCATTAACACTTACAAATAGTACTTCAGTGAAGAGAAATTTATGAAAAACAGAACATGACTGAAGATTCAGATTGAGGGTCCTTTACATTAAGACCATTTGAAATTGGAAATTAAATAATCACATGGGCTCCATTAAGCCAAAATCTTAATCATACCCATCCATTCAGAAGTCTTAACCAGACTCAGGAGATGCTCCAAGTGAGGTCAAATGGAGCCAACACTTACAGAGATCACCCTCTTCAAGAGAAGCTATTTTTGAAGAGAATTTAAAAAGTTAGCTGAGATCCGTACTACCCTTAATGGACTCTTTGCGATCCTGGGGGCAATGTGACCTATTTAGCCAGGCACTTTAAAGCTTATAGGACAGATCACACTGGAAAGACTCAGTCTGGCCATCTACCAGTCCCTATTCCTTGGTTAAGGCTGAAAGAATGGAAATCAATTTTCCTTATTAAGGAAAGTTTTATAAGAAAGAAGAATATGTCAAGCACAGGTATCCTCTGCTTTTTGAAACTTTGCTTCATGCCACTTTGCTTTTATACAAGACCTATATTAGTACTTGTTTTCATTAACCAAAAGAAATTTGAAGAGGGTTTTGGCTTAGTAAAGCTATAAAGCAAATAAAGCACATTCAGTATTTGTTTTGCCGGGAACCCTTATAGAAGCAGGGCATACCCCATAAAAAAGTGGCATCGCCAAGCTCCTTCTCAGGAGCTATACTCAGCATATCAGTATCATGTCATCAGAGCTTTAATCTATGTCTCTGAGCATCGGTACTTTATCGCAATTTATTTTGTGCATCTTTTATCAAGCAATTACTTTATCATTGCTTCTGCCCTCTAGACCATTCCAGCTTACAAAAGTTTTCATAGAAATGCTGTACCTTCAGACAGTGGGAAACCTATATTTAATGATGCATGTTCTTCCAGTATTTTACCTTTCCTCAAATTTTAAGTAGCTTTTCAGGCTTTATGCTGGGTTATATCAATATTATAAGAGACTAGTGACAGGAAGGGAAACACAGTTGAAACCCTAATGATGAGTGAAAATTAATTCCTCACTGTTTGGTTGGAAAATATTTGGAGGGATCCATTAACAAATAAACATATCTTGTAGGATTTTCTTGCTCAGCTGACTTGGTAGGGTAGGACAATTTGAAAGCAGTCATTTTAATTTATTCATAGTGCCCTTATAGTTTCAATTTCTAGTATCTACATTGTTTGCAGGATTATTACTAGATTCTGGCCCAGAGTCCCCACTGTGGACTCTCACACTTTTGTATCTGGCTCCTTCACCGTGGTGCATTTACCCACAGAGGATTGCAATTCCACTTATGCTCCAGCTTCTGGAAGTAACCTTCCATCTCAGGTTGAGCATATATGCCCATATAAATTATCACTGTGGCTCTGACAGTAATGAACCCGCCTGCAGTGTGGGAGATCTGGGTTTGATCCCTGGGTTGGGAAGATCCCCTGGAGAAGAGCATAGCAACCCACTCCAGTATTCTTGCTTGGAGAATCCCCATGGATGGAGGAGCCTGGTGAGCTACAGTCCATGGGGTCACAAAGAGTTGGACATGACTGATCAACTAAGCACAGTACATATGTAATCTAACTTGTGTCTTAGTTTCACAGTATGTTTAAAGGTTGTTCATGTAAATTATTGGATGATACTGGCTACACATACCAGATTAGGCTGAATTATTTTATAACTAATCTTCTGAATTTACTATATATATATATATACACATATACATAAAATATGTATATGGGCTTCCCTGATGACTCAGACAGTAAAGAATCTGCCTGCAATGCAGGAGACTCAGGTTCAATCCCTGGATCAGGAAGATCCCCTGGAGAAAGGAATGGCTACCAACACAAGTATTCTTATGGAGAATTCCAAGGACAGAGGAGCCTGGTGGGCTATAGTCCATGAAATTGCAAAAAGCTGGACACAACTGAGTGACTAACACACACACACACATATGAGAGATAGACAAACAACAAAGGGAAGGAGGAGGAGGAGAAGGGAGAGGTGGAGATAGAGGGAAGGAAAGGAGGGAGAAGGGGAGGGGGAGAAAAAAAGGATCAGGGAGACAGAGAAACTGGCGAGGCTGAAAAATTAGATTTTTAATCTAGGGAAAAAAACTTTTTAGTAGTGCTAATTAGATGATATTGAAGGATGATGTTACCAAGAAACAATTTGCAACCACGTGAAATAAAGGGATGAATAGTTACAACTAGCAGGTTCCATACAAGGATAAACATGTAAATATATGTGCAGTCGACAAAAATATAAAAAGTGGGTAAGTGTCTAGGTTTGTAAAGACAAGAGAAGAGCAGCTTTGGGAATGTTGAATTGAAGATGCTATACAGCAAATTAAACAGCAAATCATTTCTGTTTCAGTGGTAAACACGAATCTGGCATTAAGATAAGAATTAGGTTACAGAAATAAAAGTCATACTAAAGAAGATAAGTGAAGCATGGCATTTGTGCAGAGGGAAGCTGGCATAGCCCACAATGAATTCTCAAAGATGAAAAGGGTTGGCATAGCAAGTGGAGAAAGGCAGTTCAAAGGCAGTCCATTGAACAACAATGGAATGAAGATAGATGGTTTGTTAGAACTGTTTCCTCCAACCAGCTTGTCTCCTTAAAATGCTTGGTGGTGGGGCCCATGGGTACTACATACCCACCTTGAATAGCAAGGTTCTTAAGGGGGAAAGCATGAGATTAAAATTTATATGTGTGTGTGTGTGTGTAGTTTGATATTTTGGCTAAAATAAAAAAAGTCAAAATAACTGAAGCAATTAAACTCAAAACAACAGTATCTTGAGATAAAATAAAACAAAAAAGGAGCTCAATAATTTAATTAGAGAAACTTAGATAATAGCATAAGCCACATACCCAAAGTGATACTGATTTTTGTTTGTCTCCGTGTGAGTGATTTGCAATTAGTGAAATGTTTATATAATTACATTTCTCTTTATTTCATCAAGTTGAAAGCAATCTATGTTTTCATCAGAGAAAATAATTTCCAGAACTTCCCTGGGATTGTCATGTATTGGTTAGGCACTTATCCTTTGGAAAAACAATGCTATTAGTTTTCCATGACTTTTTATTCAGTAGGAATTTTCTTTTTTACTCATATAATTAGTGGCTATACTTCAAGTCCTCATAACTTTATCTCCCTATAAATTTATTAATTTATTTTACCAATTTAAAATAAAACAAACCTTAGTGATTAAAGGTAGAAATGTAAAGCAATGTGCTTGAATTTGCATGTGTGCGTGCTAAGTCACTTCAGGCCTGTCCAAGTCTTTGGGACCCTATGGACCAAATCTCGCCAGGCTTCTCTGTCCGTGGGATTCTCCAGCCAAGAATACTGCAGTGGGTCACTGCGCCTTCAACCAGGGGGTCTTTCTGACCCAGGGATCGAACACCTCCGTTTCTTACGTCTCTTGCATTGGCAGGCAGGTTCTTTACTACTAGCACCAACTGAGGAAGCCCCGTGTTTGAATTTACTGGGGGCTAAATGCATTAAATAATGTTGGAAGATGCAGGAAAACGTCTCAGACTGAAGGAACAGCTGCAAAGGCCCTTGAGCGAGGATGAACTTAGCATATTCATGAAACAAAAAGAGAAAGTCACAATGAGCGTGGAAAGGTATAGAAAGAAAGAAGATGGGAAACAATTCCTCATGAGGCTTTTGGCCCACCTTTTTTCTTTTTTCCTTTGCTGAGGCAAAAGCGAAGCACAAACCATACACACACATCTCATAAAAACCCAAACTGTAGAATACATAACCCCTTCTACCAGAACTGAATTAAAACTGCAAAGGCTCTAGGTAAGAAAACAGTTAATAGTGCTATGTATTCATATGTAATTTAATACCACAAAGGCTAAACTATAAAGTGAGTGTATGGAAGTCTAACAAAACACTATTGTTTCTCATGACTACTACAGCATCTACTCAAGTGTCCATCTGATTCTCATTTCAACACTTGTTTCCTGATACCATAACCATAATAAAGCTGTTGGGAGCACGAGGCCCTATGAAATACTTGCTTTCCCAACTACCTTGCATGTTGGAAGAAACATCAGTCACAAATATGGCCAATGAAACACCAGCAAAAGTCTTGTGAAAACCTTTCATAGGAGAAAAGTAAGACAAGTGATTGGTACCCTGCACATTACACCACTTTTTCTTCTTTGAGCATGAACATGATGATGTCTGTAGAAGTCATCTGGCATGAGATTACAAAATAGAAGATCAGAGGTTCAAATTCTAATATGGTGAAACATACCGATAGAAAATTCTGATGGTATCACTGACCTGCCGCACCAATACCATTAACAATAAATCTGATTTGTTTAGATGAGAATTTTTAATCTAAGACCTTATTGGTTGGACTTTCTGTCATGTACAATTGAAAAAAAAGTACAATAATATAGTTTCAAACACTAATAAAATGAATTGTTATAAAGGTCTGACTTTTTCTTGTTTTGAAAATCAAATATTAAAATCCAGTTATGCTTTATTAACTGGCTCAGACAGTAAAGAACTTGCGTGCAATGCAGGAGACCCAGGTTTGATCCCTGGGTCAGGAAAATCCTCTGGAGAAGGGAATAGCAACCTACTCCAGTATTATTGCCTAGAAAATTCCATGGACAGAGCAGCCTGGTGGCTACAATCCATGGGCTCACAAAGAGTCGAATGTGACTGAGCGATGAACGTACTCAGCCACACATTTTTAAATGTACAGAGTGCTTGCGCTCAGAGGTCAATAGACCTGAACACAGAAAACAGTATTGACTCAGCTCTTAGGAGCCAAACTAAGTCCTTAGACCTAGATCGATACAATTACCTCAGCAACACTATGAGGCTGGTGCTATTACAATTCACATTTTCCAGAAGAAGAACCAGAGGTTCAGAACGTAACCAGTCCAAGGCCACAGGGGTGTAATGAACTGGACTTGAATCCAGGTTTGTCTTCTACCAGGGAGCCTGCTTCTAATAATTGTTTGGTATAGCATCCGCCTCCTGAAACGAATGAGTCATTTGATTTTAAAGTTTTAATGGACCAAATTAGTGAAAGTTTACATACACATTATTTTTTATGGAAAAAATAGAAAAAGAGAATGACTAAAGATACGCACACACAAAATTAAAATATTCAAGTTATATGTCCTTGTTTACTTTTTGAAGCTGTCTACGTAACTATTCCTTAATACTCTCTCAAGAAACAACTGTAACAGCATACCAAAATGCCAAATATTAGCACCATTGAAATTGGAAACAGCCAAGTAATATATATGTTTTAATTTCTGTGAAAGCTATTTTAAGGAAAGTGCTGACAGACTGTTAATAGACCAAACTAGCAGGTATTCTGCAAATTAGGTAAACTGGACACAGTAGGCTTCTGCTTGCTTTGGAACCTGAAATTTCCAGAAATCTTTGAACACAAGGATGGCAACAAATGTTCCTCTTGAGCTAAAGGTTCCCCAACACTACAGCCTAATTCCAATGCCCTGGGTACCCAAGAAACCCCTGATAATCTGCATTTTAAAGAAAGGTGAGTGACTACAGTTCTGCATCTTATAATTAGGCAAAGAACTAATTTGAAAGAAAAACGCCAATACAGTATACTGACACATATATATGGAATTTAGAAAGATGGTAATGATGACCCTGTATGCGAGACAGCAAAAGAGACACAGATGTATAGAACAGACTTTTGGACTCTGAGGGAGAGGGAGAGGGTGGGATGATTTGGGAGAATGGCATTGAAACATGTATACTATCATGTAAGAAACAAATCACCAGTCTATGTTCGATACAGGAAACAGGATGCTTGGGGCTGGTGCATGGGGATGATCTAGAGAGATAATATGGGGTGGGAGGTGGGGGGGTGGCGGGATTCAGGATTGGGAGCTCGTATACACCCATGGTGGATTCATGTCAATGTATGGCAAAACCAATACAGTATTGTAAAGTAAAATAAAGTAAAAATAAAATTAAAAAAAGGACCATTAAACAAATGAGATACTTGTGGTACACTATAGTAATTTTAAAAAGTATCAAATATATGAGAAGAAAGGCATTGCCAAAGAATGCTCAAACTACTGCACAATTGCACTCATCTCACACGCTAGTAAAGAAATGTTCAAAATTCTCCGAGTCAGGCTTCAGCAATACATGAACCATGAACTTCCAGATGTTCAAGCTGGTTTTAGAAAAGGCAGAGGAACCAGAGATCAAATTGCCAACATCCACTGGATCATGGAAAAAGCAAGAGAGTTCCAGAAAAACATCTATTTCTGCTTTATCGACTATGCCAAACCTTTGACTGTGTGGATCACAATAAACTGTGGAAAATTCTGAAAGAGATGGGCATACCAGACCACCTGACCTGCATCTTGAGAAACCTATATGCAAGTGAGGAAGCAACAGTTAGAACTGGACATGGAACTACAGACTGGTTCCAAATCAGAAAAGGAGTATGTCAAGGCTGTATATTGTCAGCCTGTTTATTTGACTTATATGCAGAGTACGTCATGAGAAACACTGGGCTGGAAGAAGCACAAGCTGGAATCAAGACTGCAGGGAGAAATATCAATAACCTCAGACACGCAGATGACACCACCCTTATGGCAGAAAGTGAAGAGGAACTAAAAAGCCTCTTGATGAAAGTGAAAGAGGAGAGTGAAAAAGTTGGCTTAAAGCTCAACATTCAGAAAACAAAGATCATGGCATCTGGTCCCATTACTTCATGGGAAATGGACGGGGAAACAGTGGAAACAGTGTCAGACTTTTCTTTTTTTTTTTGGCTCCCAAGTCACTGCAGATGGTAATTGCAGCCATGAAATTAAAAGACACTTACTACTTGGAAGGAACGTTATGACCAACCTAGATAGCATATTAAAAAGCAGAGACGTTACTTTGCCAACAAAGGTTCGTCTAGTCAAGGCTATGGTTTTTCCAGTGGTTATGTATGGACGTGAGAGTTGGACTGTGAAGAAAGCTGAGAATCGAAGACTTGATGCTTTTGAACTGTGGTGCTAGAGAAGACTCTTGAGAGTCCCTTGGACTGTGAGGAGATCCAACCAGTCCATCCTAAAGGAGATCAGTCCTGGGTGTTCATTGGAAGGAGTGATGCTGAAGCTGAAACTCCAATACTTTGGCCACCTCATGAGAAGAGTTGACTCATTGGAAAAGACTCTGATGCTGGGAGGGATTGGGGGCAGGAGGAGAAGGGGATGACAGAAGATGAGATGGCTGGATGGCATCACCCACTTGATGGACATGAGTTTGGGTAAACTCTGCGAGTTGGTGATGGACAGACAGGCCTGGCATGCTGCAATTCATCGGGTGGCAGAGTCGGACACGACTGAGTGACTGAACTGAACTGATATATATATATATATATATATATTTTTTTTAAACCAGTAGAAAGGGTAAAAAGGTGGAGATTAACATCTGACTCTATCATTGTCTATAAAGAAAGGTAGGCTCTGGGAGTTGGTGATGGACAGACGGGCCTGGCATGCTGTAATCCATGGGGTCACAAAGAGTTGGACACGACTGAGCGATTGAACTGAACTGAACTGTATCATTGTCTATGGCCATTCTCTTTGAAAATACATTTTCTTTTTCCTCTCAAATTTGTGACAGGCATAAATAGTCTGGTAGTAAGCTAAGAATGCAGACTATTATTGGACACAATGTCAGCATGCTACACAGAATTAACACTATATATAAATAGGCTTGGCATTTAGAAGAAAAAAATTAATTAGAGCTAGAAAAATAAAAAGACACACGAAAGGAAAGATAACAAAACACAGATTAGAATCACAAGTCTATGAAGTGATTTCCAATAAATAGTCACTACCCCTGAATCTTCAGTCCAAGACAAATATATATATGCTGTATTTTTTCAATTGTTTTGTATTGTTTAATCTTAAAGCTTTGGTAGCAATTGTGTATTTCACTTTTGATGTTTTATTTGTACTTGGTTCTAGCAAGATTTTACTGAAGTGACAAAAAAATAAATAAATAAATAAAAGAGGGGCCCAAACCAAACTAAAAAAAAAGAATCAAGAAATTTATATACTGACACAGTCAAGACCTATCTTCCATTCTGATTTAGTCTTCTGTAATTAATAGTTGTTGATCTGGCTACTCAAACACTAGTGTCAATGTTCATGCCTATCTATCCCCTGTTTTGAGTCCTCTGTTTCATTGTTCTTTCATTTGCTTTGTGATATGCGTGTAGGGTAAAAAAAAATGTGCATAAAACAAACGATTTACTGCAAGTCAACTTGTTATCATTTTAGCCATCCATTCTAGCTGCATCCATGTGATTTGGGTATCTGACTTGGGAACGGGGAGAGTATGTATGAGCAGCACTCTCCTTGATGCACTATGAAGAGGAGGAGGATAACAGATGAGGATTTACCCTTCACTGCACAACTGCCAAGAGCATCTGAGTGGGCTATACTGCAGATCCCAGGAAAAGCAAATTGTTAAGGGCTCACACTCACGGTCTTCTTATAGCCCTTATCTGAAAGTTGCACTTGCTCGTGTATAAGCAGGCTTAACAGCCAGCAATTGACATGGTAGCAACACAGGAAAGAGCCAAAAATTTCTTTCATCCACAGAAGACAATGGGAGGGTTGGCTGCAAAGTATGTAAATCTAGGGTTTTGCATATTTTATTTTCAGAGGAAAGCAAAAGGAAGTGGAATTATTTTGCCTAAATACTCAGTCCTAGGATGGGAGTTACTGAAATCTATACAAGAGATGACTAGCTATGGAGGACAAATGTAAAAACTGCCTCCATATTTGGGAATAGTGCCATGTGGAAGAAGAAAAACAATTCATCTTATGTGGCCCTTTGAGTTCAGACTGATTTGGTATCAACTGTATAAGCAGAGAACAATTACAGTATTGAATGTAATAAAAATACTTTTTAAATTACAATTATCCCAAAGTGAAATGTGCAACTGTGAGAAACATAGACTTTCCTATCACTGGGGGTATTCAGCAAGACTCTCCAACAAAAACTCTGTACAGATGTCCCATCTTAGATGTCTTTTCCAACAATTAGTGACTAATTTGTATACTAAGTATGAAATAAGGATAACACGACTAGTCTACCTTCTCCCACCTGCCCTACAAAACAAGTGCTTAGGAGTTGTTCAGGATCATTTGACCAACCTTTTTATTAACTATTCACTGGCTCTCAAGGTCAATGAGAAGGGCCCGTGTAATTGGCATGAGGTAGGGAGAAGTTTTAAGGGTTACCAAAATCTGCACTGTGCATTAGCAAAAAAATGAACACATCCCTACTGGTATTCATGTGGGGCTTGTATCTTTGTTTTGTAGTCTAATGGAAATAACCAGTTCCCAGTTCTGGCCTTACCAAAATTCTTATACATACGGAGCTCTTTTCATTTCTCTATTGCAAATCAATCATCACATTTCCTGCTTTTAATTTTGAAATATTTCTGAAATCTTGCACATTAATCATCTTTCATTCTGTATATCCAATTCTAATAATTTAGGCTGTCATCATAATTTGTCTAGACTTTAGCCATTCAGAATTCTTTTGATCACTCCACTGTGTAAGTATGATGTTTAAATTCAACTATGAGCATATCATCCTCTCACATAAAACCATTTAATGGTTCCCAACTTTCCACTGTAGGGGAACAAAACTTGCCACCCCTTGACACTTTGTTGTTCAATTGTTAGGGTGTGTCTGATGCTTTGGGACTCCATGGACTACAGCACGCCAGGCTTCCCTGTCCTTCACTATCTCCAGAGAGTGCTCAAACTCATGTCCATTGAGTCAGTGATGGCATCCAACCACCTTATCCTTTGTCATCCCCTTCTTCTTTTGCCTTCTATTTTATCCAGCATCAGGGTCTTTTCCAATGAGTTAGCTCTTTGCATCAGGTGGGCATAGTATTGGAGCCTCAGCTTCAGCATCAGTCCTTCCAATTAATATTCAGGACCGATTTCCTTTAGGACTGACTGGTTTGATCTCCTTGTTGTCTATGGGACTCTCAAGAGTCTTCACCAGTATGACAGTTTAAAACCATGAATTCTTTCGTGCTCAGCCTTCGTTATGGTCCATCTCTCACATCCATACATGACTACTGGAAAAAACCGTAACTTTGACTATACAGACCTTTGTCAGCAATGATACAGCTGCCTTTTAATAGGCTGTTTAGGTTTGTCATAGCTTTTCCTCCAAGGAGTATTTAATTTGAAGGCTGCAGTCACCATTTGCAGTGATTTTGGAGCCTTCCAAAATAAAATCTTTCACTGTTTTCACTTTTCCCCCTTCTATTTGCCATGAAGTAATGGGCCCAGGTGATATGACCTAAAGTTTTTTGAATGCTGAGTTTTAAGCCAGCTTTTTCACTCTCCTCTTTCACCATCATCAAGAGGCTTTTTAGTTTTTTCTGCCATTAGAGAGGTATCATTTGCTTATCTGAGGTTGTTGATGTTTCTCCCAGTAATCTTGATTCCAGCTGTGCTTTATCCAGACCAGCATTTTGCATGATATACTCTGTATAGAATTTAAATAAGCAGGGTGACTATATACAGCCTTGACGTACTCCTTTCCCAATTTGGAACCAGTCCATTGTTCCATGTCTAGTTCTAACTGTTGCTTCTTGATCTGCATACAGGTTTCTCAGGAGGTAAGATGGTCTGGTAGTCCCATCTCTTTAAGAATTTTCCACAGTTTGTTTTGATCCACACAGTCAAAGGCTTCAGTGCAGTCAATGAAGCAGAAGTAGTTGTTTTTATGGAATTCCCCCTCTTTCTCTACTATCCAATAGATGTTGGCAATATTATCCCTGGTTCTTCTCCCTTTTCTAAATCCAGCCTGTACATCTACAAGTTCTTGGTTCACATACTATTGAAGTCTCGCTTGAAGGGTTTTGAACTTTACTTTGCTAGCGTGTGAGATGAGAGCAACTATACAGTAGACTGAACTTTCTTTGGCATTGACCTTCTTTGGGTTTGGAATGAAAACTGACATTTCCTCATCATTAACCAACTATTTTAACTTTCTACCTTATTGACTCAAATTTTGCAAGTGTTTCTGAGGAATGCACACTCTCGACCCCTATAAGTATATTGCTGTAGTAAAATCTATGCCCTGTCTACAGTGGGATACCGTGATGATTCTTTCAAGTTATTAGTAGCTTTGAATAGAGGATGTTCTTACCAGTCCAGAAAAGTATTAATGACACAACAGAGAAGTAAGCTGTGGCTGAATGCGTCTACAATTTGAGATGCTGATGCTTCTTTGGAAAAATATCACGTCTTCTGTTAGGGAGATGATACACTGTTTTCTTACAGCCTTCAGTCCCATTAGACATATAAGAAAAGCTTTCTGGCTCCCAGAGAAATCTCACTTATCCAGGTTATTTATTTATTTTGGGAGTAGTAATTTATAGGCAATTTACTTCTTTTGAGCTGACATAATCAGCAGCTCTAGAGTAGACTGTCACCTAGCATGTTCCCTGCATCCTGCTTTATAGCAATATACTTCTGGTAAGGATGGCATGTCTCTCTGTAGTTCATTTTATTCCCAGCCCTACTTTTCTTATCATTCTGCAACATCACCAAGTGTTTGGACAGACTTTCAAAAGCCTGCCTGCATCCCAGGCCTCGTATTTCAAATGAAGTATTGCTGTGGTCCCTCACAGCACTGAAATCCACTTTGAATCAATGCTGTTGTGTGCCTCAAATGTCCTTCCTAACATCCTGTGTTGATTTGCTCCAAAGTTCAAAGTTTCATAAAAGATAAATTTTCTTCTACTTTTTTTCTTTTAGTTTCTTTCAACTGTGTTATAGAAGACATTGAGCTAGAAATGCCAATATTCTGACATCTTTAAACAAACTAGCATTAGTTTAATTTAAACTGATAACTTAGGGAAAAATAGCATAATTTGTAAACAAATAAATATAACATTACTTGACTGTCTAGTTTGGTGAAAAAATATGTTTTACTGTAGATTTAAATTTATTTATATTTTATGGCTTATAAATACATACCCATGATTTTCTGATTAGATGTTTGACATCTTATATATTATATATGAAATCTACACACAAAATAATTCTTTTGCAAGTGTCATGCTATGCAATGGCAAGATGGAAAAAAACATTTGCATTTGGTTTTTGGTAGTAATTTTTAACAAAGTAAATATAATATCATTTTTTTGTATTTACTGAAATATAAAGTCAAATTGATGGAATTATTATTTCACTTTCATTTTGATAATAGTTTTTGAAGTAACAAGGATAACTTTATGTTATCTTTAAAGATAATATGGTGACTAATAAGCCAAAGGAGAGACTGATTTATTGAGAGACTGATTTACCACTGTGTACATCTAATCTCTAGTGCCTATCCTTCATTTTTACTAGACTCAAAATAGACTCAACCTTGCTTGGCTGTTCAAAAAGAAACAAAAGAAATGGGAGAATCAATGATATCTTTAATTTTATGAAAACAGCTCCCTACTACTTCTCACTTGCAAAGTCAATTACCTTCAGGGACCAAGCAGGCAGATAATACAAATAAAATGAGCAGACTCTGTGAACTATGTTTTGAAAATTGCCTTATTATTACTATATGTTACCTAATCCGATTTTTGGCTTTACTTTGTTAGATTTTGTTCTTAGTATTAATGCATAATTCTCAAAAACTTATTTATATATAAGATAACTTGCACAGAGAATTAAGTAATTTGTTCAAGACCATACTTCTAGTAAGTTTTGAGCTTTTCTTTGTTAAACTTAAGTATCCTGTCTTCAGAGGCTATGTTCTTAACTCCTGCCATTTAATAAGCTAGTTTAGAATTTTGTCTTTTACTAGATAGACACAAATATTTCACCATTTAAAATTTAAAATACATATTTATGCTTTTTCTCAAAATTGGAAAGATGTCAAATGTGACAGTTCTAAAGTGAATGACAATAATTATTCCATTACTTAACTTACAGCAAAAGTTAATGGCTCATTTCATGAAAGAAAATAAAATCCATATTGTTGTAACATAACTGCATAAACACCAGTGGGCACATTTGGAGAGATTTATTCATTCATTTTGAGATAGAAAACATGTGATGCTTAAATATGTGAAATAGATCAAAATTTACAACATAAATTTTTCTACAAAAAGTCTTTGGCAATGGTATATTAAGATTTTTTAAAAGTATATTTTGATCGGAATTGTTTCTCTTACATGAATACTTTTATTTATATCCATAAGGACTTATTTGTAATGATAAGATATAATATTAAAACTTAGAAAATGTATAATTACATAGTTTTTCCCACTATTTTTCCTCTCAGATATACTTTTTAGATTCTAATTGGTCGATGTTTTTAATGCTGCTGCTGCTAAGTCACTTCAGTCGTGTCCGACTCTGTGCAACCCCGTAAGACAGCAGCCCACCAGGCTCCTCCGTCCCTGGGATTTTCCAGGCAAGAACACTGGAGTGGCCTGCCATTTGTTTTTAATGGGGTGATTAACTGAAATTGACTTTTTAGAGAGCTATTTTAAAATTTTTGAATGTTATAATTTGTGTATCTTTTGCTAAGAATAAATTGACACCTGAAGTCAATCTTAATATATTTAGGTTTGGGTTGAGGTGACTTATATATCTAGTTTTATTTTTAAATGTTTGAAAGCATTGTAGAAGCTCTATTTTATTATTTTTGGATAGAACATTTTTACATGTTCTTTACTTCTGAATGACTTTGAAAGTGAGCACAGGGTAAGTATAAATAAATTTGCAAAATGGTATTTTTACATGTGGTTAGTGTCAAGGAGACAAGATAGTCATTAGGGCTGAGAAAGGCAATTCATATTAAAACATGTGTTACTGCTGTTATTGCTTAGATTTCCTATATGCACCCTATCATTCTTTAGGGTTCCAGTCTTCCTTTTCAAACAACAGCTCAAGCAATCTTTTACTCCTTTAAAATCCACTGGTTGTAATCTGTATTATTTTAAAATATACCACCTTGTTGAAGGAATTTAAAATCATCTCTTCCCAAATCAGACTAGATGAGTCTTAATACACCCACAGTGTCTGAGAGGTAAATGTATCTGAGTATTTCGTCAATTTGGTTTATATTCTGTGTGACATTTTGGATTTCCTTACACGTTGAAAAGTCTGTCTCCTTTTTTGATTAACGTCAGTGCACTGTAATTGTGCACCTTCTCCACATACATTAGGATTTGTGAGATACTGGAACATATCTTTTAAAAAAATTATTTTATATTGGAGTACATTTGATTAACAATGTTTTGTTAGTTTCAGGTGTACCATAAAGTGATTCAAGAATACAACTTTTTTTGTTGTATAGACTTGCTTGTTGGAGATGACATCAGTATCACCCTGATGAACAGACAGGGATTTTCAAGCTCTGATTGGTAGAGAACAGGGATACACAAAGATAATTCTGTGATTCTTACATGAGTTTCCTGCAGACATATATCAAAGGGGCATACGTGTTCTACCTATACTGTAGTTTTAATGGTATGGGGGAGGCTAGTTGAATATTAACCTTCTCTCTTATATTCAAATTCCATGACATTAATTTCTTTACAGAAGACACATAGTCCAGACTTATTTTAAATTATTGGTATAAAAATACTCATTGGATCAGAAAATCACAAATACTTTTACAGCACTGCTGCTGCTGCGCTGCTGCTGCTAAGTCACATCAGTCGTGTCCGACTCTGTGCAATCCCATAGACGGCAGCCCACCAGGCTCCCCCGTCCCTGGGATTTTCCAGGCAAGAACATTGGAGTGGTTGCCATTTCCTTCTCCAATGCATGAAAGTGAAAAGTGAAAGTGAAGTTGCTCAGTCGTATCCGACTCTTCGTGACCCCATAGACTGCAGCCTACCGTAAGGCTCCTCCATCCATGGGATTTTCCAGTACTGGAGTACCAGATGCCTAATATTTCCTATGTGCATTACAAACTCTGAATATATAGATAATGTAGATAATATATCTATATATAGATATATAGATAATTATTCTGTTTTGGTTTTACATGATAGACTCTTGGTATCTACATGAGCTATTCTAAATTTTCGATGCATATATAGGCTTTTAGTATTGACATATCCTCACTCTGGAAACTACTATAAAATACCAATACCTACAAATGCCTCACTTCCATAATGACCAACAAAAGCCTAGCTGTATCATTCCCATTTCAGACCACGTCCAATGTCAGAAATAACAGCAGTTGACTATGTGCTAGGAGGGTCAGGTCCAGTGGTTGGTACATTATATTCAAATGCTCTCTTTTTTAAACTAATTTGTATTCTCAGCTGAGAAGATAAATTTGTCACAGAAAATTTTGCCTTCCTTACAGAATTTACCAGATTTCTCTGTTGAATGTAATATATAATGGTATTATATATTAATCATAGTATAATCTGTTAACAACTTTATTTAGCATGTTGCTATGTATATGTATATAAGTACATATATAATGACATTATATATTAATCATAGTATAGTCTGTTAACACCTTTAATTAACATGCTGTTATGTATATGTATATAAGTATATATATATATGTGTGTGTGTATATATACAATCACACACATATTCTATTTTTATCTGCTACATGCAAGGCCAAACCAGAATGAGTTAATTACTTAAAAAACACTTTTACAGTAAATATTACATAAAATTATACATAATTATATTTTAATATAATTCATATGTTTATTTGTAATTAACAAATTATATTTCTTATACAGTAGTATAACCTGATAATAAATATTATTATTTATAATAAATAAATTAGGACTCATTGCACCTAACTTGAGAAAAGAAAAGAAGCACTTCAAGGACCATGATTCCAGGAAAAGTCTTAAATGTGTTAGTGGGTCTCCACAAAATAACAGAGAAGAAACTAATTCTCATTCTTATTTCCATGGAAATCCATGGTACATTAGTGAAAAAGTTTTTGCAACACTTTGACCGAGACAAAAAAGTATAAGTAACCAAATACCATCATGTTTCTTAAGGTTAAACATAAGCCACAAACATAGACAAGACATGTTTCCTGGGTGTGGCATGCTGTGTGTGTGTGTGTGTGGTAATTACACAAGAAGTCATCTTTGCTCCGAATTGAAAAGCATGAAAATATAAAGTGTGTGCCAACCATTCCTGCTTCTTATTTCAGAGTATAATTTACTTTACAATTTCTTCAACATGGATGAACTGCCACCAGCTCATGAAGTGCCGATGCCTGAAAATCCCCAGGTGGTAAGTATTTCATAGTCTAATTTGTCTTACCAGCTTTGACTGTGATTAGCCTACTCAGAATATAAAACAACAAGGCAATTCAGTTAAATATACATGGACACACATATTGA
Source organism: Oryx dammah (assembly GCF_014754425.2). Classification (NCBI taxonomy): domain Eukaryota; kingdom Metazoa; phylum Chordata; class Mammalia; order Artiodactyla; family Bovidae; genus Oryx; species Oryx dammah. The sequence goes on from NW_024070199.1 coordinate 19,670,544, forward strand.
GGGAAAGGGTGACAGTCTCCTGCATTAGATGTAGAGAAGAATGAGCCTTACAGTATGTCCCATAGATTCACAAAGAAAGACCTACTGCCTGTCATCCAAGAAGCACGACGTGTAAGGCTATCTCAGCCCAGTCTCCGATCTCACTTCTATAGTCTCAATCACCTGACTCTCTATTACTTCAAAGAGCTTCTATTCTTCAGGGAAGAGTCAATTTATACTAACTCTCAGAGATGACTATTTGAGCCATAACACTCATTGTCTATCTACTATGAGATATTTTTGCCACCCTGAGGAGACAGACTAGCATTAAAGGACGAGCCTTGTCCTCCATAACACTGCCAGAATGAATACTGTCCACTAAGAAAGTCTAGAAGTTATCTTTTCAAGGTTGGAAAGCCTCTTTTCTATGAGCACGTTTTTCTGACAGTTATTTGACAATGGTCAAATTTTCCTGGTCTACCAGCTAAGGGCTTCCCCCAGTGGCTCAGTGGTAAAGAATTCGCCTGCAGGAGATACATGTTCTATCCCTGGGTCAGGAAGATCCCTTGGAGAAGGAAATGACAACCCACTACAGTATTCTTGACTGGTAAATCCCATGGACAGAGAAGCCTGGGGGACCACAATCCATGGGGTTACAAAAGAGTTGGACACATCTTGGCAACTAAACAACAACAACCACTAGCTATTTAACATGTCTTTTCTTATGTCTGCTCTGAAATATTAAACATTGATTTAAATTTTTAATTCTCAGGCAATTATATCTTACATATTTTCCTGTACTATGAAGGTATCTCTCTGTACTATTTGTGCTCATGTCTTTATTAAAAGAGTTTTCAACAGATTGACTTACTTCTGTCTTTCCAGTGAACCAAAGTGTTAATTTGTTAACTTGTCTGCTTTATGTCAGTTAAATAACTGAAAGACCAAAACCATTTCAAAGCCTATTTAATTCAGGGTTGTTTGATTCAACCATGCTTTGGGAAATTATTTTCCCCTAAAAGAAACAATAATGATGACAGACTATATCTAACCTAAAAAGTGGAAGGTTGCTTTTCTTACAAAAGAAAAATTTTAGTGTTGAGACAAAATAAAAGTCTCTCTGATATGTTTAAAATGTAGAACAAAGAATTTATTTTAATATCTATATAATAGAGAATAAAGTATCACTTATATGGATAGGTAACAAAGTTTTGTCTTAATAAAGTAGTAAATATTAGGAGACTCTAGAAACCCTCAAAGCTTCCTTATGTAGAGCAGGGATAAACATTTTTTTTAAGGCCCAGATAGCAAATATTTTTTTGGTTTGGCGAAGGTGGAGTATTTCTGACACAAGTACTTAGCACGGCGTTAGCCAGAGATGATATGAAAACAGATGAATGTGGCTATATCTCAGTACAACTTATATCCAGAAATAAGCAGCAGGCCAAATTTGGCATGCAGGCTGGAGTTTGCAGCTCTATAATATAAAGAAACTCAGAACATATCATTCCACACCACACATGAAATACCATGATACTTCCTGTGGTTTGTTATTATACACTATCCTAGACTTTTAATCAAAGCTTGATTTTTTTTTTGTCATGATAAAGTAAAGCAGATATTCAACTTCAAGATGTCAATTAATCAATTTAATGTTGATCTGCATTTACGAACTTGATGCCATTTTTTTCTCTATTTATTTTAATAGGCATTTTGATGATGCTGACAACCTTCATCAAGAGTTGATGCACAATATCCTTTTCTTTAAAAATTCTTGGCTAAAGTTCAGTAAAGGTCAAATGGATATCATCAAACTGCTTGTGTTATTTACAAAATCGTGTGATTCATTGATTGTGGTCTCCCACCTCACCTGCACAAACTGGCTGAAAGGTCACCTTCTCAATGATGAAAATCTATCAGGGAGAGAAGGCAACAGAATGAATAAAGGGGAAAAATGTCATTGTAAGTCATTATGCAATATCCCTTTGGAATGTATCTTAAGACGTTGCATTTGAGAAGTAGCTTGTTTTCTCCTGCTTGTTTGTCAGTTTATTAAAACCTTCTGATAATTGGAACATGCTACAATGATGGTTTCCAGATTTCTTCGTAGATGGTAGGATGGCATGATTTAGAGAATATAAGCTCTTGGCAACCCACGCCAGTGTTCTTGCCCAGAAAATTCCATGGACAGAGGGGCCTGGCAGGCTGCAGTCCATGGGGATGCAAAGAATTGCAGATGACTGAGCACAGCAAGGCATGGCTTATATTCCTTATCTTGGCTGAAACAACTCTCATGCTCAGCTATTCTCAGTGGGGGAAGATAACAGAAGTAGCTACCACTTGTTGAGGGGTCACAAGCAGCCACATCTTTATGAAGCATTACATAGACCCAGCTTGAATTATAAAGATAATAACCATATGAGGTTGACACATTAAAACAGATGTTAAGATTTTAAATATCTTGAATAAATGACTCAAGGTTGAAAAGCTATAATGTAGCAACCTTCGAATTTCCAAACTCTGGCTCTTAAATACCACGTTCCCACTCTCTATATACCCAAAGGCAAGGTGACCGGAGACACTGGCATTCTTGCTGCTCACTGCATCTCCATCGTCCTGTACAAATACATTCTTCACGTCTCAAGCCACCCAGCTCTTCTTTGCTCATACCTCTTCTTCAGTAGTATTTGTGGATTTGGTTTTTCTCCACCTTCAACTGAGGGCTCTGGTCCCTAGTTAGAAAATTTTAATTTCTATGTGGATAACTACTTATACACATACACACAGACGCACACAGAATCTTTTCTCCAAGGACCTTCCCCTTCATTTCAGCAAATGGGGGATGACTCTGGACTTTGTTATTTCTCTCAAACATTCCACTTATGAACGAACTCTTAACCTCCAACATCCCATGTTTACCACAGGTATTCACTGCTCCTTTTCTCTCGCTCTCTTCTCATAAATCTTACTCTTCTTTACTGTTCCTCACTATCATTTTACCACAATCTATTCACCTACTTATCTATTTCACTTCCTAAATACAGACTGCTATAATAATAACAAAAACATCAGTGTTTTGGAGGAACTGCATACTGTACATGGTATAAAGCACCTTACATTATTATATCTGGGGCTCAGAGAAGAGATGCAAACCATTGATGACTACACAGGTAATCATAAAATAATTAGGATCAGAGAGCAGGTCTGCCTTTTCTACTCCAGGGTCCATGATTTTATTGCAACTATGCTTTATCATCTCTATTATTTAGGCCCATATGATCCATACTTTTAATAAAATATCATTACCATGAGCCCTCTTCTCTCCTATCCTTCAGGGAAACCATTCCTGGAAAGCTCAGTTGATGAAATTATGACTTTACACATGTTTCATTCCCTTATCTTCTAATCCAATAGGATCTTGAAAGAAAGGATATGAAAAACACCTGCAACTTGCTATCCTTGATTAGGAATTTTACTCCATTATATTGTCATGGTTGGTTTATGACAAGGCCGCTTTTGGGTTTGATCATTCCCCTCCTGGCTTTGGTGCTGAGTTAGAAAATTTTAATTTCTACATAGATAATATATGTAATTTTTTTTCTCAGCATTATGATACATACATATATATATACACATACACACAATACACAATCTTTTCTGCCTCCTAAATATGAGTTTTTCAGGCAGGGAAAAATTATTATCAACTTTATCCCAAGAACATACTAGTTACTCAATTGAATATTACTATTATTTAATAAATACATGAATAACATCAATGAATGAATACCAAACAGACAACAAAATATATGATTCTGGCACTGAGATCAGTATTGTCTTTACACCACTTAAGTAAAGCTGGAAAATTCATTTTAGTTCTCTGGCTCTCAGTTTTCCTTTATTTAAATTATCAATAATATTCAGGCTGTCAGTATACTTTAAGTTAAATATATCTAAAAGGTATTTATAAGATGAAATAAAACCATGGATATGAACATCTTATATAAGCTATAACCACTCATAAAATGCCAAGTGCTAATATTAGGCAGATTTGTTTCTTCCTAAGTGACAAGAGCAAATCTTTCTAAGAGAGACAAAGCAAACTGATGCATGTGAGACAGTACTCAACTAATTATTGAGCATCTTTAAGCATCAGGCAGTGTTTCACGTGACAGGCATATACCGATGACCAGATACGTTTTCTAGCTCACATGGGATATATTGTCTAATTGGAAGATGCAAAGTAGGTCTTTTGTGCTTCTTCCATTAAACCAAGTCCCCTTCTGTGTTTCTACATTAAACTGTCATAGCAAAACAAATGGCAAAAAGAAAATCCAGAAAATAAATAATTTTTCTGTTTTGTAGTCAAAATAATAACAGATTCTTCCTCGAGTTGCTCTGATTTCATCATTTAAGCCACTATAGGCTTAGTTATTTATGGAACTCCTTTTGAAGTCTTTTATATATTTTTCCCTTGAGTTTTTGTGTTTATAGCTTAGACTGAGAGCCGGGTAGGATTCTGAACTAAGAAAGCAATAGTTTTGTTTGTTTTTGATTCAGCAAATGTCTGGTTATGTCTCATTCTTCACAAATCCAAGGTGGTGTCTGTGCAAAATCCCTCCACCCCGACTATTGGAAAGAATTGAAATTGATGGAAGGTAGCTTATTTGCATCACTGACCCTCTTTGCAAAAATGGTTTCTCTTCTCATTTGCAATTCTGATTTCTGAATAATTTCACACATATAGTATAAGAAATGAGAAACAAAGTTTACATAAGAATCCTTCAGGACAATGGCTGATTCTTCTTGATGTTTGACAGAAAACAACACAATTCTGTGAAGCAATTATCCTTTAATTAAAAAGATAAATAAAATGGAAAAAAGAAAGAATCTTTCAAGGTAGAGATAGGCAATTCTGGCAAGTAAAGGGTAATGTGGAGGGGACAATAATTGCTGATTTCTCACAAAACTTGTCAAGTAAATTACACCTATTTCTTCATTTAGTCCTCATAGCAATCCGAGGAAGTGGGTGTTATTATTATTCCTAGATTTTTATTACCAGTTTAGCAAACTGAGGCTCAGCTCTCCTCAACAAAGAGAAAATAAACTTTACAAGGTTACTGTGTGGGTGAGCAGTTAGTCAGGATTTAAACTGAGAACTGAGGGGTCTTAAGGAACACTTGCTGTTTGCTCACCGGTAAGTCTACCCTCCTAAAGTATGGGGGGAGTCTCAAGTAGTGTTAACAAAGAGATATACAAAGAAAGAACAAGATAAGAAATATTTCAAGATATACCATTAGAATTTGTTTTACTTCTTTCAGATTTAAGGACAATTAACTCAAGCTAAGGGGTAGAATTGTGTAGACAACGTTGTGCTACACAATTCTCTTCACAAGGTGAAGAGAAGTCAGACATCACAGAACTGGATTTGTAACTATTTTGTGAGAATAAGGGAATCATAAAATATTTGAAACATCAAAAAAGTTCAAAGAAAATATGAAATGGACACAGAAAAGAAGAAAATGAAATTAGAATCAATGTGCTAATACTATGAGGAGAGGGCTTTAAAGTCAGATTCCAGTTCAAATTCAGGCAGTGTTGCTACTGGTATAGACAGTTTTCAGTATTTAACAGCAAGCGTGGTCACCTTGTATGTATTTACTGAAAATGAGAGCTGTGGTTCAGTTAAATTTCTGATAAATAACATCAAGACTTCACTGATTTTTGTCTTAACTTACTTTGAAGTAATTTATTAATAGTCTCTCCAGTCCTATTGTGAGTTTGTATATGTGTGACAATGTGTGTGTGTGTGTATGTGTGTCTCCCACTGAACTTATTTGTAATTGACAAGTGGGTCAAATGTTCAAACAATGTATGCTATTTGATGAACTTAACTGTTTAAGAGTTTGGAGATCCTCGTACCATATTCTGGCATCATGTCTGTCACCATGTCCTTAATCTAAAATGGATCGCCTTTCAGAGAATATAACATACTATTATTTTGACATTTTGCAAGCACTTTCATCTTATTCAATTCATACAACTGCATGGAGAGATAGGCAGTGTAGAATTCAACAATTTATAAATTATTTTCAAGCAAGTTCCTTCAGTTGTAATACTGACTAATGTGCAAAAAGTGAAAGTAAAAGTCGCTCAGTCATGTCTGATAGAATTCTCCAGGCCAGAATACTGGAGTGGGTGTCCTTTCCCTTCACCAGGGAATCTTCCCAACCCAGGGATCAGAACCCTCTCGTGTTGCAGGCAGATTCTTTACCAGCTGAGCCACAAGAGAAGCCCAAGAATACAAGAGTGGGTAGCCTATCCCTTCTCCAAGAGATCTTCCCAACCCAGGAATTGAACTGCAGTCTCTCGAATTGCAGGTGGAAGCAGTTAAAGCATCTTCCTGCAATGTGGGAGACCTCAGTTTGATCCCTTGGTTGGGAAGATCCCCTGGAGAAGGAAATGGCAACCCACTCCAGTATTCTTGCCTGGAGAATCCCATGTACAGAGAAGGCTGGTGGGCTACAAAGAGTCCGACATGACTGAGTGACTTAACTTTCACTTTACTTTCTTTACCAATATCACTATTATCTCCATTTTAAACAGGAGAAAATTGAGGAACAGTGAGATAGAATATCTTGTTGAAACTTAAACGATAATCAATATTACTGTACCAAAAAATGCATCTTGAGTTATTTGAAGATAGAATTTTAAAATTAAAGAACTTTCATGCATTGAATTAGAAAAGGGTAAGAATTCTTATTTCAGTTTTTAAGGTAAAGATCTGGAAAATACTATTTCCTGATGTTTGTAAACACACAGGTAACAGACTCAAACTCTCATCCTAAAAGCCTTTATTCCAGTTGACTATTTCCTATGGAATTACAAAAAATTAGATTTTTGCTTTAGAGTCTAACTAAAATGTGTGTATTTAATTAAGCCTGAAACTAGACTCCACAAAACACATCTGGCATTAGAGAAAAACCAAATCAAATCTTTTAAATAAGAAATAAAAACAATGCTTATTTTGTAAATATAGCTCTATAATACTTATACTATTTATAAGAATTACTAATGATTTTGGAAATACTTACACTTTTCATAACTACTTTTTTCCAAACACATAATATAGAAATTCTATTATCTTATACATTTTAATAAGATGTCAACAAGTACAAATAACTCATTTTTCAGAAAAACTTTCACATGCCTTTCATGTGTAAGGCACTGGACCAGGTGCTCTGAGGATAAGCAAAACCTGGTTTTGTCAGTACAGAAGATGCTGTATATGTACATATAAGCTTTATGCAAAATTCTGTGTGATGACAATGCAAGAAATCCTATGAAAGGCAAAGACAAGATAATTTGGACACTGTGGACAATGTAATGGTATGTTCTAGCGGAAACAAGATGCCAGATTTCATGGAGAAATTTTCATTTTATAAAATTTATAAAAGTTTATAAAGTTTATTCAGTAAGCAGTAGTATAAAATTATAAGCATTTCTGCTTCCAAAAAGATGTGGAATAGATGAACTTTTCCCTATTTATCCAAGTAATTTATATATATAATATAAAACAAACATAATATCAATATTTATAAATATAAAACAAAACATATATATATATATATATATATATATACACACACATAAAATAAACAAAAAACAGAGGAAGACTCTGAAAGATGGAGAGAGGGAAGCAGGTTAGTTAGCAAACCTGGGGCTGCCACTCAGGGAAGTAAGTGAGTTTCTTGATTTTCTGTATATATATGTATCAGACTTGGAACTGTAAAAGCCACAACTCAGAAACTCCAAAGGAACAAAGAAATAAAAGTTTCAACAAAAGCTTACAGTCTCTAGCCAAAAAATGTGAAAAGGGACAGCTTAACAACACACACACACACACACATTCACACACACACACACATATAGGCAGTGACCTCCCAAATGCAGTAAAGTACAGCAGGAAAAAAAAAAATTGTGGTCCCATCTTAATTCAAGACAGGGAAAGACTTGTGAATAGCTTGGCTTCCATACTTGCCAGGTTATACTAAAGTAGACCAAACCCTGCAACATGTAGTGTCAGAGGACTTTCATCCTCAATGGGTCATGGCAACCTTTCCCCAATGTGTCAATGAAAACTTGTGGGGATCCTGTACTTAACACTCACCAAACAAGATAGCTTCTCCCATCCCTAGCAGAGAGTGGCCTAGCAGAGTCTAGAGTTTCAGTGCTGCCCAGAGGTGAAAATGTCACACATAGCCTACCCTTCAAGTGATGTCATTGCAGGCTGCATAGACAGTGAAAACTCACCTCTCCAGCAGTAATAAGAAGTCCCCTTCTCCTCTAGGTTTCAAAGGAGGCTTAGTGGGGAATTGATATTGCTTCTACTACATGGCAATAACAAGGGATTCTTCTTGTTACCAGGGTGGTGTCAGAGGAAGTATGCTAAAACAGATGATAAATAAATGATTCAGAGTTTCATAACATAATAACTAAAACCTCCAGGTTTAAAAAATGTCATGAAAATGTTTACTTGAATAAAAAAGACAATACAAACCAACATTGAGATGATAGAGATGTTAAAATTATATGACAGTGATTTTTCAAGAAGCCAAGATTAAAATGCTTTGGCAGGTAGTTACAAACACACCTAAAGCAAATGAAAAACATTCTCCTTCAATAAATAAAAAAGATAAAAAAGATATTATACCAAAGAATCAAATAGAGTTTTATAATTTAAAAATACAGTAATCAAAATAAAAATGCAATGAATAAATGCATTAATTCAAATGCAGAGTAAAGAGGGAAAAGAAAATACATCAGCAAACATGAAGATAGAATAACAGTAACTGATCTAAGTAATACAGAAAAAATAGACTAAAAAATGTTATCAAAGCTTCAGGAACCTTTGAAAGCATGACAAGATACCTAGCATTTCAGTCTCAACAACTGGTAGAATTACTACACAGAAAATCTGCAGGAATACAGAAAAACTCAGCATCATCTATCAATAGGCTCTAACCAACAATTATGGAATACTCTACCCAACAACAGCAGAAAGAACATTCTTTTCAAGTACCCATGGGCCCTATACCAATATATAACCATATCACTTCCCATGAAATAAGCCTCAATCATAAACTAATAATAGAATCATACACAATGTGTTTGTTCTCTTATTGCAAGGTAATCAGACTAGAGATAAATAACAGAAAGATAACAGGCAAATCTCCAAACACTTAGAAACTAAACAACATACTTGTGAATAACAAGAAGAAAAAACACAGCGATATTACAAAATGCAATAATCTGAATGAAAAAGGAATTAATGCATATCAAAGTTACTTCATATCAGAGCTAAGTCTGTGAAATTTCATAAGGACAAGAGGAAATTTCACACTAAATGCTTACATGAGAAAAGAAGAAAAATGTCAAATTAATAATCTAAGCTTATACCAAGAGAATCTAACAAATAGGTTCAAAATAAACACAATTCAAGCAGAATGAAGGAAATAATAAATGTAAGAGCATATATCAATTAAATTAACAGCAATAGATAATACAGAATATTGATGAAATCACAATCTGGCTCTCTAAAATGATCTAAAAAATGACAAACTTCTAGTAAGACTGCTTAAAAGAAAATAACACAAATTACCATTATCAGAAATGAAATAGGAATATCAGTACAAACCATACAGCTATGAAAACAGAATACTACAAGTAACTCTGCAAACAATTTGACAATTTGGATAAACTATATCTACTACTTAAAAAGTTCACAACTCACAACTGATAACTCACTTTGTATGTAACATATCTGAATAGTCTTATAGGTATTGAAGGCAATAGATATTTTTAATTTGTAACTTAAAATTTCCAAAAATAAATTGCCACCCCAGAAGATGTCATCACTGAAGAATTCTAAGTGTTTAAAGGAGTAATTAACACCAAATCTGTACTATATCTTACAGAAGGGAAGGGAACACTTCCCAATTTATTTTATGAAGCTAGTATTACCCTGATTATCAAAATGAGACAAATATAATATCTAAACACCAAAAAAAGCCACCCCAAACAAAAAATTACTGATCAGTATCTTTCACGAATATAGACCAAAGTTCTTTAAGAAAATATGAAAAAGATATAATTTGGCAACACATAAGAGAAATTATACGGAGAAGGCAATGGCACCCCACTCCAGAACTCTTGCCTGGAAAAGCCCATGGACGAAGGAGCCTGGTAGGCTGCAGTTCATGGGGTCGCTAAGAGTCGGACACAACTGAGCGACTTCACTTTCACTTTTCACTTTCATGCACTGGAGAAGGAAATGGCAACCCACTCCAGTGTTCTTGCCTGGAGAATCCCAGGGATGGGGGAGCCTGGTGGGCTGCCATCTATGGGGTCGCACAGAATCAGACATGACTGAAGCGACTTAGCAGCAGCAGCAGCAGCAAGAAAAATTATAAACCAGGATAGAGTGGTATTTACTCCTCAGATGCAAGACTAGTTAAATACTGAGAAATTACTCAATGCAATCCAATAGATTAGCAGACTAAAGAATAAATATCACACAATCATATCAATGTAGGCAAAAATTTTCTTTGACAAAATTCAATTCCCATTCATATGAAAACTTTTAGAGAACTTGAAATAAAGGAGAATCTCCTTATCTAATAATGAATATCTATAAAAACCCACAACTGTTTTTACAAGCAATGGTGAAAACTTAATCCTTTCCCTCCTAAGACTGGACATGATGCACAGATATCCACTCTTACCATTCTTCTTTAACATATTGCTGAATGTTCAAACCAGTGCAATAGGTAAGAAACAAAATATAAATAGATAAGAAATAAAGAAATAAAACTGTGCTTGTTAAATGATTATATACATAGAAAATCTCAATAAATAAAAAAATAAAATCCTAGAATTAAGACATGTACAAGAATACAAAAATTAATTTTATTTATATGTCCTAGCAGTGAAATGTTGACACTAAAATTGAAAATATAATACCATTTACAAATAGGAAGCAAAGAAATACATAGGTATTTCTTAATACACCAAATCTAGCAAATGATGTAAGAACTTTATGCTCAAACTTAAAATGCTAATAAAAAGAATATTATGTAAAAAAAAATGGAAAGACAACTAATTCATGGATCGGAATACAATAAAGATAGCTATTCTCTCCAAATTAAAACTCTATGAAAATTTCACAGATATAGACATGCATGCGGTGCCATGAGCTAAGTCATGTCCAACTCTTTGTGACCTCATGGACTGTAGCCCACCATGCTCCTCTGTCAATGGAATTTTCCAGACAAGAATACTAGAGGGGGCTGCCATTTCCTACTCCAGAGAATCTTCCCAGCCTAAGGATCGAACCCATGTCTCTTGAGTCTCCTGCATTGGCAGGTGGACTCTTTACCACTGAGTCACCTGGGAAGCCCCAAAGATGAGTATATGGAAAGTTAAAATCTGTAAAATAGGTAAAACACTTGTGAAAAGAATAAAGTGAGAGGAGTTAGTCTACCCAGTTTGAAGACATTATAGAACTACTTAAATTGGGAACATGTGGTGTTGGTGGAGGATGGACAGACATATAGATCAGTGGAACAGTATAAAGAACTAAGAAATACAGCCAAACAAATAAGTCTAGTTGGATTTTGACATAGGTGCAAAGTGATTTCACTGGTGGAAAGATAGCCTTTCCAGCAAATGGTGCTGGAGCAATCGGATATCCATGAACAAAACAAAAACAAAGATAAAACTTGATCTTAAATTCTATATTTCATTCAAAATAAGTCACAGTGAGTCATGGACTTAAGTGTAAAATGTAAAAAGGAAAAAAAAATTGAGAAGAACAAAAAGCATAAGGAAAAAAATAGTTAAAACTCTTTTCGATCTAAGACTGAACAAAGACTTGATGCCAAAATTGTTATTCATACAAGAAAATAATTATGTTTCGTTTCATAAATCTTCAAAGTTTACCATTGTGTAAGAGATCATTAAGAGAGAAAAATATAAGCTATATAGACTGGAAGAAAATATTTGCAAACCATGTGTACATCAAGAAGTAGAATTTATACTATATAAAGAACTTATAAAACAAACTCCAACTTAAAACATAAATCAAAATAGAAAATGTGTAAATGAACTAATGAGACATTTTGCCACTGAGAATATACAGGCAGAAAATAAAAAACATAAAAATATTAAATTAATTTAATATCTTAATTAAATTATATCTTAATTATATTATATTTAATATCTTATTAAATTAACCTCATTAAAGATATACAAATTAAAAGCATAATGAGATATAAGCACATACCTAACAGAATGGCCAAAATAAAATTTTGAAAAGTTGTTGCAACAAAAGCAAAGAATTGCTGGTGGGGAGGTAAAATGGCACAACTGCTCTGCAAAACTGGCAGTTCCATGGGAAACTAAACATACTACTACCATATGACCCAGCAATTTCACTCCTTGGCATTTATCCCAAAGAAACAGGAACTTATGTTCACATTAAAAACCTGTTCACATATGTTCATAGCATCTGTATTGGTAAAAGCCCCAAATGGGAAGAAAAAAACAACAACAACACAAAAACAAACTGTGGTATATTCAAATTCCCAGCAACAAAACGAATAAGCTATGAATTTAAGCAATAATTTGGACAGATTTCGGGAGAATTATGCTGAGTGAAAAAAACAAACTCAAAAGTTTACATGCTGTATCATTTCATTAATACATCTTTCTTCAAACAGAGATAGTTTATAAATGGAGAAGAGGTTACAAGGTTGCCAGGAACTAAGGGCAGAGGTGTCAGACTGAAGTAAGTATGACTAGAAAAGAGTAATGCAAAGGAGTCATTTTGATGATGGAACTGTTGTGTATCTTAATGTTCTCTATGTCAACATCCTGATCATGGTATTTCAAAACAGTTTTGTGAGAAGGTATCACTGGAGAAACTTGATAAAGATAATTGGGATTCCTTTTATTACCTTCGCATACAGATATACAATTATCTCAAAGTAAAAAGATCCCCTGGAGGAGGGCATGGCAACCCACTCCAGTATTCTTGTCTGGAGAATCTCATGGACAGAGAAGCAACCATAGGGTCACATGGAGCTGGACATGGCTGAAGCATGCACACACGTGCATGCATGCATACACACACACAAAGTTTAATTAAATATACATAAAATATATTTTGAAAGCAGTGATAAAATTAACTGTCATTCCAAAATTAAAATTTCCTGATCTCTTTAAACTTTAACTACATATAGAACCTGGAAGAGAACTTGAAGATAATATTCATCTATTCTGTTATATAATCAACACATGTATTGAGGGTTATTATTTTATGCTAGGTACTGTTCTGTATTCTTGTGATAGAACCATGCACAAAGCAGTTAAAGTCTGTGATGCCAGGAAATTACACTGAAATTGGGGATGTAAACTACAAAGAAGTAATCAAATCAACAAGGTGGTTTTAAATGATAATGGGTACAAAAAAGAAGAAGGTGAAATAGAATGATGGTGTTACAGTAACGGGTAGGGACAGTGAAGAAAAACTAATTTTAGGTGAGTCATCAGATAATGTTTTCCTCTGAAAACACAAAGGACTGAGTTATATGAAGTTCGGTGGGTAGTTTTTCCAGGAAATTGAAAACACAGCAGGAAAACCTTAATCAGGAACAATTTTCATGCATTTGAGGAACACAAAGATCACTGTGGTTACAACAGAGTAAATAAAGGAGAAAGAAGCATAAGGTGACATCTGAGAGACTGGCCAGGGCTAACTTAGGGAGGGCTCTAGTTTCCATAATGGAAATAAGTCATCAGTTAAAATATATTGCAGAAGTCTAAGAAAAGAATATGATGATGGTTTGAATTATGGTGGCAGAGATAGTAGAGATGATGTTGTTTAAAGTTATGTTTTCTACAATAGAAAGGATTGAATGGACTGGATGGGGTAGGAAGAGAAAGAGGAATCAAGCAAAATTTCTTGGTTTTTGCTAAGACAGATACTTAGTTATTTTAAAATTAGATTTGAAAGATATAATTTACATATTTATTCAACAAACATTTATTATGATCTATTAGGCCCATCATTATGACAAGTTTAAACAGTTGAAAGAGTTTAAGGATAGCAACATGTACCATAGAGGCAAACAGAACATACACAGAAGAGGTAATTATCTGTGCCTGGGAGATTAGAAATGACCTTGACATTTACTAAGAAAATAATTTTATTGGATCTTTAAGATACATAGAGTTTTCACATAGGGAGGGGGAGTTGGAAGTTTCTTAAAACAGTGAGTTTCTCAAAACAATGTAAAAGCAAAGATTTGCTAAATAGTGACTGAGTCAGAATTAGATACTTCTTTTGAATGATTGTCTTGTGATCTCTTACCATCATTCTCTTTGTAATTTATTTCCTTCAATGTTTTTTACTTTCAGTCACTTTATTGTTCTCTCCCTTTCTCAAGTCCTTAAGTCAGAAATACTCATTGTTCACATTTACTTGGATTTGTATTTCTAAGTAACATAGATTCAGCTAATTCTCCACTTTTGTTGCATCCTCTCTCATGTGCATTTCAAAATCAGTATGCACAGGTCTTTATTCTTCCAGAAATATGTGAAATGGGACTATTAATGTCAAAATTCTCATTCCAAGCTTGTATAATGAAAATAGCAAATGTGATAAGTTTCCAACTATCTATATAAAGTTAGATAGTTAACTACCTATATTAAGTTAGAGAGAAAATAGTCAGTGTTTTTATACCGTCATATTTTTTGGGTGTGTTTATGATTTTAAAATTACCCTTTTAGTAGTATTCAACAGATTATAGAGAAATGTGTGTGTGTTCAAATGTATGTGTGTGTTAATGTCCTTTCTTGATCAAAGATGAAATTATCTCCTATACGTCATAACGAAATTACCCCTTTGTTGTACGTGTATTTGAAAATCTTATTTGTTTTTGGAATCCAAAGGTCAGAAAGACACTATTTACCAGGCCAACTGAATTGGTAGCTCAGCTGGTAAAGAGATCTCGGTTCAATCCCTGGGTGGAGAAGATCCCCTGGAGTAGAAAATGGCAACCCACTCAAGTGTTCCTGCCTGGAGAATCCCCTTGGACAAAGGAGCCTGGTGGGCTACAGTCCATGGGGTCATAACAAGTTGGACACCACTAAGAAACTAAGCACAGCAGAGTAGTTACAGTGCAGAAAGACAAACAGAGGTCTCCAGGTAACTGGAGAGACAGAGATGGATGCTGCAGGAGATCTCTTCTGCTGATAACATTCAGAGTGTGGTCCTAGAGTAGAACTGGCAGGAACATCTGGCCTGCAGATTCTTCAAAAAATACTTCAAATGCTTGTTTGCTAAAAACTAAATCCAACAAATGTCATTAGGTGTCCCTAACTCCATAAGAAGCAAAAATGAAGTGAAAGAATTTTAAAAATTGGTAGATTTCTAGGGGAGAAAGGGAGAGATATACCTCACTTAAGATAGTTAAATAAATAGGCCCAAGATACAGGTTTATAAGCCTTAAAAGAATATGCCGTGGAATGGGCATGAAAACTGGTTTTCACAGAAGACAAAAGAAACATGGATTAGATAATGAAGAATATTCTTATTCAACTGGAAAGTTTTGCCGGGAGCCAGCGTGAGGAATCCCACCCATGACAAGGTCATGCGGAGAGGCCTGATGGGCAAGGTGAGTCAAGCCTCAGGGTTTCCTTCTGGTATTTCCTGAGCATGTACCCCCAAAATAAGAATCTGCCTCCCTTATTGTATTGTACTTTTCCACTCTTCTGACACACTCTGGAAAAAGTTAACTCAGGGCTTTAGTCTTCTGCATTTGAAAGGGATGTTTCAGTTCAAACCCCCTCTGATAACTCTCTAGCTTGCCTAACAGGTTCCCCTGGACTTTTTATAGCTTGTGAATTGCTTACACACAGGAAGCTTAAAACATCCTAGGAATGCAGGGGCTTCCTAGGTGTCAAGATCATTAGAATAAAACTGATTAAGCATTTCATTGTTGAGCCAATACTTGCTGCCAAATTTTCATATCTTTTATTTGTTGATATAGTTGGCATATAGAAAAAACAAGTAGTAACATTAGATCTTTGAGTTAAGTACCTTCTTTGTTATAACCCACCGCACCTTTGTTCTATAGGGATGTAACTTTAGTGCTTTAAGGAGATGCAGATTAAAGAAAAACACTTCAGGGGAAACGAGATTAACATTCATTAAGGAAGAGAGCCAAAAAGTGTTAACAAGCCTCTTGGCCAGAAGATAATGTAAATCACCTGAGACCTTTTGTATACAAAAAGATATACAGAAAGGGTCAGGACTGCTGCCCCTGCAAGACTCTGTATCTTCCATTATGTAAAATCTAGGGTATATAAACACCTTTTGAATAATAAAGTTGGAGGGGTTTTTGCACAAGCCTGGCCTCCCCCGTGTGGATTCTTTCTCTTGCTCCCTCTCCCTCCCTCTCCTTTTCAGGCTGATCCCTTGGAACGTGGGGGCTCACCGAGTCTACTTATTGCCCAGGCTTCTGAGACCCACTTGAGAGGGAGCCCAAGGCGGGGCACCCTCCACTATTCAAGTGGGCGCCTGTGGCCCAATGTAGACGGTGCAAGCTCCTTGTCTGGAACTTTATTGGTTTTCCACGTAAACCAAGTTAATCAGCCTTTTTTCTCCACTCACTTTCCTACTACACTATTTCTTCCTAATCTAATCTTATATTTCTAATTAAATAAATTTCCTTGCCGACTCTGTCCACCCTTCGAATCACCCTGGATCCACCGGGGCTGGACCCCGGCAAAGTTTCTATGCAGAAGAAAAGATATGAATTAAGTATTCACTTATTTATAGATATGTTGCTAGCCATCAATTATCTTTGAAAGGAAACCATTTATAAAATTGCTGCAGTGTGCAAGCAACACTGAGCTCTAAACCAAACCATATTCTGAAAGTTGCCACTAGTACTAATAGATTATCTTCAATGTAAAGAAACTGAAAGTAGATTACATTTAACTGAAATAAATGATAGCAAAATAATCCTTTACTTAACAGAGAGAACTGATTAACATAGTCATAAAGATTTCATTTGTTAAAGAAACTTTTGGCAGTTCTAGAAATTTATTGTTCTTATACCACAGACATTTTAAATACAATCTGCTCAAACTTAAAATAATTAATTTCAATCAAATTTGTTTCTCTCCTGCATTTTCTCTCTCTGATAATGACCCTATCCTTTAACCAATTTGTCCAAGTGTGAAACTATGTAATCAACATTAATTTCTCTTTCTTCTAACTCACTGCCATCCAAATGATCACATCTGTCAATTTCATGCAAAATTTAACTGGGTTTGAATTCATTTTTCCCTATCCTCAAAATGATTCCCTGTTTCAACTTTCACCCTTGTTGACTTGGAATTTCATACTTTTTTCCAAACTGTCCTCTCTTGTCACATTTTATACTACATGGTCTTTGGAAACACACAAAGTCATAGCATGCTCCTTCATGAACTTATCAGTGACAAATTTCTTGGCATCATATACATGATCTGACTCAGGGCTAATTTTATATACCTTATCTCCTATGATTATTTTAATATTTCAATTACCCAAAATTATATGCTATTTCCTAGAAATGCTGTGCTCCTATGAAAGACATAACATAGTAAGTATTGATCATGGCTCTATGCATTCACTTTATCATTTATAAAATGACAAATATGGCAAGTACATTTTGGCTAGTTGTGAGGATTCAAAGGGTTATTTACTCATAAGCATGACATATGAGTACTAGAATCTAGACACATGATGGCAACAACTAACCATAATGTAGAAAAACAACATCCATAATTTTATAAATATCATTTTTATTTTCCAGTAACATCCTCCATTTTTACCATAGGTCACTACTTGGCAAACTCTGACTTAGTATTTATTACAATATAACAAATCTTGCTTGAACAAGATGATAGCACATCACACTGCAAAATTAATGTTTATATTTCCCTTAGTGTATGAAATATTTTAGAGAAAGCAATGGCAACCCACTCCAGAACTCTTGCCTGGAAAATCCCATGGACAGAGGGGCCTGGTAGGCTACAGTCCATGGGGTCGCAGAGTTGGACACAACTGAGCGACTTCACTTTCACTTTTCACTTTCGTGCATTGGAGAAGGAAATGGCAACCCATTCCAGTATTCTTGCCTGGAGAATCCCAGGGATGGGAGCCTGGTGGGCTGCCATCTATGGGGTCGCACAGAGTTGGACACGACTGACGTGACTTAGCAGCAGTAGCAGCAGCATGAAATATTTACAGACATTCTATGTCTGTGCATTCGTATAAGTAATGGAGGTAAAACAGTATTTATCTCACTGTATTTTATGAAGATTAAATAGGTTAGCTATGTAAATTCCTTTGAATAGCAGACTGTTAAGTGCTAGTTTTGGTTATTACTTTTCTCCTTTAAATGTTGAGCTCCTTAAAGGTCAAGATTAACATTAATATATACTCAGCAGTTAATACACCTTTGGCACATAGTAAGGATTGAACATTTTTGAAAAAATGACCCAAATTTTTAAATTTTGTAAGATTTAGAAATGTCAGACAAGAAAATGATATATATTTTTAGCTTATATAGCCAAAAAAGTTATGTCAAACAAGGGATACATAAAAAAAGACACAAAACCTATCACAAAAGTATAATACCAATGTATCCATAGTAGAAAAGAAAGGTTATTAGTCCTAATTCCAATAATGTTATCAAAAGTTATTCTTTCTATTATGTTCTTTTCAGCTACTTAATATCTTTTGCTCCTCAAAGCTATGGATATACAGAGAAGTTTAGCACCTAAGTGAACCAACTCATACAATATGATTAGAATCAGTGCATTTTGAGGGTATTTATGTCCTTGGATGTCCTTTTTGAGCCACCATAAAGAAATGTTTCCTTGGAGGGCAAGGATGCCTGAATAGATTGATCCATTCATTTATTTATTGACTCACTCAGCAAATGTTTACTTATTCATCTTTGCTATATGTGAACATGTGTTCCATCACATATAGCAAAGTATGACTAGGATTTTAATGCTTTAGGGAGATTTGACATTTCACTTTATTTTGGATTATCATCAAAGATAGTGTTTCCTAAACTTGATATTCTTAAATGTAAGAGATTAAAACATTATTTATTTGGTAACACACTCATTAAGATAATGTGTTTTTATTAGACACTTATAAAGTATTGTCACCCTGCTTATTTAACTTACATGCAGAGTACATCATGAGAAACACTGGGCTAGAAGGAGCACAAGCTGGAATCAAGACAGCCGGGAGAAATATCAATAACCTCAGATATGTAGATGGCACCAACCTTATGGCAGAAAGTGAAGAACTAAAGAGCCTCTTGACAAAAGTGAAAGTGGAGAGTGAAAAAGTTGGCTTAAAGCTCAACATTCAGAAAACAAAGACCATGGCATCCGGTTCCATCACTTCATGGGAAATAGATGGGGAAAAGGTGGAAACAGTGTCAGACTTTATATTTTTAGGCTCCAAAATCACTGCAGATGGTGACTACAGCCATGAAATTAAAAGACACATGCTCCTTGGAAGAAAAGCTATGACCAACTTAGTGAAAGTGAAGTTGTTCAGTCATGTCCGACTCTTTGTGACCCCACGGACTGTAGCCTATCAGGCTCCTCTGTCCATGGGATTTTCCAGGCAAGAGTGCTGGAGTGGATTGCCATTTCCTTCTCCAGGGGATCTTCCCAACCCAAGAATCGAACCCCGGTCTCCCGCATTGCATGCAGACGCTTTACCATCTGAGCCACCAGGCAGCATATTAAAAAGCAGAGACATTACTTTGCCAACAAAGGTCCATTTAGTCAAAGCTATGGTTTTTCCAGTAGTCATGTATGGATGAGAGAGTTGGACTATAAAGAAAGCTGAGCATCAAAGAATTGATGCTTTTGAACTGTGGTATTGGAGAAGACTCTTGAGAGTCCTATGGACTGCAAGAAGGCCAAACCAGTCAATCCTAAAGGAAATCAGTCCTGAGTGTCCATTGGAAGGACTGATGCTGAAGCAGAAACCCCAATACTTTGGCCACCTGATGCGAAGAACTGTCTCATTGGAAAAGATCCTGATGCTGGGAAAGATTGAAGGAAGAGGAGAAGGGGATGACAGAGGATGAGATGGCTGGATGGCATCACTGACTGGATGGACATGAGTTTGAGTAAACTCTGGGAGTTGGTGATGGACAGGGAGGCCTAGCTTGCTGCAGTCCATGGGGTTGCAAAGAGTTGGACAGGACTGAGCAACTGAACTGAACTATAAACTAAAAATATACATAAAGTGAAAGTGAAAGTGTAGTTGCTCAGTTGTGTCCGACTCTTTGTGATGCTATTGACCGTATATAGCCACCAGACTGCTCAGTCCACGGGATTTTCCAGGCAAGAATACTGGAGTGCGTTGCCATTTCCTTCTCCAGGGGATCTTTAGGACCCAGAGATAGAATTCATGCCTTCGGCACTGAAGGCAGGCTCTTTACCATCTGAGCCAGGAGGGAATCAAAAAAATATACATAATCCTTCCCCAGATGAGTTTTTAGGTTACTGGGGAAACATATAATAAACAAAAAAAAATCATAATAAACATATAATTACAAATTGTGGTAGTGACATTAGAAAATACAGAAGTATAAATTAATTTATATCTGTGCTTTTAGAAAGTCCTATCCAGAAAATCATACTTAAACTGCCATCCTCAGGTCAAGCACTTTAGTTAAATAATAAAGACTGAACCAGAGAGATGAACCCTCGATGTGGGAGAGAACCGACAATTGAGAAAGATCAGTATGACTGAAACTGAGCTAGTACAGAAAAGATGGAAGGAGATAAAGATGCAGAAGGAGTCAGTGACCAGACCACAAGGAACACAGAGGCTAGAGTGGGGACTCTGGCACTTCCTCCAATGTGCACTCGGAAGGCAAGGGGAAGATTAAACAGGAAGGTGCCTTGTTGATACATCTTCCTCTCCCACTGTGCAGTGGGCCCTTGAGACAAAGAGATCTGTCTTTTTCATTCAGTGGAAATACATGATTTAATTCTAGTTCAGGCAGAACTGATGCCAAATCCAGGCTCCATCATTTATGAGCTATGCAATTGGAAGCAAGGTTCTTTGAATCCTTATATATAAAATGGGGATACAAGTTCGCCTACCTTACTGTGTTTTCATAAGGATTAAGTAAGACAATACAATAGTAGGCACTCTTTAAATATTCATTATTATTGTTAATATCACTATATCCCAATCACCTAGCACAGTGATCGGCCCATGACTACACATATGTAAAAGATTACAGAGTTGGACTGTATTTTATACATGATAATATACAGTTACAGAATATTTAATGAAGGCGGGATACTATAGCACTTATATTCAGCAAGTTTTTTTTTAAGAGTTACTAACAAAAGGTATTCAAAAACACACACAAATTAGAATGTATCTATATCATATGGACTCCTTCCGCAACCCACACTTACATGTTTCTGCCTGCCCTTTACTACATTTTCATTAGTTCCCTATTTTATACATCATTTCAACTCTATTAATCAGCATTCAAAATCTTCACCAGAAAGCCATAGAGTCAGCCTTCTAAAGTTATCTAAAGTGCCTGCAGATGGACTGTTAAACACCTTAAGTTACTGTTGGTATAGCAAATTCTTGATGACCTTTCACTGGCCTTAGAGCAATAGACCAGGACTAGAAATCAAGTCTGATCTTTCCTAGCACTAGAAGCTAATCAATACCTCTTTGGTAACATGTCTCTTTGTGTAGAGACACAACATTCAATCAGCTCAAGTCACACTTTGTTGTCTCATAATGACTCAATCTAAAATTCCCACGAGTCAGCTTTGCAGTAACAGAAGTGAGCAAGGAAAGGAGTTTTGCACTGTTGGCCTTTATTCAGAGAAAAGTCCCATCACTCATGCTGGCCAAGCTGAGGGCTCAGTATTATGAAAGAGTATGTCCCTCGTAAGAATGTAGACACAAGGCTGGGTATGTGACAGACAGTTTCAGCATCTTAACTAATCTCTGTAGTTCTGCTTTTATTTAATGTAATACACAGAGGACTTTGTGGTTACTGTCTTCATGGGAGGGAGGTAAGACTTCCCTTAACACACAAGTGATGCTCTCCCCAGAACTGACCATAGCACAAAACCCAGCTCTAAGTACCGAAAAAGAAATGGCTACCACTCCCCGTGATCTTGCATGCTCCCCACAGTCTCTACTTCCTAAATGCATATTTTCCATCTTCATCACACCATTAAAATTTCGTCTCATTTGGATCTACAGAAAGTAGATGGTACAACACAGCATATCTATGAGATTTATGAGAACAGATTTCATTGAAGTTCTAAAATAGTACTAAGGATGACAAGTAATAAACAAAGCTACCAGCGCATGGTTGTCATAGGGTTCAGTTCAGTTCAGTTCAGTCCCTCACTCATGTCTGACTCTTCGCGACCCCATGAATCGCAGCACGCCAGGCCTCCCTGTCCATCACCAACTCCCGGAGTTCACTCAGACTCATGTGCATCGAGTTGGTGATGCCATCCAGCCATCTCATCCTCTGTCGTCCTCTTCTCCTCCTGCCCCCAATCCTTCCCATTAAATTCTACATGTTGCTTTTACACCTACTCCAAAATCCTGCATATTTTCAGTGTCAATGTCTTCTAAACTTTTTGCCTTCGATTCTTGTTTCCAACCCTCACAACCTTCTTGATTTGAAAACAAAAGTTTATCACTGTGTATTTAACCCTCGAGGACATATTTATTCAGGCTCATCTCACTCTAGACCCAGCTTTAACTTCCCAGTGCTCTGTGCTAGAATTGCTCTCTGGACTGTCCTCAAGGAGCCGGTGATGAACTACGGGAACTGAGAGATGAAAAGATGGCAAGTTCTGGAATACCCACTCATGCTAACCAGTAAACAAATCAGGATAAAAACCAAATATTCCTACCTCTTAAATTTGTCACATGTGTGGTTCTACAGAATCCTCCCAGTAACCCCAAGATATGTTTATTGGGTTATTTTACAGATGAGAAAACAATCTTAAAGGAGCTTCAGTGACTTGTCATATTTTACAAAATAATAAGATTATTTTCAAACTCACATCTCATTTCATATGTTAATGTTATTCCTGACTACTGAAGTACAATGCATCATAAATTAATCTTCATCAAAATACACACATACTTTTCCAGATCCCAAAGTACATATTGGATGCGCATTCAGTTGCTCAGTTGTGTCCAGTTCTTTGTGGCCCTGTGGACTGTAGCCCACCAGGCACCTCTGTCCATGGAATTCTCCAGGCAAGAATACTGGAGCAGGTTGCCATTTCTACTCAGGGAATCTTCCCAACCCAGCATTCGAACCCAAATCTCTTCTGTTTCCCACATTGGCAGATGCATTATTTACCACTAGTGCCACCTGGGAAGCCCCCGGATATTTGATAATTAAACAATTAAATGCTTGGGTAACATTTTATATTTTCTACTTAAGTATGTATGTGTAAGTGTGTGTATGTGTTTATGATTGTATATTTATCTTAAATTTGAGTCAGAACCAGAGCAATCATTAAGAGATGAAGTTCAATCTCTTTTGGTAAGAGAGAAATGAGTCTCAGTGAAATTCTGTAGTTTTTGAAGTTTGTTCAACTAATTAGGAATCATAACAGTGACTTTAAGCCAGGAATTTGTAAGTGAATCTCTCTTTCTATTCTGACAAGAACATCATACTTTATCTGGGTCTTCAAATAACTTTACTTAATGATGCCAAAAGGTAATAGCAATATTTTACGCACAAGAAAATAGGCCAAAGATGTAATTATATAATATAATCTTTGCCACTGACTATAGGATCACAGGGCTAGGTAGGGTCAAGGATAGGACAGAAACCTAGATCTCTTGTCAGCATTTTTCTCCACTACACCACCCTGGTACATAACATAGTCCTTATATGAGGAAAAATATCGGTTTAAATATTTAGAGCAGAAAAAAATGAATAATTTAAAACATAGAATGTTGTACCCTATAAGAACTAAACTAAACTCAGATTTTTTAAAAAGCCCTGATATAGAACAGTCTTTTGGACTCTGTGGGAGAGGGAGAGGGTGGGATGATTTGGGAGAATGGCATTGAAACATGTATAATATCATGTAAGAAACTAATCGCTAGTTCAGGTTTGATGCAGGATACAGGATGCTTGGGCCTGGTGCACTGGGATGACCCAGAGGGAGGGTACAGGGAGGGAGGTGGGAGGGGGGTTCATGATGGGGAACACGTGTACACCCGTGGCAGATTCATGTTGATGTATGGCAAAACCAATACAATATTGTAAAGTAATTGGCCTCCAATTAAAATAAACAAATTTAAATTTTAAAAAATCCCTGATATTGGGCAACCTGATTTAAAAGATAGCATTAGTCTTATGACATTAATTGTTTAGGTTTTGTTTTCATGATTATTTTTTAATTCAAATTTCTGGAAATAAGAAAGTGAATTTCTGATTCACTATATAACAGTCACATTACTTAAATAAGGGAACTCTGGGTCTACACACTTGTTGATTATATGACTTCCCAAGCATTTTTGTTACACAATATATTTATGTTGGACTTCCCAGGTGGTGTTAGTGGTAAGGAATCTGACTGCCAATGTGGAAGTTGCAAGAGATGTGGGTTCAACTCCTGGGTCAGGAAGATCCCTGGAAAAGGAAATGGAAACCCACTCCAGTATTCTCACCTGGGAAAGCCCGTGGACAGAGGAGGCTGCTAAGCTACAGTCCATGGGGTCACATGAGTTGAACATGATTGAGCAGACACACATACATTTGTGTTATATAATTTGTGTCCACTGACATATGAAACAAGGCGTCATTTGAAGAGAGTGGGAATTATCAGTTATGGCTGAACTAGTGATCTCTCTAAAGCATAGCATCTACTCCCAAGGCCCCAAGCATACCAGTGAAGAGAACTGAGATGGATCAATCTTCATTGATGTCACGGTACATTTACCGTGACACACAGGAAGCACGATTCTGACCTTGTAATGAAGAATCCATGTAGGAAATTTGCTCTGAGTAGCAAGATTGTTTCATGAGAAGGGAAAATGTCATCTTTTAGTGCTCGGTTTTAGGAATTTATCAATGTGAGCATAAAAAATGACTCTAATCAAGGTTGTCAATGGAGTGGAAAGGGAAGGAAAGTAGGATCGATAACCTCTACCAGATATCAGGCTTTCTGCTGAGCGTCAAATGCCTGATTTTATTTAAAACTCCCTGTATCAGTGGGAGGAAAGTGTCATAATGTACACTTTGCAGAGGTGGCTAATAAAGGTTAAGTTAATTACCCGTGTCTATAGCCAGTTTGAGCTGGAGCTGGAGTTCAAATTCTACTTGACGCCACATCCCATAAATTACATCTTCTAAAAATCAATTCTATGGATCTCTGAAGCTTCTGAAAGTGTACGTTTCAGGTTTTTAAAAATGTCATAGTGTATTATATTCTCTCTGACCTAATCTTTAGTGTTTTCTTTCCTTTTGGTTCTTCACTAGGTCAGGGTCAGAACTTAGGAAATGATGCCTCAGAGGAGGGAACACATTAGAGCCTTTTGCACCATATGAAGAAAGTGACAAATATAGAACTCAAGCTATATTTCTAAGGCTGGTAAGATACATGGAATCACGAGGGAGACCAACCATTCCCACTTCCTAAAACCATTCACATGGAGACACACACCGACAACCACAAAGCAAACGCCCCAAACCACTGTCTGAATTTTTACTTAAAGCTCAGTTCTTCTAGTAGATTAGGACACTGCTAGTTATTGTGTATTTACCAATACCTCTATAAACAGATCATGGGATACTCATTCAAGCAATAGACTTTTTTGCTTAAATAGCTTTACATTCGCTGCCATATTCCAAGAAGACCAACACCCAAGAGATTAAAAGAACAATCTGCCAGAAACACAGAACAGGTCAAATGAAAACTTGTTCTAATACTTTAGTATGGTACCCACACGAACCCAGAGGAGAAGGGATGAATTTTAATAAAACCTATATTATATCCATTCTCTGTGTCAGCATCTCTATTCCTGCCCTGCAAATAGATTCATCTGCACCATGTTTATAGATTCCACACTGGGGGAAGGGATGGGTGGGACAGATTGGGAGATTAGGATTAATTATATATATATATATATATACACACACACACTATCATGTGTAAAAAAGACAGGTAGCGGGGAACTTGCTATATAAAACAGGGAGCTCAGCTCGGTGCTCTGTGATGATATAGAGGAGTGGGATAGGGGTGGATGAGGGAGGTCCAAGAGAGGCAGATATATGTAAATATATAACTGATTCACCTCATTATACAGCAGAAACTAACACAATATTATAGAACAATTATACTCCAATAAATAAAACCTATACCATTTTTATATCTTATAAAGATTTGCACTCTGCTGATCTAGAAAGCAAGATACTATATTTGGTGAAGAAAAATGACCATTTAAGATTGTACACTTTTAACCATTTATAGACAATTATGCTGCTGAACTCTGGCCCTTGCTTATAGTCACCTGAGAGTAAAAGTGCATTAATGAACCAGAAGACAGATGAGAGACTGTGGATTTTAGAAATGAAAAATGGAAAAGTCATACCGTCTTATTTATCTTACTTACTGGATAAATGTGGGACAGTTCATTAACTTCTCTTAAACCTGTTTCCTTTCCTGCAAAATTGGGAATAGGAATGTCTCTTCCACTGTCTCTGAGTGAGAGAAAAGAGCCTTGGACTTTTCTTTTCTGTTTTTCAACTGCTGCTGCATGGCTTAGAGCCTCTGCAGGATGAAGCTAGTAGTCTTTCTTCCAGATTAGATTTGTAGTCCTTGACTATGATGGATAAGGAAATGGCAACCCTCTCCAGTATTCTTGCCTGGAAAATCCCATAGATGGAGGAGCCTGGCAGGCTCCAGTCCATGGGGTCACAAAGAGTCAAACATGACTGAGTGATTTCACTTTCCTTGACTATGATCTGGGATGAGATGAGGTCTATGTTCTTGGCTGAACCCCATCCAAAGTAGTGCTTCTACCACATGGAGCGATAAGACAAAGCAGATCATAGCTCAAATACCACAACTCTTGATTCTTCTCAAAGTCTTAGTATATATCCACAAATAAAACGTTATCTGCTGTACATTACTGTAAGAATTTCCTGAAATTCATAAATTTTTTTTTATCATTTTCAACAGTTATGTTGCTTCTTTGGGGAGTGGGTCTACATAGATTCTCAAATAACTATTACCAAAGTCATCTCTACCCTGTGTTTCTAAAATAATCTTTTCCATCACCTATGGAAGTTTTCTCACTCTGGCAGCAAATACTATCTTGCTGACATAATGGACTATAGAGTACTTGTTCAGTACTCCCGCAAATACTATCTTGAATCAAAGTGGTATTTGTACTACTGTACATATATGTAGGAAAAATGTAACTCTGAAAAAAGTTTTAGCACTTTCTTTTTAAAAAATTAGTACTTCATAAGTTTTTACTTGTAAAAAAATCCTGTATCTTACTGAAAGACTTCTTTGGGTTTGAGTCTACAGTGTTTAGTTTTATTATTGTATTTAATTGTATTAATTGTATTGTATTTAATTGATTAAGTTTAAATTTCATGAAAGTATATAGAACAGTCCCCAAATGAGGGTGTGTGTGTGTGTATGTGTGTGTTTACATTTATGAGCATTCTCACTTCAGGTACTTTTTCCTTGATTAAATATATAATCCTAACTCTTGAAACTACTCTTTAGAATATCTATTCATATCATAATTTGTAAAAATTTGAATCGCTTCTTCGTATTCTTATGTCTTTCTGAATATATTCACAAAAGTTCACTCATTAAAATGAAATGATATTGTGGTTTTTTTCTTTTGTTGTTGTTGTCTTTGATTTTATAAGGAGACATGATAGATGATAGAGACATGATAGACCCAAGATATTTTGCTAAACTATTTCTTTATCACAGAAATTTTGAGTTTTATTAAAAACCATTCAGCTTTTACACAATGTAATTCTACAGTGCTTAATGACACTCTATTTTCATATTGTGGAATTGAAGAGGAACTGAAGAGCCTCTTGATGAGGGTGAAGAGGAGAGTAAAAAAGCTGGTTTAAAACTCAACATTCAAAAAAACAAGATCATGGCACCCAGTCCAATCATTTCATGGCAAATAGATAGGGAAAAAGTGGGAACAGTGAGATTTTATTTTCTTCGCCTCCAATATCATTGTGGACAGTGACTACAGCCATGAAATTAAAAGACATTTGTTCCTTGGAAGGAAAGCTATGACAAACATAGTGTATTATAAAGCAGAGACATCACTTTGCCACAAACATCTGTATAGTCAAAGCTATGGTTTTTCCAGTAGTCATGTACAGATGTGAGAATTGGAAAATAAAGAAGGTTGAGTGCTGAAGAACTGATGCTTTTAAGCTGTGGTGCTGGAGAAGACTCTTGAGAGTCCCTTGGACTGCAAGGAGATCAAACCAGTCAATTCTAAAGGAAATCAACCCTGAAGATTCATTGAAAGGACTGATACTGAAGTTCCAATACTTTGGCCACCTGATGCAAAGAGCTGATTCACTGGAAAAGACCCTAATGCTGGGAAAGACTAACGGCAAAAGGAGAAAGCGGTGGCAGAGGATGAGATGTTTGGATGGCATCACCAACTCAATGGACATGAGTTTGAACAAACTGGTAGATAGTAGAGGACAGGGAAGCCTAGCATGCTGCAGTCCATGCAATAGCAAAGAGTCAGACATGAATTAGTGACTAAACCACAACAATTCACATTATGACAAGTTGTTTATTAATGCTGTGAATTCAGTGGGGACAGGGAGCAGTTTGAGGAGACAGATACTGCCAATCTTTTGATTTGTTATTTTGTACCTAGTAGGTTGATGACTCTAGAAATTAAAATAGAGACAAGAAATAGATAGGTAGACAAATATATATAAATTGATAGATAGATGGATATATTGATCTACCCCCAAGGAATTAGGCAAATATATGTTCATTAAAATTCTATGATAAATCTAACATCATTTCAATAGAACAACTATACCATTTTTATTCTCTAATTCTTAAAATATATTTCAAAACAGAAGGAGAGAGGATACCAGAAAACTATCTTCATTGTTTTATATAAATTCATTGAAAAAAAAAGAAACATTTTTTAAAGCTCAGATTCAAGGCATTATAATAACCAGAATAATAACTCTTCAAGAACTTGGTCTAATGAAGTTAATGTTCTTAGAAATAATTATGATTAGTTGTTTTATTTAATCTCTTGAGATAAATTAGAAATGATATTTGCTTATAGAAAGCGATTTCTTACTATAAAGTGGTTCAGATTAATATCTACGTCATAAACCTCTAACTCAGCATGGTCCTGTCATGTTGATGGCACTCTATATGAGACATAATTTCAAAGTCCATTATTAGTCAGAACTCGGTAGGGAGCCCCTAGAGAGGAGAAGCCTCATTTCTGCTCTGTTCCAATGTTAATGGTCTTTGGCATGATTTACAATATATATTTCCTGTCCTCTTTTGGCAGATCTCTCCAGCTTCATCATGATGAAATTTCAATTAATACTCTCCCCAAAAAGGTAGAACCCAAAGATAACTTTGGATTTTAAAAAACCATTTTATAAAATAGCGCCCTTAAATACTAGACATATTAAAATCAAACTGAGAACTGTCTCCACCAAATCATAGTGGGCATTTGGAGAAGATAAAGTTTAGAGTCTGGGCTTCTTAAAGGAAAAAGTCAAATAAGTGAACATTCTCAAGAATAATAATCTTAGAAGTATGTAAAATTATTAATTGTAATGTCATTACTTTGGGAAACCTAAGAGGCTGCAAATTTAATATGTGGCCAAGGTCAAACTGGAGAAGGAAATGGCACCCCACTCCAGTATTCTTGCCTGGAAAATCCCATGGACGGAGGAGCCTGGTAGGCTACAGTCTACGGGGTTGCAAAGAGTTGGACATGACTGAGCAACTTCACTCACTCACTCAAGGTCAAGGTCAAACAAACAGCACATGGCTGAGCTAAAACCGGAACACAGTTGGTCACTGTCATAGACCATGTTATCCTCTGTGATGACGCCCTATGCCACCACTTTATTTCCATTGTCTTCACTTTCTCCATCGCTTCTTGGCCTTTTAGCTAAGATCAAGTGGTGGCTCAGATGGAAAGCGTCTGTCTACAACGTGGGAGACCTGAGTTCGATCCCTGGGTTGGGAAGTTCCCTGGAGAAGGAAATGGCAACCCACTCCAGTACTCTTGCCTAGAAAATCCTATGGACGGAGGAGCCTGGTGTCCATGGGGTCGCAAAGAGTTGGACATGACTGAGCGACTTCACTTTTTTTTCCTTTTTTTTTTCCACTTTCTGCATAGAATATCATTTAATTGCTGTTTCTGTATTTCTATAGGAGACAAAAAATGCATACTAGAAGAAAAAGCCAAATGGTATTTTAATGCCATTGTTGGCCTGAACTGTTAACTTCAGTTGATTCTTGTTTAGTTATAGTTTAAAATTCCTGATTAGGGATACTATGTGCCACTTCTACATTGCTTAACATTGTATTTTTTAGCACATATCACAACCTGGATCATGTTATATATGCAATAACTAGCTTTTGAATGAATTAATTTATCAGATAGTAATCAAAATACTATATGTAAGATACATGTAAAGTGAGAAATGAAGAATAAAAGATGAATAAAATAAATTATGGCTTCAAGGACCTCAACTTCAGTAGAAAAATTAAGGACTACACTGTTAAGACATGGCAAAAAATGTTAAGTATCATGGGATATAGCATGTTGACGAAAATAGTAAAACTCCTGATTTCATATAATACTAAGCTAGAAGGAAAGCTGAACTAATGTTTCTTTATTGCACTGTAATTTACACAGAAAAATCTCAAAACCCATCCTTATAATTAAACATATTTTAATTAATCTCCTTTTAAGTCTCACCTTACAACAGATAAAACTCAGGCCTAGAGGCTTGATACAGCAATATGCCTAATATCCAAACATAAAAGAAATGGTCAGAACAGAACATGAAACTAGGTTCTTTGATTGATTATAAACTCTATAATCCTATGTTTTTTCTTCCCTATTGCCTCACAGAATGGTTTTACAGAAAACATGTGAGCTGGACCTGAACATAAGTTCACCCCTTGGATAACTGAAGCAATAAATATCCACATCTGCTTATAGAATAGGATTTTTTAAATAAGATCACATCTTCATTAATTAAACTAATATAGATCCAGAAAAAATCATAACTAGATGCATGGTTACATGTTAACACAGTATGTATCTATACTCTAGATATTTAAATGCTTCCCTTTTCTCTCACAGTTTACAAAATACTTCTTTGGAAGAATAGCATGGCCATAAGAATATTTGTATCCTATATTTCCAGATACACACAGTGTCTCCTGAATTCAAAATGTTTTAGTTTCTGTGACATATTTCTGGCTCTCTCTTGGATGATATTCAAATATTCCAAAAGAACATTAACATCTGGAAGGCTTAGATAAAGATTCCTCTGACATGTAAGCTAATGAGCTAAATCTTCTCCTAGAAACTGTCTTTCCCTTCAAATTTAAGAATCAAGCTGAGACTTTTTGGGTCACTCACAAATAACTTTTGGAATCATACACTGGGGGCCAAGGCAAAGACTGGATGCAAAGACTGCACTTCCTGAAAGCTTGCCTGCTTTCTACTCTGTCTTGGGATTTCACGTTTGAAAGCTCAAACCCTACACTTTCTTAAATGAATCTACCTCTCACATCATTAGAACCAAATATACATCTTTTTATTGAATATTTGGAAGGAAATGTACCATAACCATATAGATAAAAACAGATAAGTGAATTTTCCTTTAGACATTTGGAGATTAATTTCAAACCATTATGACACTCATTCTGCCCTTGCTATGAAAGAATACCTATAGATTGCTCAACCCTTGATAATTGCTCTGCTACAGAATAGAAATTTCTATTCTTTGTGAAGCAAGAAGATGCCACCTTCTCTTCTTCTCACTCTACTTCTCCACCCAAGAAATGAATAACGATTTCTTTGAAGGGGAGTTATTCATATCGGCAGGCAAGTTTGGCATTCGAGGAAATGTGAGAGAGACTGGTTGTGGCTGTACATCGAAGACACGTTTCTAGTTCAGTATTGTCAATAAGAAAGCTAATATTTCCACTTTCAAACTTATTCTAGTTAGGAGGAACTCAGCACTGTGGTTATTACTCTCAAAATTCAATATGCATAATCTAAACTGAAACATTTGAGGGGCAAAATCTTTCTGAACTCCAAATATGAATTTTCCAATAGGAAAATGCTCACAATGCATTTCAATGTATGCAAAGGTAGGTCTACTTTTCACTTTTTAGAAAAAAAAATCTCATGTGTTAAATAGTATCTGTATTTCTTCTTCTGTTCATGAAGGGACATATATGTATCTCTATTTATTTGTGAGCCTCTATGTCTAAACAACCGTCATGATCAAGAATGGACATGTCTTGCCAAGTCAGAGGGATTTCAAATGATTTCAGGCTATTGGGTTTTTAATCACTGGTAATTGCTAGCAATAATGGAACACATTTAATTTTTGCTCTTAGTATGCAGTGAAAAGCAATATATGCTTTTTATATGATAACAAAATTTATTGGGTGCAGAAAATTCAGAAGAATTTGGATAGACTACCTGATAAAGTAATACATGACTACTTGTATTCAGCTTCCTTAGAAATGTTTGTTTAAATCAAAACAAAATTAGATTTACTCTATCATACTAAGTGAAGTAAATCAGAAAGAGAAGGAAAATATCACAAGATATCACATTTATATAATCTAAAATATGACGCAAGTAAACTTATCTATGAAATAGAAACAGACTCACAGACTTGTGGCTGCCAAGGGCAGGGGGCTGGGGAGAAGCGGGAGAAGGAAAGATTGGGAGTTTGGGATTGCCAAAGAATGCTCAAACTACTGCACAATCGCATTCATCTCACATGCTAGTAAAGTAATGCTCAAAATTCTCCAAGCCAGGCTTCAGCAATACATGAATTGTGAACTTCCAGATGTTCAAACTGGTTTTAGAAAAGGCAGAGGAACCAGAGATCAAATTGCCAACATTCTCTGGATCATGGAAAAAGCAAGAGAGTTCCAGAAAAACATCTATTTCTGCTTTATTGACTATGCCAAAGCCTTTGACTGTGTGGATCACAATAAACTGTGGAAAATTCTGAAAGAGATGGGAATACCAGACCACCTGACCGGCCTCTTGAGAAACCTATATGCAGGTCAAGAGGCAACAGTTAGAACTGGACATGGAACAACAGACTGGTTCCAAATCAGAAAAGGAGTATGTCAAGGCTGTATATTGTCACCCTGTTTATTTAACTTATATGCAGAGTACATCATGAGAAATGCCGGACTGGAAGAAACACAAGCTTGAATCAAGATTGCTGGGAGAAATATCAATAACCTCAGATAGGCAGATGATACCACCCTTATGGCAGAAAGCCTCTTGATGAAAATGAAAGAGGAGAGTGAAAAAGTTGGCTTAAAGCGCAACATTCAGAAAATGAAGATCATAGCAACTGGTCCCATCACTTCATGTGAAATAGATGGGGAAATAGTGGAAACAGAGTCAGACTTTATTTTGGGGGGCTCCAAAATCACTGCAGATGGTGATTGCAGCCATGAAATTAAAAGACGCTTACTCCTTGGAAGGAAAGTTATGACCAACCTAGATAGCATATTGAAAAGCAGAGACATTACTTTGACAACAAAGGTCTGTCTAGTCAGGGCTATGGTTTTTCCAGTGGTCATGTATGGATGTGAGAGTTGGACTGTGAAGAAAGCTGAGCGCTGAAGAATCGATGCTTTTGAACTGTGGTGTTGGAGAAGACTCTTGAGAGTCCCTTGGACTGCAAGGAGATCCAACCAGTCCATTCTAAAAGAGGTCAGCCCTGGGTGTTCTTTGGACAGAATGATGCTAAAGCTGAAACTCCAGTACTTTGGCCACCTCATGCGAAGAGTTGACTCATTGGAAAACACTGGGATGCTGGGAGGGATTGGGGGCAGGAGGAGAAGGGGACAACAGAGGATGAGATGGCTGGATGGCATCACTGACTCAATGGACGTGAGTTTGAGTGAACTCCAGGAGTTGGTGACGGACAGAGAGGCCTGTCGTGCTGAGATTCATGGGGTCGGAAAGAGTCAGACACAACTGAGTGACTGAACTGAACTGAAGTATAATATATAGAATGAACAAGATCCTATATACTGTGTGTATAGCACAGGGAATTATATTCAATATCCCATGATAAACTAGAATGAAAAAGAATATGGAAAAATATACAACTGAGTCACTTTGCTGTACATCAGAAGCTAACAAGAAATTGTAAATGAACTATACATCACTAAAATTTTTTTTAAAAAATTAAGCTATTAAGGAAGTTGATATAGAGAAACTAATGTAGTTGTTAAATTATTAAACATGGAGGTAGTCAGACTGAGGTGTTCCATGCCCTGCTGGCCTAAGAAAGCAAAGTTAATTTTAAGCCTGCAAATGTCTTAAAATTATGAAATGAAAACACTAAGAACAACTAATTATAATTACAAATAGCTAACAGGTATTTTCCTTTCTTTGCTTCTGTACTTTTTCTACATAAATCTTTCTCTTGGTTCCTATTGTTCCAGTGCTATTAACCACTTCTGGTTTGTTGCCACTCAACTGCAATCAATTTTTGCTCAAAAAAATACTTAAAAGCTTTTAGATGCCTCAGTTTATTTTTTAATTCAGGGAGACAGGGTTATTATTTTCATTCTAACTTCTCAGAGCTATATGCATTCACTGGCTCATTGCTACTTAGCAAATTATCACCAGTTTAATTGTTTAAAATGATATTCATTTATTATTTCATTCTTCTATTGGTCAGAAATTCAACACCATATAAAGCTGAAATTTCTGCTAAGGGTCTCACAGGAAAAAAAAAAAAATGAAGGTATTAGTAGGGTTTTGTTCCTTTTCTGGAGTAGCTGGGGAAGAATCTGTTTCCAAGGTAATTTTGGTTGTTCCCAGAATTGTTTCTTGAATTTGTATGATTAAGTTCTCAATTTCTCTTATATATGCCTTTGCCATCTTCAACTTAGGAATGATTTATTGTATCTGTTGTTGTTCAGTCACTAAGTTATGTCCGATTCTTTGCGACTCTATGGACTGCAGCATGCCAGACTTCCCTGTCCATTCATGTCCATTGGGTCAGTGATGCCATGCAACCATCTCATCCTCTGTTGCCCTTTCTCCTTTGCCTTCCATCATTCCCAGCATCAGGGTATTTTTCCAATGAGTCAGCTCTTTGCATCAGGTGGCCAATACTGGAACTTCAGCTTCAGTCCTTCCAGTGAATGTTCAGGGTTGATTTCCTTTAGGATTGACAGATGTGTTGTATTATAATATTTCAAATCTAATTTTCATTTCTGCCTTCAGCAGGGGGAATCTCTGCTTTTAAAAGCTCAGATGATTACATTGAGCCCAACCAAAGTAAACCAAAATAATTTGGATTTTCAGGTCAGCTTAATAGTAAACTTAATTCCATTTGTGAAGTCCCTTTTGCCATATGGGCTATCAGGAAGTCCCTGGTAGCTCAGCTGGTAGAGAACCCACCTGCAATGCAGGAGACCTCAGTTCGATTCCTGGGTCGGGAAGATCCACTGGGAAAGGCTACCCACCCAGTATTCGTGGGCTTCCCTGGTGGCTCAGCTAGTAAAGAACCCACCTGCAATACAGGAGACGTGGGTTCTATCACTGGGTTGGGAAGATCTCCTGGAAAAGGGAATGGCTACCCACTCCAGTATTCTGGCCTGGAGAATTCCATGGACTCTATAGTCAATGGGGTCCCAAAGAATTGACACGACTGAGTGACTTTTACTTTCACTTCTGCCATATGAGATAACATATTCATAGGTGTAACAGTAGGTGAAGGTCACCCTCTTGGCAGAGTGAAATCCTGTCAACAACATCTAATAACCATATATAAGATATTTCACCTCTCTGGATCTTAATTTTCTCATTGAGACCAGAAAGTCGACCACTTTTTTTTAGTAGGTCATGTGAATGAACGCACAGTTAGCAGACATCATGCCTCCCATCCTTTGTCTTCATGCTTACTTTTATAGAGCATTTCCACAGCACTAGTCAAGGTATTAGGTCTTTACACACATGGCTTCATTTAATTTTAAAAGTATCATTAAATGGCCATTATCTTCTTGTAGCAAAATTGGAGCACTGCTGTTAAGAAAACTTGCTGAAAAGAATACTTCTTCCCAGTGAAATAACTGGGAATTTGAATACAGATTTCTCTGAGCCCTGAGGTTTTGGGGGCTTTCTTAGCCTCTAAAGCTCTAATCCTACACACACACACACACACACACACACACACACACACATACACGCAGAGTTTCCTAGTACTTTCATAACAATGTACTACAGTATTAGAAGCTAGAAATTCAAAAATCAAGGTGTTGGCAGGGCCATCTTCTCTCTTCTTGCTTTTGGTGTTTGCCAGAAAACCTTGGTTTTCTTGGTTTGCAGCAACCTAACTCCAATCTCTGCTCTGTTGTCATATAACAGTCTTTCCTCTGTGTATCTGTGCCTTCATACGACATATTCCCATCTCTGGGTGTCATTACCTATGTCTCCTATCCCCTTTCTATAAACACACCATTCACTGGATTAAGGGTCCACCTTACTCCTCTATAAATAGATGGGGAAACAGTGGAAACAGCGGCTGACTTTATTTTGGGGGGCTCCAAAATCACTGCAGATGGTGATTCCAGCCATGAAATTAAAAGACACTTACTCCTTCAAAAGAAAGCTATGACCAACCTAGACAGAGACATTAAGAAGCAGAGACATTACTTTGCCAACAAAGGTCCATCTAGTCAAGGCTATGGTTTTTCCAGTGGTCATGTATGGATGTGAGAGTTGGAATATAAAGAAAGCTGAGCACCAAAGAATTGATGCTTTTGAACTGTGGTGTTGGAAAAGACTCTTGAGAATCCCTTGGACTGGAAGGAGACCCAACCAGTCCATACTAAAGGGAGATCAGTGCTGGGTGTTCATTGGAAGGACTGATGTTGAAGCTGAAACTTCAATACTTTGACCACCTGATGCCAAGAGCTGACTCATTTGCAAAGACCCTGATGCTGGGAAAGATTGAGGGCAGGAGGAGAAGGGGACGACAGAGGATGAGATGGTTAGAAGGCATCACTGACTCAATGGACATGAGTTTGGGTAGGCTCCAGGAGTTGGTGATGGACAGGGAGGCCTGGTGTGCTGCAGTTCATGGGGTCACAAAGATCTGGACACAACTGAGCGACTGACCTGAATTGAACTGAACTTATTCCTCTATGATCTTCATTTACATTAAGATCCTATTTTCAAATAAAGTCAAATTCACAAAATCTTCTGCAAGGGAGAGAACTGAACAATTGGTATCTTTACAAGTTTACTTGAAAATGAAGAACAGTATTGAAATTATAGTTCCTCTCAATAAAAAAATGTAATCTATACTTAAGTGTAAAAAGTGAAAGTGAAAAACGCTCAGTCCTGTCAGACTCTTTGAGACCCCATGGGTTATGCAGTCCATGGAATTCTCCAGGCCAGAATACTGGAAGGGGCAGCCTTTCCCTTCTCCAGGGGATCTTCCTAACCCAGGGACTGAACCCAGGTCTCTCGCTTTTCAGGAAGATTCTTTATCAGGTGAGCCAAAAGGGGAGCCCAAGAATACTGGAGTGGGTAGCCTATCTCTTCTCCAGCAGATCTTCCCAACCCAGGAATCAAACCGGGGTCTCCTGCAGTGCAGGCAGATTCTTTACCAATTGAGCAATCAGGGAAGCTCTAAGTGTGAAACGAAAGGCAAAGGATTCTGACTGATGGAAAACTGTAGCTTTATCCACGCAATACAAATGACAAAAAATTTTGTTTCTTAATGCAGTACTTAAATTTAGTAGTGTCACCAAAATACTAAGAATATTATTAGCAAATACCTCAGTATATCACAGCTATATTGACTCTCAGATGATTCTACCTTTTAAGAGAAACACAGCAAAACTGTAGAACATTCTAACTGAGGAAGAACAAAATAAAACAAAGAGAAACAGATGAGAATGAGGTCAAAGTTTCCGTAGTTGTTTAGCCTGTAGAGATGAAGGCAAATGGCTCATTCTTGCTATGTGTGAATTTGAATATCAGAAGCATCCAAAGCAGAACTGTTATTAGACAGGGTCTGGAAGTGCAGAGAGTAAGCTCAGGAGATGACAACTGCAAGCAAATGAAGGACAATTAAAGTGGCTCAAAGCTGATAGGATTCTACACAAATATGGAGTAAACTCTTGGAAGTAGTGGTCTGGTAGGGATTCACTCCTAAATTGAGAAGTGTGGTGATGATACATATCGTACCTGAGAATCTACAGCATGGCAGGTCATCTCCCTGGTTCTAATCTAGAAATGCAGTTTTACTTTGTAATCTATGTGTTTGTAATTTTTCCCTAAGTTTAAACATCTCAAGAGTCAAAGGGATACTATTTTCATATCCTCTTTGCTTTGTCGATGGAAAAAATGTTTCTAAATATAAAGGAAGCTCAGTATTTGACAGCTACGCACAAAGTGGATAATCCAATTAGTATGGTGGTGTTGCGCTCAGTTGTGTCTGACTCTCTGTGATCCCGTGGACTATAGCTTACCAAGTTCCTCTGTCCATGGAATTTTCCAGGCGAGAATATTTGAGTGGGTTGCCATTTCCTACTTTAAGGGATCTTCCTGTTCCAATGATCAAACCCATGTCTCTTGTGTCTCCTGCATTGGCAGGCAGATACTTTTACTGTTGTGTCACCTAGGAAGCCCAATTAGTATAAAACCAAACAAATTTTGCAATCATTATCTACTTACATACTTGAGAGTAGATTCCAAAGTGTATTGAATGGTTTGGAGAATGAAAAGCCACCATTTGGCCCTTTGAACAGACCCAAAGAATTCAGTGTAATTATTACACCTACCCTTCATTGGCCCTGACTTTCTGGAGTCAGCAGGCTTGCAGTGCTGGCAACAAGCCCATCTTTGAAATTACTTCTCAGGAGGCAAAGACATTCCAGTGTGCTGTCAGCAGCTGCAGCATTTTCATGTATCATAAGAATATGCTTTAAGACACAAAACCAGACAGAATTCAGACTCTGAAGATGGCATGATTATCTGCCTTGGCATCATATTTCTCAATAATATCATTTTTCTCTAGAAATTATTAGCTTAATAACAAGGACAGTATGAAAGCATATTTTTTTGTTTTCTTTGAATACAGGGAGATACACATATTTGCATGTTAGTTTTTCCTCATCCTTACTTCCAGCCAACCTGCTCAGACAGTACATTTTCCATCCACCTGATACCAAATTGTACTTAGATATAAATCACACTGGCACTTCTATAAGAAGTCATTTATTATACCATCTCCCTGTTCCATACCAGTTTTTTTTAAGACACTCTCCTATTTAAGTTTCAAAAGATGAAAGTTTTAGGCAAAATTTGGCTCTTGTTTTTATTTATTTGCTTAGTATATAGCACCTTGGGCAAAACTGTTTCTATGGCTTATATTTTACTATGGCGTTCATTTGCTTATTTTCTCATATGCCTCCTTCTGGAAGGTTTTCTTTTTTGCATTCCCGGGATCTGGTCTAACAATTCTCTGTCTACAAAGCACAAAGCAAGTGCTTGATAAATGTTTGTTACCTGACTAAAGAATGAATTAATTTCACTCTGTTTTACTCCAAACATCTATAATGTAATCCTATATATGGTAGGCAAGGTGGAAGATGCTAGGAGTTTAACTAGAAGGACATTACAAGAAAAGTGCAATATTATTGCTTTACTTATCATTAAACTTTCAGCTACGAGACAAAAGGGCAGTCTTAACATTCATCTAGAGCCTAGTGCTTTGCTAATTTTCATCACAAAAAGTAATTACTCTCTTTCAGTGGCTTATTACGTCCCATTCTGTCTTAATCTGATTACATCTGGACACTTAAAATTAACTCTCAAAGATCTTTAAAACTAATGGCACCTACCATATTATGGGACATGCCAAACATAGGGTCTGAAAGTCTGATACTTCAGAATATATGTATGTTGAAGCCTCATTTAATGTCTGCACATATATTGTTTTGAACTGACATATCTCCTACTAGTATTCCCAATGGCAATCTTTTATTGCAATTATCACTTCAATGTTGAAACAGATTAAAAGCATTGGTCCCATTTCCCACCAATTATAAACGATTATGATGACATAAGACAAATGGGTATATTCTCATATTTTGACATTCTAGCTGAAAACAGAGACTAAATTTCTTTGGATTTCCATTCTTTTTGAATAGGGATATCTTGAATGTTAATAGCAGGTCAAAATAATAAGAGATCACTTCTATTATTATTCTTCATGTGGTTTGAGTCTCCATTCTCATCTCTGGAGATCACTTGATTATTGATTTCTGAGTCAAAAATTTTTGTTTCTTATAGAATCTCTGAGGAACAGAGATCATTTTTGTTTACATTTTTTATTAACACAGACAAAATTACAGTTTATTGCTAATTGCCATTGCCTATGGATTACTGACTAATACTTTTATATCATTTTAGGTGCTCTATAATAAGGCAACAATCTCCTTTAGTCAATAACCAACAAACTTGTTAATAAACTCCATGCTACCAATAATAAATATCATATCTTCCTAAAAATATTCACTATATTTATCATCATTGATGATGGTGCCACTGTTCCCAAGCTGGAAATAGAAGCCTGGCATGCTGCAGTCCATGGGATCACAAAGAGTCAGCCATGACAGAGTGACTGAACTGAACTGAACTGAAAAATAAGAAATAAATAATAACCAAAATACAAAAATAAAAAGAAAAAATTCCAAAAAAAAAAAAAAAGAAATATTATTACTGGTTTAAAAACCTTACCAATTTCTCATGGGTCAGCTCAATACAACATGCTTCATGAATCTTACTTATTTCCTAGTGGAGGTAATGTTTCCTTCTCTTAAGATGCCCACAAAATTTGAAATCTGAATTTAGAATATAATCTGATTTATATATGGTGATTTGTGGGAACATATGAAATATTATTAGAATATACCATAATATTGATTGATATATGAGGAAAAGTAAAATGCAGGCTATCATTTCAGTTCAGTTCAGTCACTCAGTCTTGTACGACTCTTTGCCACCCCATCAACTGCAGTATGTCAGGCTTCCCTGTCCATCAACAACTCCCAGAGCTTGCTCAAACTCATGTCCATCGAGTCAGTGATGCCATCCAACCATCTCATCCTCTGTCGACCCCTTCTCCTCCGGTCTTCAATCTTTCCCAGCATCAGGGTTTTTTCGAATGAGTCAGTTCTTCGCCTCAGGTGGCCAAGTATTGAAGTTTCAGCTTCAGCATCAGGCCTTCCAATGAATATTCAGGACTGATTTCCTTTAGGATCAACTGGTCCCTTGCAGTCCAAGGGACTCTCAAGAGTCTTCTCCAATACCACAGTTCAAAAGCATCAATTCTTGTGTCCATACATTACCACTCGAAAAACCATATCCCTGACTAGGCGGACCTTTGCTGGCGAAGTAATGTCTCTGCTTTTTAATATGTTGTTTAGGTTGGTCATAGCTTTTCTTCTAAGGAGCAAGCGTCTTTTAATTTCATGACTGCAGTCACCATCTGCAGTGATTTTGGAGCCCCCCAAAATAAAGTCTGTCACTGTTTCCATTGTTTCCCCATCTATTTGGCATAAAGTGATGGGACCAGATGCCAAATCTTAGTTTTCTGAATGTTGAGTTTCAAGCCAACTTTTTCACTCTCCTCTTTCACTCTCATCAAAAGGCTCTTCAGTTCTTTACTTTCTGCCATAATGATGGTTTCATCTGCATATCTAAGTTTATTGATATTTCTCCCAGCAATCTTGATTCCAGCTTGTGCTTCATCCAGCCCAGCATTTCACATGATGGACTCTGCATAAAAGTTAAGTAAGCAGGGTGACAATATACAGCCTTGCTAAAAATTTCTCAACGTTAGAACAAAACTATTACATTTATTCCATGTCTCTGGAGCCAAAATGATTCCAGGAGCAGGGCACTGACAGGAAGCTTTGTCCTGTGTTGACTATGCTGCTGCTGCTGCTGTTTAGTCGCTTATTTGTGTCCGACCCTTTGTGCCCCATGAACAGTAACCCACCAGGTTTCTGTGTCCATGAGATTTCCCAGGCAAGAATACTAGAGTGGGTTGTCATTCCCTTCTCCAAGGGATTTTTCTGACCCAGGGATTGAGACTGCCTCTTCTATTTGCAGGCATATTCTTAACCACTGAGCCACCAGCAAACCCCATACTAACTTCAAGCTGCTTGAAAAGAAAGGCAAATAAATATCAGGTCTTCTATATTCCATTATCAGAATCATGGCCCATGTCTTCACTAAAGTAAACAAAGAGATTATCTTCTTTATAATCTCACATTCTCTCTGCAGAGGTGTCTAGAATGTTTTGACTCTGTCCTCAGATATCTATAAATGGCCACACTC
Organism: Oryx dammah; assembly: GCF_014754425.2. Taxonomy (NCBI): domain Eukaryota; kingdom Metazoa; phylum Chordata; class Mammalia; order Artiodactyla; family Bovidae; genus Oryx; species Oryx dammah. The sequence goes on from NW_024070199.1 coordinate 19,713,355, forward strand.
TTGCCATCCTAACTGGCTTTTGTGAAGCATGGGCTCGTTTCCTAAAATGCAAAATTTTAATATTAAAGTCAAATATCTCAAAGATATTTGATTAATACCAACAATGTTAACACTTGCACTTTGGTTGTGAGGTCCATACACCATCTAGCAGAAACTGGACTGCATCCAAACCTGATTTCCCATAAAGTAATTTGCCACTGAGGAGAATGAATCTGAGTTACTACTGACCTGAGCCTAATGTAAATCAATGACCTAGAAAAGCTTCATGTTCCCAAACCAATTAGTTCTCCACTGCCTGTGCTTTTTGCTCCTGTTTGGAGCACCTGACATTTTGAAGCAATTAGAGGGCATCTGGATGTGCAAAATGCACTTTATGTTGGTATTTATCAGAGCTGAACTTCTGTGCTTCAGTCCAAGGAAAAAAGCCATCAGAACTGCCCACAAACTCTGACTGCCTCTTTTGAAAGAATCTAATAGATTTGGCCCTATATATTGACAAAGATTAAACCGTCTCTTTGCAAGAATTTGAGAGGCACAATATTCCCTATCCCCACAACTAGTATTTTAATGGACCTTTCAAAGTGTTCAAAATCTCAACACTCAATGCCAAATTTCTGTGTTAACTTATCGAGGCTAATGGATAGTACAAAATATCCATTTCTTAGGAGAGTTTAACATATAATTGGTAATTGTCGATGAGTATATAATGTTGTTTACATAATTGAGCCTGAGATTTATCACATTGCATTTGATGCATAACATTTCATAGGACAATAGGAAAAGTACAAATGACCTTACTGTGACACTAAAGTTTGGGGCCCTGTATAGCTTGAAGAATATATGTTTTTTCTCTCCTACTGACCAAAACTGAATCTAAATGCTAAAGCAGAAGATACATAACCAACAAGAACCTACTAGATAGCACAGGGAACTCTACTCAATATTCTGTAATAATCCATATGGGAAAAGAATCTGGAAAAGGGTGGATATAGGTGTATGTATAATTGAATCACTTCGCTGATATAGGAGTTTGTCTATTTTTTTCCACTCCAGTACTTGTAGATGAATAAAATAATGCATAAGTTTTCAACAGTGCTATTAGTTACTGTCTTTCCAAACACTAACCATGGCTCTATCAAAACAACACCCAAGGTTTGGAATTGTTAACAGACTCTTGACAGTGCTTGGTATGGACATTATCTGCGACATTGTCTCTTTTGAATCCCCTTTTCCTTGATCCACATTTGTCACTTTCAACCACATAAATTAGGAAAGATCTAAACAAAACTGAATGTATTTTTATCCAAGTCATAATAATAAATTTAGAGATAAAGATTTTCCTTGTTTTTATTTTTAGGCATTTTCAAAGTGCTAAGTGCAAAGGGCTTTGGGAGAGATATATGGAAGCAACGTAAATGTGGACTGAACCCTGCCCTCTGAAAGATGAGGTAATATATACTTTGACAAATTATAGCTTCCAAAGAGGGCCACAGCAACATCTTCCATCCCAATCTCTCTCCTGCAGCGTCACTTTTCTATTCCTTCAATGTGGAGGTTAATTCCCTTCCTCTTGAATTGGGGCTGACCTTAATAAAATTCACTAAAATTCAGTAGAAGTGATGATCTGTAATCACTTCTACAGATCAGAGGTAGTCTGAAATTAGTCACTAAAAAGCCTTGCAACTTTTGTTGAATACTCTTGGAACACCCACACTTTAGATAACTGAGCTTAGAAATCCAGCCTCAAAGTTGTAAAAAGTCTAGGCTGAGTGGGTGACTAAGCATCTCACTTTGCCAAAAACTGTAAGGGGTACCTGGATGTAGGACTTTAAAGAATGCCCTGGGAAGACTAGGACAGACTTGTCACTCCACAAGAAAAGCTAATAGTAGCAGTACAGACAGTAGGCTCAACTAAGTTCCCAGTCAACAAGCAAGCATCTACTGGTAGCTATTGCACTGAGCTATCTTGACAGCCTTCAGTTGACATCTGACTACAACCTCATGGAAGACTCTAAGGAAGAACTACTCACCTGAACCCAAAGTGAAAGTGAAATGTGAAAGTGTTGGTCAGTCAGTTGTGTCTGACTCTGCGATCCGTGGACTGTAGCCCACCAGGCTCCTCTGGTCCATGAATTCTCCAGGCAAGAATACTGGAGTGGGTAATCATTCCCTTCTCAAGGGAATCTTCCCAACCCAGGGACTGAACTCGTGTCTCCTACATTGCAGGTAGATTCTTACTGTCTGAGCCACCAGGGAAAGCCCAGCTGAAGCTAAGAAAGACTTAAATCATAAGAAATGACAACAAATTATTATTAGGGCAATTTGTTACTTAGTGAAAGATAACAGGAATAATAATACACATGCCAAAATATGTGATTGTAAATTACATTCATAATTCAAGCAATTTACAATGTAGAGAATGATAAAATATCATATGAAAGATGGAGATCTGATGTTAACTGAGAAGAGAAAAAATGATTTTAGTTTAAGGGCCAGAGTTATCAGCATAAGCATTTTAAGGGATGTAGCACTCACATTAAGACTTGGACATGAAGAAATGGAGAAGGGACATTGAAGATTAAAGCAATGCTGACACAGTGCACAGTGAGAGAAAAAAGGATGGAAGTGATAAAGTTACAATGTGGTAAGAACAAAGGAATAATTAAACAATGTTGTAGGTTAATTTGAGAATCATATGAGAGATCTTGTTTGCATTTATCCAGAACACAAATGAGAGCCAGGCAGAGTATAGATAGATTAGTGGATGGGAACAGGTCTTCCCTAATGGCTCAGTGGGTAAAGAATCAGCCTGCGATGCAGGACACACAGGAGATGTGGATTTGATGTGGTGCTGGAGAAGACTCTTGAGAGTCCCTTGGACTGCAAGGAGATCAAATGAGTTCATCCTAAAGGAAATCAACCCTGAATATTCATTGGAAAGACTGATGCTGAAGTTAAGCTCCAATACTTTGGCCACCTGATGTGAAGAGCCAAATCATTGGAAAAGACTTTGATTCAGGAAAGATTTAAGGCAAAAGGAGAAGGGTGGTGGACAAAGGATAAGATTGTTAGATAGCATCACAGACTCATTGGACAAGAATTTGAGCTAAATCTGGGAGACAGTGAAGGACAGGGAAGCCTGGCATGCTGCGGTCCATCGGGTTGCAGAGTCAGAATGACTTGCGACTGAAAAACTACAACAAGGTGGATGGGATCCATGAGGGAGGCTGAATGCTACTGGGAGAGCGTCATCACCAGCCCCTGAGGCTTACCAAACATGAACTACCATTTAAAACTCTGCACAGGCCAAGCATTCTAAATAGGATTCCCCATTTATTCCATTACTGTTTCCATGACATTTTGAAGCTAAGAAAAAGTTTCTAAAGGCAAAGTTTCATATTCATAATTGCTCGAAAGTCCATTCGAGACAGCAGGAAACCAGAGAATGGGGTATTGTTTGACTTGTGTGCATCACTGATAGATGTCTGTAATGCCTTCTATTCTTAAAGCTACAAAGTGTTCTATTCAAAGACTGGCCACATTCTGTGTAATTTTAGTTCTCTTTGCCTATCCCTGTTATTATATAGCTCTGACTTTTAAAAGGAATATTTTACTACCTGTCTTCATACTAGGTAAAACCTTCCCTGGCAGCATATTCAGAAGGTCACTTCTACTGTGCTCTTTTCCAAGCCAGAGAGTGCTACCCAGACAAAGGTTCTCCCCAAGAATACTCCAATTGCTTTGGTTGAATTACATAGTCCATGCTGCAAATGTCTTTCCTGATAGGGTTTAACATTCAGAAAATCGTGTCAGGGGTACTAAGGAAGGCTGGGAAAAGTCTTCCAGATATATATCAGATCATTTGTAATGTTGGCAATCATACTAAGACAATGAAAACTAAGAAAAATATAAAATTAGAAAAACATCATGAAACACAGTTTCTCTTAATATGCCACATGCTTCTGCTCATGTTGCTTTGGTTCTTTCTCTCAAATAAACAATTGCATTTAAAAACACTGTAACAGTACTTCTTAATAGAAAGTTGTTGTAAAGTCAAAATCTTGCATCAAGTGTGAAACAATCCACAAATTGTAATTACTAAGATTGGTGAAAAGAGCAAATCTAGTCAAATAAAACACCAAGAAAAGCATGGCATGATCTGTTTGGAGTGCTTATGTTGGGAAGTGTGAATCTAAAGATCTTCATAATATTCCAAATAAAGGTTAACAGTTAAAAAAAAAAAAGTGCTGATAGCTAAATGCCAAGCATACACACAATGTGCCCTGGTAGATTTTTCCATTTTCGGTCAAACTACACAGTTTGTTTTCGCCAATAACTCTTTGTTAATCTGCAGGAGATGAAGTTGGTATATGTAATAAAAATTGGCAGGTATTTGTTTCTAATCAAAAGATAGATAGTAAGTCCTAGGTAAATAATTGCTCAAATATTCTTAGTGAATATCTAAGAAATAAATATTTTAGGAAGTCACTGCTGTTTCATATCTTACTGAAGGCCAGAGATACAACTGCCTTTCTAAAGTACAATCTGCTTTGTGAATATGACTTCACTCAGCTTCACAGAATGGTATTCAGATGTTGTCTATTGCAATCACAATTTTTTCAGATGGCAAAAGAGAACTTCTGGGAAGTTACATAACTTGCTCAAGCTCACACAACTGATGTGAAGCTGCAGTCATGCTCTGTATGAGATTTAAGAGATTCCACATCTTAGCTGACTTCATGAAGCCAATCAAAAGGCAAGGTCAGAATTTGGACAAAGTCAGATCTGAGGTCTACTCTTACCTCGATTCCCCATTACCACCATTTAATCCTATTCGTCTCTTTAAAGGAATGCAGAAGAACAGTAGTTATAACTAAACTATCTGGACTCCAGAAATGAGACGGGTAGGATGTAGCTGAGTCAACTGATAATCCGAATGATCACTATTCTAAAACCAGAAGGGCAGCAAAGAGTTGGGCTTTGTATTAATACTTGGAGTGACTTGGATATGAAGCAAGTTTCTGCTGTTCACTTGGTATGATATCTTTGTCAAGTAGTCATCTTTTCTCCATTTTGGTTTCTTCGCACAAAAATGGGGCAGTGATTCCTATTTTAAAGAAGTAAGTGAAAGTGAAAGTTGCTCAGTTGTGTCCAGCTCTTTGTGACCCCATGGAATTCTCCAGGCCAGATACTGGAATGGGTAGGCTTCTCCAAGGGATCTTCCAAACCCAGGGACCGAACCCAGGTCTCCCGCATTGTAGACGGATTCTTTACCAACTGAGCCATCAGGGGAGCCTGATGCTGTAAATCTGTTTGCTAGTACACATATTATACATGTTTAAAAACAGTGACTAATGATATTTTTCTCGTATTTCAAATGTGTATAGAAGCCAGTAAAGAAATGTGACTAGAAATCTCTCCATGGGTAACACATGCTGAAAATAAGTCAAGGTATTACCCAAGACATTCATGGAGGGGAAAAAAATAAAATAAAATAAAAATTATGTATTTTGAGAATGATTTTAGAAAGTGTGGATACAGATAATATATTTCCTATTCTGAATTATCTACCTTTTGAAAAGCTATGTAAATGATATCTATGGTTTAGTACTAAGGTAATGGGAAATAGATGGGGAAACAGTGGAAACAGGGTCAGACTTATATTTTTTTGGGCTCCAAAATCACTGCAGATGATGAGTGCAGCCATGAAATTAAAAGACGCTTACTCCTTGGAAGGAAAGTTATGACCAACCTAGATAGCATATTCAAAAGCAGAGACATTACTTTGCCAGCAAAAGTCCGTCTAGTCAAGGCTATGGTTTTTCCAGGGGTCATGTATGGATGTACGAGCTGGACTGTGAAGAAAGCTGAGCACCGAAGAATTGATACGTTTGAACTGTGGTGTTGGAGAAGACTCTTGGGAGCCCCTTGGACTGCAAGGAGATCCAACCAGTCCATTCTGAAGGAGATCAACCCTGGGATTTCTTTGGAAGGAATGATGCTAAAGCTGAAACTCCAGTACTCTGGCCACCTCATGCGAAGAGTTGACTCATTGGAAAAGACTCTGAGGCTGGGAGGGATTGGGGGCAGGAGGAGAAGGGGACGACAGAGGATGAGATGGCTGGATGGCATCACCAACTCAATGGACATGAGTCTGAGTGAACTCCGGGAGTTGGTGATGGACAGGGGGGCCTAGCATACTGTGATTCATGGGGTCGCAAAGAGTGAACTGAACTGAAGTGAACAATTTTTAATAACATGGTTGCTATCTTTTAACTGGTACTTTGTAAGAAAGAAGAGGATCAAGCTTTATAAATTACTAATCTTTATATTTTATCTCTATTACAAGGAAAGATGATAGGGTAATATAAAGTTAACTAAAATTATGGGTAAAAGTTATTGGCGCTTTTAAAAACTGAAGAGTCTTCCATGTGGCACTAGTGGTAAAGAACCTGCTGCAGGTTTGATCCCTGGATCTGGAAGAGCCCCCGGAGAAGGGTATACAATAAAATATTACCACCTGGTGAGGAAATATAAATGGTTGTATACACAGTAGCCGGAGAAGGCAATGGTACCCCACTCCAGTACTGTTGCCTGGAAAATCCCATGGCTGGAGGAGCCTGGTAGGCTGCAGTCCATGGGGTCGTGAAGAGTCGGACACGACTGAGCGACTTCACTTTCACTTTTCACTTTCCTGCACTGGAGAAGGAAATGGCAACCCACTCCAGTGTTCTTGCCTGGAGAATCCCAGGGACGGGGGAGCCTGGTGGGCTGCCGTCTGTGGGGTCGCACAGAGTCGAGCACAACGGAAGCAACTCAGCAGCAGCAGCAGTATACACGGTAGCTTTGTCACCATGTTAATGATGACAAGGCACATTTTACATAGAGTCCCATATTCTGTTATGTCGGTCTCATATTATTCACACAGTCACACACCTTTGATTATTTATTTTGAGAAGTGAGTAGATGATTCTACTGCATACATTCTCTAAAAAGTTCACATTGTAAAAAGTGGAAAGTTGAATGCCAAGGACACATACAGGAAAATAAGGTTTATGATTCTGGTGAATCATAGGTGAAAACAAAATTATTTTAAATGCACATAAACCAAACTAAAATATTCCAAGTACTGAAACCCTAACTAGAATATCAAACTTCAGGGGAAAGCATTCTGTTTTTTTTTCCTCTCAAACCCCAATTACTTTAGTGGTGAATATAGTTGCTGTCATATCATGCCTCTGATCCAGGGTTAGAATTGAGAATGTTTGGTTTGGGATTAGATGAGATGAAAAGGCACTTGTTCAACATTAAATTATAAGCCAAATTGAAAATAAATGAGGCAACAGGTCAAGGTTAGACTGAGCAAAAATGATGTCTTTGCCATATATATAATTTCAAGTGATGGTCTGACTTTTTTAATGTTGACCTACAATGATGTATGTACTTCATATGATGTAAAGAAAATGGGAAGCCCTTTTCACAAAAAAACTTAATCCAAGCACCAGTTTGAGAATAGATTAGTGTAAAGAGATATTTGAATTCTTTTCAGTGTTTTTAATTCTCCTTTCAGTTTATACAATGCGTACTAGAGCCTGCCTCAGCAATAAACTAAGATATCTGGAGGCCAGTGTCAGAATATCTTGCACTTGAAGAGCAAGTTAATAAATCAGAGATAATGGAATCAGTGAGCTGCAGGAGCTTTAGAGAATGTCTAATTCAATCCTCTTCATTTCAGTGAGGAGAGATTAAGGAACTTTAAAGCACTTTCACATGCATCATCTCAGTTTTTTCACAGTAGCTCTGTGAAGCAGGGGACAGGTAACTAGGGAAATAACCCAGAACACAAGAGTTTTGGGTAGGACACAAGAGACAACTGAAGACCTGAGAAACATCAGAGTCTTAAAGAGAGGCAGAGAAAATTCAGAGGTGCCATAGTGGTGATGAATAGGTATCTAGAAATAACTAGAACTACAGTACATTTGTAGAAGTCCATCACATGGCATGTCCAATTGCTGCAACATTATTAGCTCTGGGATTTGTGGTGGATAGAGTTTGTCTATCTGAAGTGGGAAAGAAGAATGAGATGGGCAAATGGCAAATTAATAACTGAGCTGGTCCAGAAATAAAACACACCAGCAATAAAGTAAGCAGGGATGTGTACTACTTCAATGGCAGCTGAGGCCTAGGTGGTTAGGAAACACAGTTGCTATTTTAAATATAATATTTATTTTTTAAAAATACCATTTATTTGTTGTTTGTTTTTAAGGGAGCCTGAACCGAGGATTTGGAGGTGGATAATATGCTTAAGTGTCTTTTTCAAGGTCATGAGGGATAGATTAGAAAACCAGGTTCCTTCCTTCAAACTTGTAATGTTTCTTTTTGCTACCCACATTTCCTTCAACCATTTAAAAAAATTAAAAACAAAATTCCCATTCTCTTGACATCCTCAAAGTAGTGATTAAATGAAATCACAAGTTACCACAGATTATCCATTATTTGTCAATCTCAGTTTCAGGGCAACTCTGCTATTGCTCACAGTAAGATTTCTCATTCCCTGGCATTTATTCCTTTAATGCCTCACCTTCTGGTATCTGTAAACTGCATGATCCAAGAGTCAACAGTGGCTCAGCAAAATGAAGGGATAGATGCCAATTCACCTAATAAGGGGATTGTTTCCTTTGGGGTATAAAGTAAATATTTGACACAAAACACATGTTATAATTAGGGCTTCCCTCATAGCTCAGTTGGTAAAGAATCTGCCTGCAATGCAGGAGACTCCGGTTCAACTGCTGGGTTGGGAAGATCCCCTGGAAAAGGGAAAGGCTACCCACTCCAGTATTCTGGCCTGGAGAATTCCATGGACAGTCCATGGAGAAGCAAAGAATCGGACACAACTGAGCGACTTTCACTTTCACATATTATAATTGAAGGTAGGGAATAAGGATCAAATTTATAAATAGATTCATGAAAACTGAGCAAAGAAAGCAGGTTAAAAATTATTCTATCACACTAAAGTTTTCTGTATTTCTCCATATATGACACCTTGGACTCATTTGGCTGGACCCCTGTACTAGATGACCTCTCTTCCCTCCCTAAAAGGAAAATTCATGTGAACTTACAATGTCTGGCATCCATGGGATACCTTCTCTGACTTGTTAAGTTGATAAACTGTGTGTCTGATTCTTTTGCAACACCATGGACTATAGCCTGCCAACGCTTCTCTGTTCATGGGATTTCCCAGGCAAGAGTACTTAGCGGATTACCATTTCCTTTTCCAGAGGATTTTCTCAACCCAGGGATCGAACCCAGGGATCAAACCCGTGTCTCTGCATTGGTAAGCAGATTCTTTACCACTGAGCCACCAGGAAATGCCCTTCTCTGATACTTTGATACAATATGCACTGCTTACTCTCCTCTGATCCCATAGCTTTTTTTTTACTTCAGTCACATATATTACATTTACTTAAACAACAACAATAACAGAAAAGCTGTTTCATTTGTTTTGAAGACAGAGACACTGTTTTAATAATTTATTAATTAATTTCCATCTCCATTATTATCTTCAGAACCTACTATGCACTCAAGAAAACAGTTACATGTATTTAGTAATCACAAGATGTTTTTAGTTTCAAATAACATTCTAAATATTTTCTTATAACCTTCTTTTTGGTATTTCAGTTTCACAAAATTGAAAGTGACTCTAACTACCAGTGCCAGAAATTATAGACAGTAATAGTCTAAGAATGCTGATTTCCCTAGTGGCTCATTTGTAAAATCCTCCTGCAATGTAGGAGACACAGGTTCAATCCCTGGGTTAGGAAGTTCCCTTGGAGGAGGAAATGGCAACCTATTCCAGTATTCTTGCCTGCAGAGTCCAATGGATCCAGGAGTCTGGTGGGCTGCAGTTCATAGAGTTGCAAAGAGTCAGATATGACTGAGCACACACCCTAGGAATTGAAAGACTGCAGAATATTTTTTATAATTAATTTTTTATTGAAGTATAGTAGCTTTACAATGTTGCATTAGTTGAGTTCAGTTCAGTCACTCAGTCGTGTCCTACTCTTTGTGACCCCATGAATGGCAGCATGCCAGGCCTCCCTCTTCATCACCATCTCCCGGAGTTCACTCAGACTCATGTCCATCGAGTCCATGATGCCATCCAGCCATCTCATCCTCGGTTGTCCCTTTCTCCTACTGCCCCCAATCCCTCCCAGCATCAGAGTCTTTTCCAATGAGTCAACTCTCCGCATGAGGTGGCCAAAGTACTGTAGTTTCAGCTTTAGCATCATTCCTTCCAAAGAAATCACAGGGTTGATCTCTTTCAGAATGGACTGGTTGGATCTCCTCGAAGTCCAAGGGACTCTCAAGAGTCTTCTCCAACATCACAGTTCAAAAGCATCAATTCTTAGGCGCTCAGCCTTCTTCACAATCCAACTCTCACATCTGTACATGACCACAGGAAAAACCATAGCCTTGACTAGACGGACCTTAGTCGGCAAAGTAATGTCTCTGCTTTTGAATATGCTACCTAGGTTGGTCATAACTTTTCTTCCAAGGAGTAAGCGTCTTTTAATTTCATGGCTGCAGTCACCATCTGCAGTGATTTTGGAGCCCCAAAAAATAAAGTCTGACACTGTTTCCACTGTTTCCCCGTCTATTTCCCTGTCTAAGTGATGGGACCGGATGCCATGATCTTCGTTTTCTGAATGTTGAGCTTTAAGCTAACTTTTTCACCCTCCTTTTTCATCAAGAGGCTTTTTGGCTCCTCTTCACTTTCTGCCATAAGGGTGGTGTCATCTGCATATCTGAGGTTATTGATATTTCTCCTGGCAATCTTGATTCCAGCTTGTGTTTCTTCCAGTCCAGCGTTTCTCATGATGTACTCTGCATATAAGTTAAATAAGCAGGGTGACAATATAGAGCCTTGACATACTCCTTTTCCTATTTGGAACCAGTCTGTTGTTCCATGTCCAGTTCTAACTGTTGCTTCCTGACCTGCATACAGATTTCTCAAGAGGCAGGTTAGGTGGTCTGGTATTCCCATCTCTTTCCACAGAGAATTTTCCATAGAATTGTCCACAGTTTATTGTGATCCACACAGTCAAAGGCTTTGGCATAGTCAATAAAGCAGAAGTAGATATTTTTCTGGAACTCTCTTGCTTTTTCCATGATCCAGCAGATGTAGGTAATTTGATCTGTGGTTCCTCTGCCTTTTCTAAACCAGCTTGAACATCAGGGAGTTCACGGTTCACGTATTGCTGAAGCCTGGCTTGGAGTATTTTGAGCATTACTTTACTAGCATGTGAGATGAGTGCAACTGTGCGGTAGTTTGAGCATTCTTTTGCATTGCCTTTCTTTGGGACTGGAATGAAAACTGACCTTTTCCACTGCTGAGTTTTCCAAATTTGCTGAGATATTGAGGGCAGCGCTTTCACAGCATCATCCCTCAGGACTTGAAACAGTTCAACTGGAATTCCATCACCTCCACTAGCTTTGTTCGTAGTGATGCTTTCTAAGGCCTACTTGACTTCACATTCCAAGATGTCTGGCTCTAGATTAATGATCACATCATCATGATTATCTGGGTCATGAAGATCTTTTTTGTATAGTTCTGTGTATTCTTGCCACCTCTTCTTAACATTTTAAGCTTCTGTTAGGTCCATACCATTTCTGTCCTTTATCGAGCCCATCTTTGCATGAAATGTTCCCTTGGTATCTCTAATTTTCTCACACTAGGATCACAGCCTTGTCTAACTCAATGAAACCAAGCCATGCCTGCGGGGCAACCCAAGACAGGTGGGTCATGGTGGAGAGGTCTGACAGAATGTGGTCCACTGGAGAAGGGAATGGCAAGCCACTTCAGTATTCTTGCCTTGAGAACCCCATGAACAGTATGAAAAGGCAAAATGATAGGATACCAAAAGAGGAACTCCTCAGGTCATTAGGTGCCCAATATGCTACTGGAGATCAGTGGAGAACTAACTGCAGAAAGAATGAAGGGATGGAGCCAAAGCAAAAACAATACCCAGTTGTGCATGTGACTGGTGATAGAAGCAAGATCCAATGCTGTAAAGAGCAATATTGCATAGGAACCTGGAATGTCAGGTCCATGAATCAAGGCAAATTGAAAGTGGTCAAACAAGAGATGGCAAGGGTTAACATCGACATCCTAGGAATCAGCGAACTAAAATGGACTGGAATGGGTGAATTTAACTCAGATGACCATTATATCTATTACTGCGGGCAGGAATCCCTCAGAAGAAATGGAGTAGCCATCATGGTCAACAGAAGAGTCCAACATGCAGTACTTGGATGCAATCTAAAAAATGACAGAATGATCTCTGTTCATCTCCAAGGCAAACCATTCAATATCACAGTAATCCAAGTCTATGCCCCAATCAGTAACAAAGAAGAAACTGAAGTTGAATGGTTTTATGAAGACCTACAAGACCTTTTAGAACTAACACCCAAAAAAGATGTCCTTTTCATTATAGGGGACTGGAATGCAAAAATAGGAAGTTAAGAAACACCTGGAGTAACAGGCAAATTTGGCCTTGGAATGTGGAATGAAGCAGGGCAAAGACTAATAGAGTTTTGCCAAGAAAATGCACTGGTCATAGCAAACACCCTCTTCCAACAACACAAGAGAAGACTCTACACATGGACATCACCAGATGGTCAACACCTAAATCAGATTGATTATATTCTTTGCAGCCAAAGATGGAGAAGCTCTATACAGTCAACAAAAACAAGACCAGGAGCTGACTGTGGCTCAGATCATGAACTCCTTATTACCAAATTCAGACTGAAAATGAAGAAAGTAGGGAAAACTGCTAGACCATTCAGGTATGACCTAAATCAAATCCCTTATGATTATACAGTGGAAGTGAGAAATAGATTTAAGGGCCTAGATCTGATAGACAGAGTGCCTGATGAACTATGGAATGAGGTTCGTGACATTGTACAGGAGACAGGGATCAAGACCATCCCCATGGAAAAGAAATGCAAAAAAGCAAAATGGCTGTCTGGAGAGGCCTTACAAATAGCTGTGAAAAGGAGAGAGGCGAATAGCAAAGGAGAAAATGAAAGATATAAGCATCTGAATGCAGAGTTCCAAAGAATAGCAAGAAGAGATAAGAAAGCCTTCTTCAGCGATCAATGCAAAGAAATTGAGGACAAGAACAGAATGGGAAAGACTAGAGATCTCGTCAAGAAAATTAGAGATACCAAGGGAACAATGTTGCATTAGCTTCTACTATACAGCAAAATGAATCAGCCATACATACAAATATAGCGCCTTCCTTTTGGATTTCCTGCCTATTTAGGTCATTGTAGGACACTGGGTAGGGTTTCCTGAGCTAAAAAGTAGGTTCTCATTAGTAACTATTTTATACATAGCGTCAATAGTGTGTATATGTCAATCTCAAACTCCCAATTCATCTCATCCCTCCTCCTTTCCCCCCTTGGTGTACATATGTTTGTCCTCAATGTGTGTGTCTATTTCTGCTTTGCAAATAAGATCATCTGTATTTTTCTAGATTCCACATATATGCATTAATATATGATACTTGTTGTTCTGTTTCTGACTTATTTCACTTGTATGACACTCTCTAGGTCCACAAGGATTTTTAAGACTCAAAAGTCTAGGAAGAAAGCCTCCAACTAGATCTCTCTCTTTCTTTTATCCTAAAAGGGCGTTGAAAATAATACCAAGTAGGAAAGTCTGAAATGACATATTTGGCTAAAACTATCGTCTGATTCTGCCTTGTAAATTCCAAACCAATGCTCTTTCTCTACCCACATCCTGTTGCAAAGCCCTCTGGCTCTTTCCCAGGAGAAACATTTTAAATACATACTCAAGGATAGGTTCATAAAGAAATACATTTGTGCATAAGCAAAGAACATAGGTTCAATTTACAATAATTGAATTATAATATGAAAGTTTTAAAAATTAAGAAAGTATGTAACTGTACCCCATTAACTTCAAAAACAGTCACAATACAAATTGTTTTGATGCATAACATAGGGGTGTCTGAATTCATCTTAAGAAGATTTTGTTGATATGCCTAAGAAGATACATTTTTCATAGAATTTGTTTATAAAATGAAACTCCTCAGATATCTTAGGAGTAAATATCTGTGTGAATTTCATAAATAGGAGCACTCTAAAAAAAACAAAATCAAAAGAAGCATAATAGCTTCCAGAGTAGAGAGCTACAGTGACAGAGAAATACGATACGAGATTATTGAGTTTGCGATTGGAAAGACAAAGCTTAGTTAGGTCCACTGCTTCTACAGACTATGGGTAAACACATAGCTTCTGATGACTTTTCTTTTTATTTCAACCTTGAAAACACTGCCTCCTTTCTGATAGTAATTATGTGGACTTTAGTCACTTATTTGATCTCCACCAAAAGGTATTTGAGAAAGAAAGGGCTGGTAAAGCTAATTTCGTTGCATTAGTAGGCACAGTCAAAAATTTGGAAAAAGAATTTTAGAATGAATGGTACGCATTATGGATAAATGAAAATGTACTTTAAAGTTTCCTGTGGTTGGTTCATTCCTTTCCCACTGAACTCGATTAATTATAAATTGGGCAATTTTTACCTTCATTAACCATCTAATATTTAATGTTAGAAGCAGTATTCTGAAATCATATTCCAATGATTTCACCTCCTCTGAGTAAATTGAAACCTTGAACAAACTAGGTCAATCTGAGAGCAACTCTTTAAGAAAAATCCAATTTAAAAGAGAGTAAGGGAGTTGCGCTTATCATTTTGTTCACTCCTTACCTGCATGTCACTTCTATGTTTAAGAGCCTAGAAAAGATTCCCAAAGATTCAAAAAGACTTTTTTTTTCAGGAGAAGATAAGGAATATACTAAAAAGTAGTATGTGGATAGTCCCAATGTAAAAACATTATATACCATTTATTTTAAAAGGAGTGTGACAGAGACACAGACTTGTGGACACAGTGGGGGAAGGAGAAGGTGGGACCAATGAGAGACTGGCATTGAAACATATACATAACCATGTGTAAAATAGCTAGCTAGTGGGAAGTTGCTGTATAACACCATGAGCTCGACCTCGTGCTCCGTGACAAAGAGGGGTGGGCTGGGGTGGGGGTGGGAGGAAAGTTCAAGAAGAAGAGGACATACCTGTACTTGTGGTTGATTCACAGTGCTGTACGGAAGAAAGCAGCAGAACACTGTAAAGCAATTATCCTCCAATTATCCTCATTTGTTTTTAATTTATATAAATAAAACTAGCTTATGAAGTGCAGATATGAGTGGGAAAAAACCCTAAGATGGAAAAACCCTTTCTGATGGTTTAAGCAATGTTGTAGTTCAAACAATTATTTAAGCAATGTAGTGAGGCACAAAATGATGACTCAAGAAACTAACAGCAATAAAATTCAATTTCGACCTGACACAAGTGAGACTCAGTTCTGAATTCTCACTGATGGCAGCTGGACAGGTCCAGTCAAATAAATGTATGGAGCAGAACATTTTCTTTAGAAACGTCAATACTGAGGCCTTACTATTTTCAGTCTACAAGTCAATTAAACACTGAATACAATCTGAAAGAGTCTGTTTACACATTTTCTCTATTTTTCATTAAAATTACTCATATTTATAATTGTTCCTGTAATTTAACAGCATTTAAGTCACTCAAAGAGAACTTCTAAGTGTGCCATGTACTTAGGGAAGCCTGGCTTGCTACAGTCCATGGGGTTGCAAAGAGTTGGACAAAACTGAGCGATTGATCAACAATAGAATATTTAGCTAAAATAACAACTTAATAACATTAATTGCCAAAATGATGCTATATCAACATAGAATCAGCCTGTGTTGTGCTTAGTTGTTCAAACATTTATTAGCAAACAGAAATAATTATTATACAAGAAACATGATTGAAAACTTGATGGTGGTTTAATCGGTAAGTTGTGTCTGCCTCATGCGACCCCACGGACTGTAGCCCACACCAGGCTCCTCTGTCTGTGGGGGTTCTCCAGGCAAGAATGTTGGTGTGGGTTGCCATGCCCTCCTCCAGGGAATCTTCCCAACCCAGGGATCAAACCCAGGTCTCCCACATTGCAGGCAGATTTTTTACCGTCTAGCCACCAGGAAAGCCTAAGATATCTTAAGACAATCTTCAGAACCTGTGTTGTTCAAGCTAGCTATAAATAGGAGAGAGGAAATGAAGAGAGCACATAATCAAGAAGGTTTGGGGAATACTTGGTTAATGAAGTTATGCTTGATTCTGTCACTGTTCAATATGCTCCCATTCACTGATTTTTCAAGATGGGAACATAAAGTATAGTATTTCCAAAAGTAACTCGACCAGAGAATTCATTTTCAAAGGATACCTACTAGAAACAGGATTCTGAATAATATGCCTCAGAAATAAGTCTGGCTTAATTTAAATAATTGTGCAATTTCAGTTCTGCTGATGACCACAGAGGCAATAGGAAACTACTGCAGAACCCCGGGGTTCCTCTCTTCCAAGAGGAAAGCAGCACCTTTCCAAAAGAAAAAAGTGCTTTGTTGCATTCTTATTCCAAAAAGATTTAGTTAGAATCTAACTAAATTGATTTAATTAGAAAGACTCAATAATTAAGGAAAGAAGTATATTTAGTATTGATAAGGACCTGGCCTAGAATCTCACCTAAGCATTGGAGGTAAGTTACTCAGTAGAGGCATTTAATTCATATGCTCCTTAAACACCATACAAAATCATAGGTAGCACGCTCCATACCCATTCCATGTAATTTTATGTCACATGGCTGTTGTGTTTGATTTTGTATTTTGGGTAGAATGAGTGTGTGTGTTTTCATATCTTCTGACTAAAATAAACTGAATTTCACAAGGGAAAGGACTACCTGTCATCACCTATGCACTTTCAGACTTACAACTGTACTGTTAACAAAAGCAGAGGCTTAAATAAATGATTGCTAAATGGATTCTTCTGGCCCTTTTTCAAATCAGTGTCTAATTTCCACTTTTGCAGTTTGCCTAAGACATATCAGGGACCCCTTGAGGCTCAGATGGTAAAGAATCTCCCTTCAATGCAGAAGACCCAGGTCTGATCCCTGGGTTGGGAAGATCCTCTAGAGAAGGGAATGGCAGCCCACTCCAGTATTCTTGCTTGGAGAATCCCATGGACAGAGCAGCCTGGTGGGTCCATGCCGTCGCAAAGAGTTGAACATGATTAAGCAACTAGTGTGTGTGTGTGTGTGTGTGTATGTGTGTGTGTGAGGCATATCACACAAACTGGCAGAAACATATTACCCAACAACATTTGCAGGCAGTAGGATAGGTGCTGCAGATACTACTATCAATACAGACCCTGTCACAAAGAAGGTCACACACGTGCGTGCACACACACACACACACACACCAGAGCACATGTAAACTACTAACACATACAAAGATAATTTGAATTAAGTAACTTCTCTTAGGAGAGCAAAACAACTGTGAAAAAGTCATTACTGCAACAAAACATTATTGAGGACTGTTTGATCATGACATATTAAGTCATTTATCCATATCTAACCACTTAGGAAGCAATAAATCAGATGTATAATTACAGAACGGAAAATGTCCAGCTGTTTTCTCCTCTGGTGAACAGACCTGGCTTGTTGTCATGGTTGTCAGTTTTTGGCATAAGACTCGGTAGTTAAATATAAAGAACAACTTTCTAATGTCTCAAATACTAAAAGTTTATTGGATATCATATCAGAATTAGGCAACTAATCCTTCAAGATAGAGGTTATGAGGCTCATGTGTGGGGTGGGATAGATTTTCAAAAAGCTGGCAAGTTTCATTTGATTCCTTCAGACATGTCCAGAGTTTGGTATCCAGATGGTGGACTTTATTTTACCACAGTCTTTAGAGAGTCTAGTTCATTACAGATACCAATATGTATTCATGTTCTTGAATTAATGAAAGAACAAAACAATACAATTAGCAGTAATTTAAAAGCAGATCACATCTTGACCTTTCCTTGTCACTCAACATAAAATTATTACCTGCTTTGTTTTCTTCCTAAACAAGCCTCAGCCAGAAAAACATGAAGAATGCTTGGTTTTCCTCTATCAGGGAGATATAATCTAGAATTTAGAGTTTGGATGTGTTGAGCACAGGGTGCCAAATAAACTTTTTCCTGGTGATTTAGAATACTAAAACATCTATTAAATAAGATATTTCATAGCAACAAGTGGTAGTATATCCCGTTTCCTTACACAAATCTGCCCCATCTCAGTGTTCTGGCTCTTAACCAAAGTGCTACCCAGGCTCTTTGGAGTGCAATCCCTGTACAAAAATAGCAGGGCATGTACGCAGAGTAGAGAATGAGAAATAATGTATTCCAGCTCCTGGTAAATGGCTAATAGATCACGTTGTAAATGGCTAATAGATCACGTTTGCTTGCTCGTTTTTAACCCTGTTGACTTTAAAATAGCCCTAAGCTATTGTATGTATCTAGAAATTGCAATGAGCCAAAAATTTTACTGTGAAACAATACACATATTCTAGAATGAGTATCTATAATACATATTATATTATTACTATATATAGTATAATAATGTTTATATATTAGGTACATATATAATTTTAGAATTATTATATATAAATTACTAGATAAACTCAGAGGGAGACAGGATGTAAGGCCAGAGGATAACTAAGGGTTTGCTGTAGAAACATCCATGAGACAGCATACTGATATCCTCCTTCATGCTCTTTTTGTTCTTCACTAATTTTAGCCAAATCTGAGAAATGCCTATATGTGGTTGTTCTTATCAGATGTCTATTCTTCAAGACTCCCGTTCCAAATGTATTTACGTTTGGAGTATCTGGCCTACCTTTATATACCTTTTTATTCTCTTACAGTTGAAGACAAAATTAGTCTCATTTACGACAATTCATACAAGGTAAAACAAATGTGTGTATATACACATACACAGACACACGCACACACATACACAAAGACTTTTTAAAAATCACAAACCTAGACAGAAACAAACAAACAAAAATTACTGGAGTCAAGTACACATTTTTCTAGACCTATGAGATGAATAATAATAGCTGTAAACTTAATAGAAAACCATAGTACTATTATAAATTACTTTCAGTGCCCCTGGACATAATTTATGAAGTTTCAAGTGAGGGTAGGAAAAAAACCAACGTTTATTGAGCTCTTATTTTGTTCAAGGACTTGAGCTATATTCTTAATAATTAATTAATTTTTATTTTATGTAAAAAGTCAAATAAATAAAAGTGAAAGAAGAGATTTAGCTTAGTATAACTTATTTTTGTTGTTATATATTCGCTGTCAGGTCTGACTCTGCGACCTCATAGACTCTAGCCCATTAGGCTCCTCCATCTGCAAGATTTTCTAGGCAAGAATACTGGAGTGGGTTGCCATTTCCTTCTCCAGGGAATCTTCCTAACCAGGGACCCAACCCAGGTCTCCTTCATTGGCAGAGGGGTTCTTTCTCACTGAACCACCAGGAAAGACCATAACTTATTTTACAGAATCCTGAATCGAAATTTTACAATTAGATGTGAGATACAAATGTCTCTAAGTCCTCTGGTTTTAGTAACTTTCTATTTCCATCCATTTAAAAAATATTCCTTTTAGTAGAAAAATATCTAAGGAATTGTCTCAAACCAAAATATTTCTTTGAAAATTGTCTGCCTAAGACATACTTAGAAAACATTCATGAAGAAAAAACATAAGTTTATTACACACAAATGTGCTGCAATTAGAGGATCTGTTAAATTACTGGCAGTGTTCCCATTAGAAGACATCAGAATTTGCTTAATTTTTTAATGAACCATTTTATTAGCATTATATGGTGGAAGTGCTCAAAGCTTATACTCCCCAAAATAAAATCATATGAAATAGAATAATGACTGTGACTCAGTAGGAACCATGTCCAGTATGGTTTAGAGAGGGCAGTCAGTAGTCCTCAGGAATTATTGGTGGACAGGCTTTGAATGCCTGCTTCACCACTGACCTGCTGATTTTCAGGGAAAGTGACTCAAGTGTCTGAGCTTCAAATCCCTCATCATAAGGAAAGTATAATAACATCTATCTCCCAACCTTGCTTGTTGTGAGGATCAAAAGAGAAATGTGTGAAAGAATTTAAGACAAAGACAGGTACACAGCTCAACACAAGTCAGCAAAGATTTGGAGACTCCTATTATTTTTAGATTATTGCACTGCAATAATTGCACCTATTGTACTTTAAATGAAATGTAGTGCTTTAAAAATGCACAATCCAAGATCATGTTTTTTTTTTTTTTTAATGATGGCATTTTCTTCATCATTAAACCATTATTTTGCCAGTGAAGGAGGGTGCACCCAAAAACAGAAATGTTTTTTAACCTTTTGAAGAAATATTATGATGCTAGGCTTAGTATATAAAGTCCTAGATTGCTAAAACTTTGAACCATGCTGTTCAACATTGAGGTGAGCTCAAACGGCCTCAGGGCTTAGGGAAATAGGTTTATAATTGGGTTCTATGTGATTGTTCAACATGTAACATCTAGGAAAAAGTAAAAATTATAAAAACTGAGTAATTTCCAATTTATTGTGCTCATTATCTATCTATCTATAGATAGATAGAGAGAGAGAGAGAAAATAGTAAAATTAGTAATTATTTTTATTAGTGGGAGAAATTCTGCTTGTAATACTAGAATAAAATTCCCAGAAAAAATTTTTTAAAACATATATTTTCCCTAATAACAATATATAGTACATTGCTGAATGCATTTTGCTAATGAACACTTTTCAATTCATAAACATGGAATAAAATTTATAATTTGGTGTGGAAGTCAAATGAGAGAGGCTCATTAAGTCTGCAGAACCAATACCAAGTGTTGAATAATTCATCAGCTGTTTAACACATTTGCTAAAAAATGCAAATTACTTTTATTACTGAGCTTATTCTACTTTTTTTCTATTTTGTGAAAGGATTATATATTTTCAATATGAGACTCAAAAAGTCTAATTGTAAAGTGATTAACAGGAGCTTTTGCTAATTAAATCAGCAAAAAGAAATTTAGGCTGACACTATGCTAGGTGCTCAAATTAAGGGACTGTCCCATTGCATTAAAGAGAGTGCATTTATCACAGATAAACTCTCAGCCTCTTTATTTGATATGACAGGCAATAGAAAAATTAAAATGAATCTTTCTAGTATGGTAGGCAACAGATACACAGCTGTTTTACTCCTAATTGCCTGGTCTATAACTTTTGAAACAATTAGAATGGACTTAAAGCTGAATCAGAATGTAATAAAAAGTTTCTTCACAGTAAGTTAACTGGTCTTCCACAAAAGAATTTCCAGATGTGTCTATAAAGACCTTGAATATATTCCAGATGCGGGTTGTATTTGAACATCAAAAAATTAGGGAAATCTTAAAACTTTATAGACAGAAAATAAAACTAAGCTATCCAGTACTGTTTTCAGCAATCATAAAAAACCTGGATAATTTAGGCTTTAACCAATTAATTTTAATAAATGTCATTTGCTAATTTACCCATGTATATTCTGTATTATTTCATACTGGTCACTAAACTGATTCAATAAACATTGATATAATGAGCAGATGAACATTCTTGCCTGAAAAAGCCTTGCAGCTTATTTTGCAGGTGTTTCTGTGATAAAGAGAATCTATCAAGTTACAAGACTACTGTCTAGTATAAAATATGTACTTAAATAGTAATGGATGAACTGACAAAATATATGGCAATTTCTGGGACTTCCTATTTTTTAACATAAAGAAGTTTTGGGATTTATTATTAAGACAACATTTTATATTTTTTCTAAAGGGATAAAACTGCTTGTATTGATCTTTTCTACACTATAATGTTCCAGACAGATGATTTTCTTTTTAATGTTCTTATCTTTGTATTTTGTGGAATTTATTAACTCACTTGCAAGATGACACTAACTGTGATTCAGTTTACTAATCAATATGTCATCTAAACTTCGACTTCTAAACAAGGTTTGAAAACAAAAATCTGTACAATTACACAATTGTTTCATTTATATCATTATTTGGTAGCTGAGTAACTGGATTTTGGGGTATGAGTTTGGAAAGCAAAGAATTAACAGTTAAAACTGGAAGTGTATTGAGCATTTGCAATAAATCTACTCTGTACAATTCAGCAGAGAGAATTGTATTATTATATAAATATAAATACAGGAGAATGGAGACTATATAATGGAGACTATAACCAATCAAAATTGCTATGATCATCTTTAACATTATTTAACAACAGAAGGCAGTTGTGTCCTATCTATAGAGTGTATTTCTTCCATCCTTGAAGTTTCAAAATGATCATTTGATATTTCAACTGCAATTTATTCAAGAAAGTTTAATTTGTTGAATTGCAAAAAGCTTAGAGGTTCCTGTTATGAAACAATATAAAAGTAAAATAAGAAGTTAAAGTATTCACATAGGTAGTATGTGCCAATGCATTTATATAGCTTTCCAAGATCCTTCTAATTCCCACTGATTTAATGAATTGCCATACTTTCCAAATTCACATAATGAATCTTTCGACATAGTAATAATATAATACTGTACTATTCTTTATATTAATGTATCAGTTGATTTATGGCAGAAACCAACACAATACTGTAAAGCAATTATCATCTAGTCAAAAATAAATAAATTAAAAATGTACATACATATGTATTAGTCGCTCAGTCGTGTGCAACTCTTTGCGACTCCATGGACTGTAGTCTGTCAGGCTTCTCTGTCCATGGGATTCTCCTGGCTAGAATACTGGAGCGGGTTGCCATTCCCTTCTCCAGGGGATCTTCCCAACCCAGGGATCGAACATAGGCCACCAGGAAAGCCCAATTAAAATAAATAAATAAATAAAAACAAGCAACAAAAAATAAAATATCAATGTATGCCAGGGAAATGAAATAATATCATGTCAATCTATGCCAAAACCAATACAGAATTGTAAAGTAAAAATTAAAAATAAATAAATTTAAAAAAAAAAAGCAATTGTAATAAAAAAATAATAATAAAATAAAGATCAGTACCCCTGGTTTCATTGAGTTAGACAAGGCTGTGGTCTGTGTGGTGAGACTGGCTAGTGGTTTGTGATTGCACTCATCTCACACGCTAGTAAAGTAATGCTCAAAATTCTCCAAGCCAGGCTTCAGCAATATGTGAACCATGAACTTCCAGATGTTCAAGCTGGTGTTAGAAAAGGCAGAGGAACCAGAGATCAAATTGCCAACCTCTGCTGGATCATCGATAAAGCAAAAGAGTTCCAGAAATCATCTATTTCTGCTTTATTGACTATGCCAAAGCCTTTGACAGTGTGGATCACAATAAACTGTGGAAAATTCTGAAAGAGATGAGAATACCAGACCACCTGACCTGCCTCTTGAGAAACCTATATGCAGGTCAGGAAGTAACAGTCAGAACTGGACATGGAAAAACAGATTGGTTCCAAATAAGAAAAGGAGTACATCAAGGCTGTATATTGTCACTCTGCTTATTTAACTTCTATGCAGAGTACATCATGAGAAATGCTGGGCTGGAAGAAGCACAAGCTGGAATCAAGATTGCCAGGAGAAATATCAATAAACTCAGATATGCAGATGACACCATTCTTATGGCAGAAAGTAAAGAAGAACTAAAGAGGCTCTTGATGAAAGTGAAAGTGGAGAGTGAAATAACCAGCTTAAAGCTCAACATTCAGAAAACTAAGATCATGGCATCCAGTCTCACCACTTCATGGCAAATAGATGGGGAAACAGTGGAAACAGTGGCTGACTTTATTTTTCTGGGCTCCAAAATCCCTGCAATGGTGACTGCAGCCATGAAATTAAAAGAGGCTTGCTTCTTGGAAGGTAAGTTATGACCAACCTATATAGCATATTAAAAAGCAGACATTACTTTGCCAGTGGTCTGCCTAGTCAAGGTTATGGTTTTTCCAGTAGTCATGCATGGATGTGAGAGCTGGACCGTGAAGAAAGCTGAACACTGAATTGATGCCTTTGAATTGTGGTGTTAGAGAAGACTCTTGAGACTCCCTTGGACTGCAAGGAGATCCAACCAGTCTGTCCTAAAGGAGATCAGTCCCGGGTGTTCATTCGAGGGGCTGATGTTGAAGCTGAAACTCCAAACTTTGGCCACCTGATGCGGAGAGCTGACTCATTTGAAAAGACCCTGATGCTGGGAAAGATTGAGAGCAGGAGGAGAAGGGGACAACAGAGCATGAGATGGTTGGATGGCATCACCAACACAACGGACATGGGTTTGGGTGGACTCCGGGAGTTGGTGATGGATATGGAGGCCTGGCATGCTGCAGTTCATGGGGTAGCAGAGTCGGACACAACTGAGTGACTGAACTGAACTGAAATGAGCCCTGGTTTTGGAACTAGATAAATCTGGCTTCAAATCCTAACTCTGCTTCTTGAAAATTAGGAATGAAATATTTGGTTACCCAAAAAACATTGTGTTGGTTTTTTCTTCAGTATATCCGGATATTGTTGATGATAGCAAAGTGCGAATGTGCACACCTGCTCATGCGTCCGACTCTGCCATCCCATGGACTGTAGCCCATCAGGCTCCTCTGTTCCATGGAATTTTCCATGCAAGAATACTGGAACACATTGCCATTTCCTACTCCAGTGGATCTTCCCAACCCAGGGATCAAAACCACATCTACAGCGTTGACAGGAGAATTCTTTACCACTTGAGCCACCTAAGAAGCCGGCAAAAGCATGAATACAAAAGCGTATATTTTGTTCCACATCACGTGCTTCTAAACAATGAGATGTAAGTTGAAGATGTCAATGCCTAACATTTCTCAGCAAGATTCTTAAAATGGAGTAAAATAACAGCATTTTTCTTTGAAGTTTTCTCCTTTTCTTTCTTCTAATATAAAATTTGATTGATTTTACATGACAGATTCCACTATGAGGAAAAAACTCCATGCTGAGGATGGCCAAGCTTTTGGAAAAAAGAAGTCTTAGACTCCTAATGCCATCATAGAGCCACCATCCCATATCTGGAATTCCTTCCTTCAGACTTCTCATGATATGGACAAACTAAACTGTACTTGAAGCCACCATTTATAAGTTTCATCCTTGGAACTGGATGTAATTTTTAATTTATATACTAACTGCATCATGACAGGCATAAACACGAATCACAGTACCTCTGAATTTCATTTTTTTCACTTATAAAGAAGGTATAATAGCAATAATTAGTTATCAAATTTGGGGAAAGGATAAATTAAATGGATAAGAAAACACATTTAAGTAAACTGCTTATTATAATTCTAGCCACAAAATTTGCATTTATTATTTATTTTTGTCAGATTTAAAAGCAAGTGTGTATGTGTGTGTGTGTGTGTATATATATATATATAATTTCTTATTTTTAAATTTTTTATTTTACATCTGATGGATCAAAGTAGATTTTAAGATATTTGATTACTTAATTATAGGATAGGGTTAATCTGATATTATTATATCTGCATTTTTATTTTTTTCAATATATCTAATCAAGAAACAAAATTTACAAGACATGCTATGCCTCTGGTATATTGAAAGAAATGTATAATGCATTTTCTTTAAAGAGCTGCTTCTTTTCCCCAAATTTGCTCTAATTTTACAATCTTGTAAATTCCTCTGAGTGAAAATTTCCATTCATCTCAAAATACAGAAAAGAATGTCTCTGTCAAAACCACAAGTTTTCAAAAAGACATAACTTAAAATATTAAGCTCAATATAGTAATTTATACATTGTAAGCAAATAGTGTCATAATATTTTTATTTGAAAAGGTTCTTAAAAGACAGAGGGGTGTCATTTTTGGCAGGAGCTGATTTTTTTTTCAAATACAGAAGTAAATTAAGATATTCACCATAGCAAAGTTGCTAATTAGACTGAGGCAAATTTACATAAAATCCAGATTGAACAAATAAATGTTAGAGGCATGAACTTTTAAATATTCTGTGAAGAGATGTATCATTTATTATTGTTTATAGATTGTTTTCTTTAAATAGTCATTGATTTCTGAAGATTTAATAAATGATATTTTAAAGATTAATCATATTCATTATATTTCTATTAATCATAGAAGTTAACACGTTTATTGTAATATTGATATCTAATATACCAAGCAATTTATCTTTATAAATAACTAAGTTAACTTACTGTTAAGTACATTTAGCAGTTCCCTCTTTTTTCAACTTTATCTAACTATCTTCTTACCTGTATACTCTAAAAGTCAATTCTTTATGATTCACTGGAAAATAATATTATAACTCTTAGTTTATTTGGATGAATATTTCCCATTTGCAGCTTAGGTACTCTCTGATTATCATTTTGTCAATTACTTCTAAAGCAGCAATCTTTGACATTAACAATTAGGCATAGTCTATCCATGTAAGTTTTCTTTTTAATAAATCTATATGAAAGCCTCAAATCTTGATGATTATTCATTCCCTATCTCCCTTAATAGATAACTAAAACATTTTTAAGATAAAGTAAATACATCAGATTAAAAAAAAAAATTCTAGTCAAAATTGACTTGAGAGGTTATACTATTTTTAGTATATGTTTAACAAGAAACATGTGCTAGAGAAATTGAACTCTCTTTAGGTTAAGTAAAGTTTCATTTATTTCATTCATTGGTTTATTTAGAATTATTGAGTGGATATCAAAATCCTTTTATGGCATGTCATATGTGATAAGAAAGGAGATTGTGAATGTCTTGAGTGTAGGATCCCTGATCAACTGAATTTTTAATCTTCTGTCCTTAGCATATTACAGGGAAAGACAAAAGGATGACAGAGAAAAACTAATGAAAGCAAACTGAAAGGGAATAAAAAGAGAGAGGTACCCTGACAAGGAAGAGAGGAAGGTAAAAGAATGAAAGACGATGGAGTAGGTTTCTGTGGTGATTAGAAGTTTTGTATATGGTGGGAGATAAATCTGATCATGACTGTAGGTTTTTATATTAACAAACCATGTAATCTTTTTCTTTCATTTTCTTCTCTACATAGCAGATAACAGAAGGTACTTCATTGAGTACTTTGGGGTTTAAATAGATTATGCAGCTAAAGTGCTTAAGACAGTGTCTGGTAAAGAAAAAAAAGAAACACTCATATGGCAATTACCAGTATATGGAAAAATATATCACAGGAAACATGAGTCTTGACATTTATTCTATCTAAAATCTGTGTTATAAATGAGGAAATCAAGACCAAGTCAATGAAATATGACAATAATGTCAAATTAAATGAGCTTATTATTTTAAATACTAAGCAACTTCATTGAGAATACATCACTCAAAATAATGAACTCTAAACTACAGCAATCTTCCATGCAAATATAGAAAAAGAAAATTGACCAGAGAAATGTAGATGTAAATATGATGGACAATGATAAAAGTACAGTTAAGAGGGGGGCAGGATAAGCACCCTGAAATTACTTTAAAATTGCACAGGAAAAGTTAAGCAGGCCAGGGATATATTATTAAAGACTACTGCAATAAGACAGTGATTGAAAGGAACTAGGAGCTCAATTGAAGTGTAAGTTAGGAGAGTTTGTAAGCACGGGGGTGAACTAGTGGTAGAGTACTGGAGTGTATTAGGAAGGAGTCTGGTCAGTATGATTAGGTCATCTACATTGACCAATGGACAGTTATCACAGTTAGGTTCCTATGCTCACAGACAATGGGAAATAGGGATGCTGTCTTTTTTGATGATTATATTTGACAGAGATGGCTCCCAAGTCTTTGGGTGAAGTTTTACAGCTTAAAGGGGCAGAGGAAGAATTTACAGCTCCAAGTTTGTAAATGCCATTAAAAAAGGAGGGTTAGGAGCACATATGCAGTCTAAAGTTTAGTCAAGGAGAATGTTGAGCTTGTTTTGGCCATTATTTATGATGATTCTTTGCTAAGTTAGAGCATTCCTGTCCTTTCCTCATGACCATCTCTTTCTATCAGAAATGGAATAGCCCTCATAGTCAACAAAATGTCCAAAATGTAGTACTTGCATGCAATCTCAAAAATGATAGAATGGTATCAGTTTGTTTCCAAGGCAAACCATTCAATATTACAGTATCACAGTAATCCAAGTCTATGCCCCAACCACTATGCCAAAGAAGCTGAATGATTTTACAAAGAGCTACAAGACCTTCTAGAACTAACACCCCCCAAAAGATGTCCTTTTCATCACAGGGGACTGGAATGCAAAAGCTGGAAGTCAAGAGACACCTGGAAGCAAGTTTGGCCTTGGGGTACAAAATGAAGCAGGGCAAAAGTTAACAGAGTTTTGCCAAGGAAACACGCTGGTCATAGCAAACAGCCTCTTCCAACAACACAAGAGAAGACTCTACACATGGACATCACCAGATGGTCAACACTGAAATCAGACTGATTATATTCTTTGCAGCCAAAGATGGAGAAGCTCTATACAGTCAGCATAAACAAGACTGGGAGCTGACTGTGGCTCAGATCATGAACTCCTTATTACAAAATTCAGACTTAAATTGAAGAAAGTAGGGAAAACCACTAGGCCATTCAGTATGACATAAATCAAATCCCTTTGATTATACAGTGGAAGTGATAAATAGATTCAAGGGATTAGATCTGATAGAGTGCTTGAAGAACTATGAATGGAGCTTTGTAACACTGTATATTTATAAAACAGATATATGTATTAAACAGATAACTAATGAGAACCTTCTATATAGCACAGGGAACTCTATTTAATGCTCTGTGGTGACCTAAATGGGAAGGAAATCCAAAAAATTGGGGATATTTGTGTATATATAATGATTGTCCAAAGAAGTGCAATACCAAAGAATGTTCAAACTACCCTACAATTGCATTCATTTCACATGCTAGCAAAAGTTATGCTCAAAATCTGTCAAGCTAGACTTTAGCAATAGGTGAAGTGAGAACTTCCAGATGTACAAATTAAGGTTAGAAAAGGCAGAAGAACCAGAGATCAAATTGACAACATTTTTTGGATCATGGAGAAAGTAAAGGAATTCCAGAAGAAAAAAATCTACTTCTGCATCATTGATTATGCTAAAGCTTTTAACTGTGTGGACCACGAAAAACTGTGAAAAATTCTTAAAAGAGATGGGAGTACCATCTTAACTGTCTCACGTGAAACCTGTATGTGAATCAAGAAGCAACAAATTCAGATATGCAACAAGAGACTGCTTCAAAATTGTGAACGGAATATGTCAAGGCTGTATATTATCACTTTGCTTATTTAACTTATATATAGAGTAAATCATGTGAAATGCCTGGATGAATGAATCACAAGCTGGTCAAGACTGCCAGGAGAAATATCAACAACCTCAGATATGCAAATGATAGCATTCTAATGGCAGAAAGTGAAGAGGAACTGAAGAGCCTCTTGATGAGAGTGAGAGAGAAGAATGAAAAGGATGGCTTAAAACTCAATATTCAAAAAACTAAGATCATGGTATCTGGTTCCATCACTTCATGGCAAAAGTGGAAACAGTGACAGATTTTATTTTCTTGGGCTCCAAAATCACTGTGGATGGTGATTGCAGCCATGAAATTATAAGATGCTTGCTCCTCAGAAGAAAAGCTATGACCAACCTAGATGGCATATTAAAAAGCAGAGCCATTACTTTGCTGATAAAGGTCCATATAATGAAAGTTATGGTTTTTCCAGTAGTTATGCAAGGATGTGAATTAGATCACAAAGAAAGCTGAGCACCAAAGAACTGATGCTTTCAAACTGTGGTGCTAGAGAAGACTTCTGAGAGTCCCAATGGATAGCAAGGAGATCAAACCACTCAACCCTAAAGGAAATCAACCCTGAATATTCATGGAAGGACTGTTGCTGAAGATAAAGCTCCAATACTTTGACCACCTGATGTGAAGAGCTGACTCTGGAAAAGACCTTGATGCTGGGAAAGATTGAAAGCAAAGGAGAAGAAGGTGGCAGAGGATGAGATGGTAAGATAGCATCACTAACTCAATGGACATGAATTTGAACAAACTCTGGGAGATAAGGGAGGACAGAGAGGCCTGGTGTGCAGCAGTCCATGGGGTTGCAAAGAGTCAGACATGACTTAGTGACTGAACAGCAACAACAACATAGCTGATTCATTTACTGCACAGCAGAAACTGACACAGTAGTGTAAAGTAACTATACTCCATCATGAAAAAGAGATAATGGAAATTTTATATAACTGTTTCTATATTCATATCATATTCTTGAAAATGGTTTCTTAGAAATGATTTAAAGGAGTTAGAAGCACATCATTCTTAGGGAGACATTTGGGGCTAAGCAAGTCTAAAAATCACATCCCATATTGTTCCTATCTCAGTAGATGGAAAAAGCTTTCAAAAGCCTAGTAAGATCACTAGAAGAGTATAGGAGATGTAATGGGTCCCTTCTCAAGAAATTAAAGAGATAATTTTTGAATTTCAAAAATTATCAGTAAAGAATAAAAACAAATACATGCATAAGGCAATTACATACATTTTTCCAATCTATTAAATCATATGCCTGTGTTGCTTTCATTACACAGCAAATTAACTAGTAATTTGCTCACTGATTTACACCGCAGATGCCTAATACCTGGCTTAAGGAATGTGACACCCAACGTTGAACCCAAACTAAACAGACAATTATTTATAACACAAATCTGGAGACAAATACTAACTCTAATTTGGACTTAGCACTTGAGTTAAATGTATTTGCTAAGACAAACACAAAATTTGAACAAGGAAACATTTTTATGGTATGTAAATGCCTTTTAGGGTACGGTGAGAGGTATAATACATACACACTGGAGGAAAGCTCTGAAAGGCTATCTGGACAAGGAGCACAGGCCAATTTCAGATTTAAGCAAATATTCCTTTGCCTGAGAAGTGCTATATAAAGATCACCCTTTTTGTACGTAAGAAATCACAAACTCTAAGAGCCGAAATATGTCTTAAGAGACACTTGATGCAACTTTTGATCAGAAGCATCTGTTCTCCATACCACCAAGATTGGAATGCCACATTCTTTATCTTTGTAGTTGGGAAAATCACTGCTCCTCATGGCAGCCCATCTGATCTTTAAGAAGCCTAAGTGTTGAATTTTATTTTTTTTCCTTTGAACAGTAGTTTTTGTTTGTTTGTTTGTTTGTTTGTTTGTCTAATACTTTCATCTTGAATTCACTGATACTATCATGATCCTGAGGGAATCCATAGAATGACTTTTATTTTTTCATGTGTTAGTTTTTTAATATTTGAAGATAGGTATTTACCTTCCATATTATTTTCCTATTTCCTATAAGTGTATAATTAGATAAATTCTTTCTTATCTGACCTTAAGTTTCCTAACACATAAAAGAAAAAGTAAAAACAAATACATTAGTGGCAAAACACTTTATATATGAAAAGTTAGTGGTAAGTTTGAAGCCCCAACTTTTAGCTTTCCTACTGGCTGTCTTAGAAACCTGTTAAGGGAATATATCTGCAGAAGTCAAAAGGTATATAGACGAGAGACAGAAACAGACATATTTGCTGCTGCTGCTGCTAAGTTGCTTCAGTCATGTCCAACCCTGTGCAACTCCATAGACAGCAAATTTCAATAATCTTTCCTATATGAATTATCTATTTTAGCCTTTGCTGAAGTAAATTCATTTCACTCTTTCTGGACATGCCGCAATTTGTTGAAATGCAAGATGAGTGTTCAATAAATTTCCCATTTTAAAAAATCAGTCAACTTCAATATTAGATTCAAGATATACAAACTATTTAAATATGAAGGCTTTTTTCTTGCCTTTGTAACAGGAGAAAAAAAGGATCTATACTAAAAGAAATAGTACTTTTCTTTTTTAACATTTTAAAATTATTTATAACATTGTTTCCTGTGTACGATTTTATAACTCAACTTCGGTATATACTACAGGATGAGTGTGCGTGTTAGTCACTCAGTCATGTCCGACTCTTTGTGACTCCATGGACTGTAGACCACCAGGCTCCTCTGTCCATGGAATTTTCTAGGAAAAAATACTGGAGTAGGTTGCCATTCCCTTCTCCAGGGGAACTTTCCAACCCAGGAACTTAATCTGGGTCTCCTTCATTGCAGGCAGATTCTTTACCATCTAAGCTACCAGGGAAGCCCATACTACAAGCATACTTACCAACAAAAATTTTGTATTCATCCATCACCATACTATTGATTCTCTTTACCCATTTTGCCCTCTTTCCAACCCCCTTCAGTAGCCACTGTTTGTTCTCTGTGTGTTTGTTTTGCCTTTTTTTTTTCATTTTTTATGCTAAATATGAGTATCATTATATGGCATTTGTCCATCTGACTTACTTCATTTAGCTTAATACCCTCAAGGTCCATCCATGCTTGCCAAATTTGATCTTTTTTATGGCTGAATAGTAGCCTATATATATATATATGCTACTGCTAAGTCACTTCAGTCGTGTCCGGCTCTGTGTGACCCCATAGACGGCAGCCCACCAGGCTCCCCCATCCCTGGGATTCTCCAGGCAAGAACACTGGAGTGGGTTGCCATTTCCTTCTCCAATGCATGAAAGTGAAAAGTGAAAGGGAAGTCGCTCAGTCCTGTCTGACTCCTCGCGACCCCATGGATCGCAGCCCACCAGGCTCCTCCATCCATGGGATTTTCCAGGCAAGAATACTGAAGTGGGGTGCCATCACCTTCTCCTATATATATATATATATATATATATATGCAATTTCTTCTTATCCACTCATCTGTTAATGGACACTTAAGTTGTTTCCACATATTGACTAAATATAAATAATGTTATGATGAACACAGGAGTGCATGTATCTTTTCAAATTAATGTTTGTGTATTTTTCAGATAAATACCCAGAAACAGAATAGCTGATCATATGATAGTAAGATTTCTATTTTTTTTTGAGGAATCTCCATACTGTTTTCGCTAGTTACTGAACCAATCTTCATTTCCACCAATAGGGTATAGGGTTTCTATTTTTTTCAAACCCTCTCCAATACTAGAAATTTCTAGACTTTTTTGCATACTAATAGGCATGAGGTGATATTTCATTGTAGTTTTTATTTGTATTCCCCTAATAATTAGTTACATTACACATCTTTTCATGTGCTTGTGGCCATCTGTACGTCTTGTTTGGAAAAATGTCTACTCAGCTCCTCTACCAATTGTTCTATGATCAACATGTAGGTCCACTCAAAGGCATTTTTTATTTTCTGCTCTATTTCCTGTGTAAGGTTACATTTTTTTCCCCTAAATTTCCATGCTTTGCAATTTCTTTATTGCTATTGTGGAAATTGGACACTTTACATAATTTATGTAGCAATTATTTTGTACTACATTGATAAGTTCTACATATCTCAATAAATTGAATTATCTTTCCTTTTCTTTAAAGTGACTAATTTTACCAGGTAAGGAACTATTCAGCTCAGTTCAGTTCAGTTCAGTTCAGTCACCGAGCTGTGTTCAACTCTTTGTGACCCCATGAATCACAGCAAACCAGGCCTCCCTGTCCATCACCAACTCCCGGAGTTCATCTCCCATCCAGCCATCTCATTCTCTGTCGTCCCCTTCTCCTCCTGCCCCCAATCCCTTCCAGCATCAGAGTCTTTTTCAATGAGTCAACTCTTCACATGAGGTGGCCAAAGTATTGGAGTTTCAGCTTTAGCATCCGTCCTTCCAATGAACATCCAGGACTGATCTCCTTTAGAATGGACTGGTTGGATCTCCTTGCAGTCCAAGGGACTCAAGAGTCTTCTCCAACACCACAGTTCACAAGCATCAATTCTTTGGTGCTCAGCTTTCTTCACAGTCCAATTCTCACATCCATACATGACCACAGGAAAAACCATAGCCTTGACCTTTGCTGGCAAAGTAATGTCTCTGCTTTTGAATATGTTATCTAGGCTGGTCATAACTTTCCTCTCAAGGAGTAAGCGTCTTTTAATTTCATGGCTGCAATCACCATCTGCAGTGATTTTGGAGCCCCCCAAAATTAAGTCTGACACTGTTTCCACTGTTTCCCCATCTATTTCCCATGAAGTGATGGGAGCAGATGCCATGATCTTTGTTTTCTGAATGTTGAGCTTTAAGCCAACTTTTTCACTCTCCTCTTTCACTTTCATCAAGAGGCTTTTTAGCTCCTCTTCACTTTCTGCCATAAGGGTGGTGTCATCTGCATATCTGAGGTTATTGATATTTCTCCTGGCAATCTTGATTGCAGCTTGTGTTTCTTCCAGAACAGCGTTTCTCATGATGTATTCTGCATATAAGTTAAATAAGCAGGGTGACAATATACAGCCTTGACGTACTCCTTTTCCTATTTGGAACCAGTCTGTTGTTCCATGTCCAGTTCTAAATGTTGCTTCCTGACCTGCATACAGATTTTTCAAGAGGCAGGTTAGGTGATCTGGTATTCCCATCTCTTTCAGAATTTTCCACAGTTTATTGTGATCCACACACTCAAAGGCTTTGGCATAGGCAATAAAGCAGAAATAGATGTTTTTCTGGAACTCTCTTGCTTTTTCCATGATCCAGCGGATGTTGGCAATCTCTGGTTCCTCTGCCTTTTCTAAAACCAGCTTGAACATCAGGGAGTTCACGGTTCACATATTGCTGAAGTCTGGCTTGGAGAATTTTGAGCATTACTTTACTAGCATGTGAGATGAGTACAATTGTGTGGTAGTTTGAGCATTCTTTGGCATTGCCTTTCTTTGGGATTGGAATGAAAACTGACCTTTTCCAGTCCTGTGGCCACTGCTGAGTTTTCCAAATTTGCTGGCATATTGAGGGCAGCACTTTCACAGCATCATCTTTCAGGATTTGGAATAGCTCAACTGGAATTCCATCACCGCCACTAGCTTTGTTCATAGTGATGCTTTCTAAGGCCCACTTGACTTCACATTCCAAGATGTCTGGCTCTAGATTAGTGATCACATCATCATGAAGATATTTTTGGACAGTTCTTCCATGTATTCTAGCCACCTCTTCTTAATATCTTCTGCTTCTGTTACGTCCATACCATTTCTGTCCTTTATCGAGCCCATCTTTGCATGAAATGTTCCCTTGGTATCTCTAATTTTCTTGAAGAGATCTCTAGTCTTTCCCATTCTGTTCTTGTCCTCTATTTCTTTGCATTGATCACTGAAGAAGGCTTTCTTATCTCTTCTTGCTATTCTTTGGAACTCTGCATTCAGATGCTTATATCTTTCCTTTTCTCCTTTGCTATTCGCCTCTCTTCTTTTCACAGCTATTTGTAAGGCCTCCCCAGACAGCCATTTTGCTTTTTTGCATTTCTTTTCCATGGGGATGGTCTTGATCCCTGTCTCCTGTACAATGTCACAAACCTCATTCCATAGTTCATCAGGCACTCTGTCTATCAGATCTAGACCCTTAAATCTATTTCTCACTTCCACTGTATAATCATAAGGGATTTGATTTAGGTCATACCTGAATGGTCTAGCGGTTTTCTCTACTTTCTTCAATTTAAGTCTGAATTTGGCAATAAAGAGTTCATGATCGGAGCCACAGTCAGCTCCTGGTCTTGTTTTTGTTGACTGTATAGAGCTTCTCCATCTTTGGCTGAAAAGAATATAATCATATAATCAATCTGATTTCGGTGTTGACCATCTGGTGATGTCCATGTGTAGAGTCTTCTCTTGTGTTGTTGGAAGAAGCTGTTTGCTATGACCAGTGCATTTTCTTGGCAAAACTCTTAGTCTTTGCCCTGCTTCATTCCGCATTCCAAGGCCAAATTTGCCTGTTACTCCAGATGTTTCTTGACTTCCTACTTTTGCATTCCAGTCCCCTATAGTGAAAAGAACATCTTTTTTGGGTGTTAGTTCTAAAAGATCTTATAGGTCTTCATAAAACCATTCAACTTCAGTTTCTTCTTCGTTACTGATTGGGGCATAGACTTGGATAACTGTGATACTGAATGGTTTGCCTTGGAGACGAACAGAGATCATTCTGTCGTTTTTGAGATTGCATCCAAGTACTGCATTTCGGACTCTTTTGTTGACCATGATGGCTACTCCATTTCTTCTGAGGGATTCCTGCCTGCAGTAGTAAATAAATTCACCCATTCCTGTCCATTTTAGTTCGCTGATTCCTAGGATGTCGACGTTCACCCTTGCCATCTCTTGTTTGACCACTTCCAATTTGCCTTGATTCATGGACCTGACATTCCAGGTTCCTATGCAATATTGCTCTTTATAGCATCGGATCTTGCTTCGATCACCAGTCACATGCACAACTGGGTATTGTTTTTGTTTTGGCTCCATCCCTTCATTCTTTCTGGAGTTACTTCTCCACTGATCTCCAGTAGCATATTGGGCACCTAATGACCTGGGGAGTTCCTCTTTTGGTATCCTATCATTTTGCCTTTTCATACTGTTCATGGGGTACTCAAGGCAAGAATACTGAAGTGG
Source organism: Oryx dammah (assembly GCF_014754425.2). Classification (NCBI taxonomy): domain Eukaryota; kingdom Metazoa; phylum Chordata; class Mammalia; order Artiodactyla; family Bovidae; genus Oryx; species Oryx dammah. The sequence continues at coordinate 19,749,814 of NW_024070199.1, forward strand.
CTTGCCATTCCCTTCTCCAGTGGACCACATTCTGTCAGGCCTCTCCACCATGACCCGCCCATATTGGGTTGCCCCGTAGGCATGGCTTGGTTTCATTGAGTTAGACAAGGCTGTGGTCCTAGTGTGATTAGATTAGTTAAGTTATCTGGTACTATATATGTCATAATACTTTTCTTTCTATTTGTTTTAGTAGGTTATTCAAGCATATGTGATCCTCACAAATATTTCATTATTCTTGATCATAAATTTTCTTTGACTAGAATTTGTTTTGCTGTCTACCCTGCAAATAGTTACCTTTGTGTCTCATATACAGGCACAAGGATGGTGAGTAGAATTTACTCAGTTACTTTTACTATCAGAATGATTACATTGAATCTCTTTTGCAACTAAAGCGTCAAGGACATTTCTAAAACATTTCACATCTTCAGATCTTACCTTCTTTTGTTGAATCTACTACTCTGAGGCAACCATATACAGCAAGCTTTCTTGTTACTCAGGTCTGTACACAAAGTCAGAGGATGATTATATTTAGTCTCCTCAATAGTTATCTGTCTTGCATCTTAATGACAATCCAATTGTATGACAGAGGATGCCTTTAATTGTTACCTAAAAACTCTTCTTATCCTACTTTTAAGTGTAGTACACACAATAAGAAAAATAATACTCTGTGAATCCAATGGTTTCACCATTTTCTCCATGCTTTCCTTCTACTCAGATCTTAGACCAGTAAATTAGGTAGTCTTAGCTGAATTTTTTCCAGAGCTCATTGAGAAATTCATTTATTTATGCAACAATGCATATGTGCTCAGTTGTGTCCAACTCTTTGTTACCCCATGGACTGCAGCCCACCATGCTCTCTGTGTCTATGGAATTTTTCAGGCAAGAATACAGGAGTGGCTTGCCATCTCCTACTTCCCTGGTGGCTCAGACGGTAAAGCGTCTGTCTACAATGCAGGAGACCAGGGTTCGAGCCCTGGGTTGGGAAGATCCCCTGGAGAAGGAAATGGAAATCCACTCCAGTACTATTGCCTGGAAAATCCCATGGACAGAGGAGCCTGGCAGGCTGCAGTCTATGGGGTCGCAAAGAGTCGGATACGACTGAGCAACTTCACTTCACTTCACTTCACTTCACTCCAGGATATCTTTTAACCTAGGGATTTAACCTGTGTCTCTTGCATTGGCAGGCGGATTCTTTACCTCTGTGCCATCTGGGAAGCCCTTATGAACAGTAGACCTAATTTATCTTAAATAAATACATTTATAAAATCCTAAGAATCAACTAACAAAGTTTTTCTTTGGTAACCAGAATGAGAAAATGTCCCTTGATTACACATTCTCAGAAGATATTATTAGCTAAAAAGATCAAATAATCACTTAAAAATTGTTAGAAACTTTCTGTTGGTTGCAGATATAATTATTGATCTACATGCTATCTAAAAGCAAAGCTCTGGTTGCCCCTTAGGTACTATACCAGCTGCAGCTTCTAGATAAATGAAACTGACCAGTATGAATAACTGTCTCATTTTGATCTGATTTTTGGCTTGGGGCATGCATATACGCTGCTCTTTCTGAAGGCTTAAATAAGATCAGAATGAAATATTCAACATAAAAATATGTCTGAGAATGTCACCTCAAAAAGGAATTATTTGTGTGACCTGCCCAAATTATTCAGTATTCTTTTAATAGTCCAAACAGAATGTTACATTTTTATAACACTATTTTGTAAAATGATGTCTTTGATGTCTTATTATAAGCCTAAACCCTAATTTCAGTGCTATTAAAATCAAACCTTCTTTTTTAGTGATGCACTTTGTGGTAACAACCTAAAATCAGGTGGCTAGATGTCACATAATACTGCTTTTACTCTTTGAATGAGGAAGGAGAAAAACTTTCAGAATTTCAGAACTTTTACATTTGCATATTAAAGCCTGCAAAGCACACTGAAAGAGTTCACACCTAGAACTCAAAGCTTGTTGCCTATTTGATTATAAGCCTTTGAGAGGAAAAATTATATATTCATACCTCAAGCCTGGCACCCTTTCAAATCTAGAAGTAATACTTTGAGAGAGGGAATCAAGTGAACAGCATAGTTCAGTGGATTAAAGTCAATTTAACTGAACTGTTCTTGGGTTTAATTTGAACTCTGAACTTTAAGAGCTAACACTTTCTCTAGGTTTCATTATTTCTTTTAAGGAAAAAAATGGAGGAGTTCAATTTGAAGACTAAGATATATTCTATTTAACCATCATTCTGCTTCACTAATGACTCTAATTATAGTTATAAATGTATAATTCATAAATAATGTGAAATAAAATAAAAGAGTTAAATCATGCAGCAGGAACTGCCTGCCTTTACAATTATACTTTAAAAAAATTTTTCTTGTTCACACAACATATTAAACTATCTTCTTTCATTGTCCTATGCTAATAAAGAGGACTTGGCTTTCTGGAAATTGAGGTTAAGGTCAAATGACTAACTAATAGAAAAATGCCTATCACCTGTGACTGTGATGACAATTTGAGGGACAAGAGAAGTACAATATAAGGGTGGCAATGTTGTTCAGTTGCTCAGCCTTGTCCAACTCTTTGAGATGCCATGCACTGCAGCACACCAAGGCTTCCCTATCCTTCACCATCTCCCAGAGCTTGCTCAAACTCATGCCCACTGAGTCAGTGATGCAATCCAACCATCTCATCCCCTGTCGTCCCCTTCTCCTCCTGCTTCTATTTTACCCAGCATCAGGGTGTTTTCCAGTGAGTCAGCTCATCACATCAGGTGGCCAAAGCATTGGAGTTTCAGCATCAGCCTTTCCGATGAATTTTCACAACTGATTTCCTTTACGATTGACTGGTTGGATCTCCTTGCCTTCCAAGGGACTCTCAAGCGTCTTCTACAACAGTACAGTTCAAAAGCATCAATTCTTTGGTGCCCAGAATTCTTTATGGTCCAAATCTCACATCCATACAAGACTACTGGAAATACCAAAATTTTGACTACACAGACCTTTGTTGGTAAAGCAATGTCCCTGCTTTTTAATATGCTAAGTTGCTCATAGCTTTTCTTCTAAGGAGCAAGTGTCTTTTATTTTAATGGCTTCAGTCACCATCTGAATCATGGCAGTGATTTTTGGAGCCCAAGAAAATAAATTCTCTCAATGTTTCCATTGGTTCCCCATCTATTTGCCATGAAGTGATGGGACCAGATGCCATGATCTTGGCTTTTTGAATGTTGAATTTTAAGTCACCTTTTTCATTCTGCTCTTTTACCTTCATCTAGAGACTCGTTAGTTCCTCTTCGCTTTTTGTCATAAGGGTAATGTCATCTGTGTATCTGAGGTTATTGATATTTCTCCCTGTCATCTTGAGGCCAGCTTGTGATTGATCCAACCATGCATTTGACATGATGTACTCTGTATATAAGTTAAATAAAAAGGTCGACACTATGCAGTCTTGACACACTCCTTTCCCAATTTGAACCAGTCTGTTGTTACATTTTGGTTCTAACTAATGCTTCTTGAGCTGTATACAGGTTTCTCAGGAGGCAGGTAAGGTGGTCTGGTATTCATATCTCTTTGAGAATTTTCCACAGTTTGTTGTGATCCACACTGTCAAAGGCATTAGCATAGTCAATGAAACAGAACTAGATGTTTCTCTGGAATTATCTTGCTTTTTCGATGATCTAACAGATGTTGGCAATTTGATCTCTTGTTCCTCTGCTTTTTATAAATCTGGAAGTTCTTTGTTCAGATACTGTTAAAGCCTAGCTTGGAGGATTTTGAGCATGACCTTGCTATTATGTGCAAAGAATGCAATTGTGCAGTAGTTTGAACATTCTTTGGCATTGTCCTTCCTTGGAAATGGAATGAAAACTGACCTTTTCCAGTCCTGTAGCCACTGCTGAGTTTTTCAAATTTGCTGGCATATTGAGTGCAGAACTTTCTCCGCATCATCTTTGAGGATCTGAAATAGCTCAGCTGGAATTCCATCACCTCCACTAGCTTTGTCGCAGTGATACTTCCTAAGGCCCTCTTGACTTTGCACTCCAGGATGTCTGGCTCTAGGTGAGTGATCACAGCATCATGGTTATCTGGGTCATTAAGATCTTTTTTGTATAGTTCTTCTGTGTATTTTTGCCACCTCTTAATATCTTCTGCTTCTGTTTTGTCCATACCGTTTCTGTCCTTTAGTGTGCCCATCTTTGCATGGAATGTGCCCTTAGTATCTCTAATTGTTTTGAATAAATACCTAGTCTTTCCCCTTCTGTTGTTTTCCTCTATTTCTTTGCATTGATCACTGAGGAAGGCTTTATCTCTCCTTGCTATCCTTTGGAACTCTTCATTTAGATGGATATATATTTCCTTTTCTTCTTTACCTTTCTCTTCTCTTCTTTTCTCAGCTATCTGTAAGGCCTCCTCAGGCAACTGTTTTGCCTTTTTGCATTTATTTTTCTTGGGATGGTTTTGATCACCACCTCCTGTAATATGTGATCAACCTCTGTTCATAGTTCTTCAGGCACTCTGTGTATGAGATCTAATCCCTTGAATCTGTTTCGCACTTCCACTGTATAATCAAAAGGGATTTGATTTAGGTCATACTTGAATGGCCTAGTGGTTTTCCCTACTTTCTTCAATTTAAGTATGAATTGTGCAATAAGAAGTTCATGATCTGAGTCATAGTCAACTCCAGGTCTTGTTTTTGCTGACTGTATAGAATTTCTCCATCTTTGGGTGCAAAGAATATAATCAATCTGATTTCAGTTTTGACCATCTGGTGATGTCCATGTGTACAGTCATCTCATGTTGTTGAAAGATGGTGTTTGCTATGACCAGTGTGTTCTCTCTGAAAAACTCTGTTAGCCTTTTCCCTGCTTCATTTTGTACTCCAAGGCCAAACTTGCCTGTTACTCCAGGTATCTTTTTTGCATGTTAGTTCTAGAAGGTCTTGTAGGTCTTCATAGAACCATACAACTTCAACTTCTTTATCATTACTAGTTGGGATATAGACTTTTATTAATATGAGATTGAATGTTTTGCCTTGAAAGCAATCTGAGATCATTCTGTCAGTTTTGAGATTGCACCCAAGTACTTACTGTATTTCGGACTCTTTTGTTGACTATGAGGGCTACTCCATTTCTTCTAAAGGATTCTTGACCTCAGTAGTAGATATAATGTTCATCTGCATAAAATCCACCCATTTCTACCCCTTTTAGTTCACTGATTCCTCAAATGCCCATGTTCTCCCTTGCCTTCTCCAAGGGAGGCAATGAGTGACTAAAATCATGTGAAATGTGACAAGAGTTCTTAGTCTTTTTTTTTTTTCTACTTAGTCTTTTCAACAACATAGAAAATTTTCCCTCACTTAAAACAGAAGAATTTGAGAATTTCATACTAACATGTGTCTGTTGAAGTTCAGTTTAGTGCCTCTAAAATTAAAGGAACACATTTGTACTGTAGGTACTCCATAAATATGTCCTTAATAAACTGATTGTCCATAATTTTTTTCAATGTCATAGAACTGTCCATTTTTTCCTATGCCATAAAAATAAACTGAATGTACCTTAATGTGAAGTGCATTTTATGAATCATGCTTTGATAATCCATTTGCATTCTTCACTTATTACTTGATTTCCCAATGATTTGCTCCAATTCAAACAAGAAGAGAAAACTGTCAGACGCATCCATGTATCTTGTCCTCTGTATGGGTGAATGTTTAAAGTTGTTTGAAGTGGTTTCATTCCATTTCCTTTTTCCAAAGACAATTATCAAAAGATGATTAATCAGCTCCAATCTATATCCAGGGCTCATGTTCACGGCATCTTTTCAACTTGTCTGCATGAATGCTGTACCTTAGTTTTAATTACTTGATTCTTATCTTCTTCCTAGGTGTTATAGTCACATCTTTTTATCATTCCTTATATCACGACCGTGGAGCCTTTCCATATTGGTTACTGTTGACAGATTCTTGCCCTTGTAGGCTCACTGCTGTCTCAAAGTCCTGCTATAATTGTGTTTCTTATTATCTCTTGCCAGGACTCATATTTGAGATCAAAGTCCTACTTTTGAAATAAAAAGAGTATGATATAGCCCTCTGGCTCCAAGTTATTATACAGATAGGAAGTGTCACTGAGCTACAGCCAAGACTCTACCCCTCAAACAACAATTATAGTTTCAGTTCTGAGTTCTTTACCACCTTCCGTTATGCTATAAAGCATACCCTACCAATTTAAATATACAGTGACAATGTTTATCAGTGTTTCAAAGCGTTCCTACAAAATGCTTATTTTCCATATTTTTAATTCTGTATCTAACTCACTCTGTCAATCTTTGTGTTTTAAACTCTTCTGTATCCCATTTTTCAAAGCAAAAAGCAAAAAAAAAAACCCAAAAAACAAATCTACCACTCCACAGTGTGAAATGAAAATATCTTCTGCCAAATCTGGGCTTCCCTGGTGGCTCAGATGATAAACAATCTCCCTGCAATGCAGGAGACCTGGGTTCGATCCCTGGGTTGGAAGATCCCCCGGAGGAGGGCATGGCAAACCACTCCAGTATTCTTGCCTGGAGAATCCCCACGGACAGAGTCGTCTGGCAGGCTAGAGTCCATGGGGTCACAAAAAGTCAGACATGACTGAGCAACTAGGCACACAATAGTTGCCATAATCAATAAACAATAAATGTCACAGCCATCAGCGATTTCTGGCCTCCAAATGTGAATGAGGACTACCAAAACTGCGATTCAGCGATGCCACCACCCACCAAGGTGATTGCTGAAGAGACCAAGTAATGCAGGAAGCAGCCATCTGCCACTCCTTGTGGTGAACAAGGAAATAGGATTTAGCCAGTAGTCTATGGGGTCGCACAGAGTCGGACACGATTTAAGCAATTTAGCAGCAGCAGCTGAAGTATATATGAAAGGAATGAACTCAGTGAGCCCTGAGGCTTGCATCTTACCATACAGAAAGGCTAAATTCCTTAACTTGATATCTGATCTTTGATGTTCAGACTGCTGGCTTCCTGCTTAGGAAACCTGTAAATAGCCTGACTTCCCTCACCCCCACCTCCTTGGAATAGTTTTCTCAGAGCTATGGAGATCAACCCTGAATATTCATTGGAAGGGCTAATGCTGAAGCTGAAGCTCCAATACGCTCACATGATGGGAACAGCCAGCTCATTGGAAAAAATCCTGATGCTTGGACAGATTCAAGGCAGGAAGAGAAGGGGAGGACAGAGGACGGTATGGTTGGATGGCATCACTGGCTCAATGGACATGAGTTTGAACAATCTCCATGAGATGGTGAAGGACAGAGAAACCTGGCCTGCTGCAGTCCATGGAGTCACAAAAAGCTGGACACGACTGAGCAACTGAACAACAACAACTGATATGTGGTTTCAGTCTCCCGGGCTCAGAATCCTAAACATCCTCACCAAATAAAATAGCTCTCTTTCAGGTTGTGACTACATTTTTTAGTTGACAGCATAAAGTGTTCCTTCCCTAATCCTTAGCAACATTTTCACTCTTCATTTTTAAGCTTTCTCCCGCTCATATTACTTTCCAGTCATGTTCTTCTCTCTTCCTGGAGAGCTTTGCCTGTTTCTTTATTAGGCAAACTTTACACAGCTTTCATATTTTTTAGGACTCTCATCTGTGTCAAATGGCTCCCTTAGCATAATATGTTTTCAAAATTTTATTTCATATCGAAGCACAGTTGATTAATGATGTTGTATTAGTTTTAGGTGTATATTGACGTGATTCAGTTATAAATATACATGTATCTATTATTTTTCAAATTCTGATCCCATTAGGTTATTACAGAATATTGAGCAGAGTTCCCTGTTTTACACAGTAGGTCCTTATTGGTTATCTATTTTAAATATAGTAGTGAGTACATGTCATCCCAAACTCCCTAACTATCCCTCCCCCACCCTTTTCCCCTTGGTAACCATAAATTCATTCTCTAAGACTGTGAGTCTGTTTCTGTTTTGTAAATAAGTTCATTTATAATTTTTTTTTTAAGAGTCCATTTATAAGCTTAGAAACAGTCAAGAGGATCAGGATTTGAATCGTAGCTCTGCTACTGAGATAATGGGCCTCAGCTACTTTACATGTGAAATGGGATAGGGTTAAGCCATTTATATTTTTTAAAATTACATGGATCATTCTTAAGTTCACCTAGAATAGAGTCTGATGTATTGCCGTGCCTTGACAGTTTTTGTCTCTGATCTTTTCTTTACACATTCATAGTGTGATATCTACAATGGAAATCTGACTTTGTCACTTTCTCCTCCTTTCAATCAGGTCTTTTTGTTCTCAGAATGAATCGTGTTACATAGTGTATTTAATTTTTGACCACCACTTATTTTTCCATGGAGCTTCCCAGGTGGTGACAGTGGTGAAGAACCCGCCTGTCAATGCAGGAGATGTAAGAGACGTGAATTCAGTCCCTGGATGGGGAAGATTCCCCTGGAGGAGGGCATGGCAACCTACCCCAGTATTCTTGCCTGGAGAATCCCATGGACAGAGGAGCCTGGCGGGCAACAGTCCATAGGGTCGCAGAGTCAGACATGACTCAAGTGACTTAGCAGCAGCAGCAGTAACTCTCCATATCAAGTGCATTTTTACTTGCTTTATAAAAGTATTTGTATTACAGTCATATGTATATATTTATTATATGCTTATATCAATATATTTATATTTAAATTATATTTTGCAAAGAAGCCCTGATTATCATATGTTGTTACTTTAGCATAATATAGTTCCATACATTTTGATTTTAATTGTGGTCAATTATAACCTACAAAAATTTCGTTGATTCATTTGCTGCTACTGCTAAGTCACTTGAGCCTTGTCCGACTCTGTGTGACCCCAGAGACGGCAGCCCACCACGCTCCCCCGTCCCTGGGATTCTCCAGGCATGAACACTGGAGTGGGTTGCCATTCCCTTCTCCAATGCATGAAAGTGAAAAGTGAAAGTGAAGTTGCTCAGTCATGTCCGACTCTCAGTGACCCCATGGACTGCAGCCCACCAGGCCCCTCCGTCCATGGGATTTTCCAAGCAAGAGTGCTGGAGTGGGGTGCCATTGCCTTCTCCAATGCATGAAAATGAAAAGTGAAAGTGAAATCGCTCAGTTGTGTCCGACTGTTCGCAACCCCATCGACTGCAGCCTACCAGGCTCCCCCATCCATGGGATTTTCCAGGCAAGAGTACTGGAGTGGGGTGCCATTGATTATGGTGTCATGGTTGCATTGCTGTCTCCGAAGACTACTGTTCATTATGTCCATGTGGCTTCAAAAAGCATTATCCAGATACGTGACTTATTTCTCCACTTGCAAGATTAGTGTTCTTGCTTGTGTTTCAGGATATTAGGAAACATGTCTAATTTAATAACATCTACAAACATGATGAGAAAAACTGCTTTCACAAATGTTTAAAAACTATTTAAGCATTCAATAGAAATTATTTTAGTAATAAAACATTTATTTATAATTTCACTTATCAATATGAACATTATTCATTACTCAGTTTGATATATACCTTTTTAATGAACTAAACTAGTTGCAACTGATTTTTTTCCAAGTTTAAATTTTGATATTTCTTTTTTGCCCAAGATTTGAATTCTTTATGTTTTTGCTTGATACTTAATGCAAAATAACTCTTTTCCTTCCATTTACACTACTTAACAAATTTTCATACACTTATGCTTTCTATTTGCTTCAACTTGACTGCAACGCAAGAGAGATTTCTATCCAGTCAGTATATTCTAATGTTAGTCACAGGCTAGAAAGTGATTTAGATATGTTACTTTGCTCAGAAGGCTTCTCCGGTGGCTCAGCTGGTAAAGATTATCCCCGGCAATGCAGGCGATGCAAGACACATTGGTTTGATACCTGGGTCAGGAAGATTCCCTGGAGAAGGAAATGACAACCCACTCCAGTATTCTTGCCTGGAAAATTCCATGGACAGAGGAGCCTGGCTGGCTACAGTCCATGAGGTTGCAGAGTCAGACACAACTGAGCACACAGGCCTTGCTCAGAACCCTAATCATACAGCCCTTAAAGTATTAGGCTTAACAGGATATACTAACCCTGTTAACTCTCAAGTTGTTGAGATGCTGACATTTCCACCATATATTTATCATCCACTCACTAATTTTAAAAGAATTGCTTATATTTTACTAGCCAACCATAGGACTGAGTTCTGGAAGCAAAAGAAATATGATTCTTGCTATCATACACCTACATTATAATGGACAATAAAGATGAGTAAACCAGTATAACCCAGTGGGGAAATTCAGCATAGTAAAGGAGCACAGGGGGCTTCCCTGTTGGCTCGGACAGTAAAGAACCTACCTGCCAATGCAAGAGACAGGGATTCAATCCCTGGGTTGGGAAGATCCCATGGAGAAGGGAATGACTAACCACTCCAGTATTCTTGCCTGGAGAATCCCATGGACAGAGCAGCCTGGTGTGCTACAGTCCATGGGGTCACAAAGAGTCAGGCATAACTGAATGACTAACACTCTCACTTTCAAAGGTGCACAGACAACGTTCTCTAGATGTGGCATCAGGGAAAGGTTTTTGATTGAAATGGTAGCTAAGGTAAGACATGACTAGATAAGACAAAATTAGCCAGGGAAAGGTAGAGTGCAGAGGCTGGATGAAAACAGAGAACATGCCAGAGAGAGGTGTTAGCTAGATGAAAAGGTATTAGCAAATGAAAAAGCTAGAAAGAATCTTGGAAGATTTGGGGAAAGTCTTGGGGAAGTAAAATTAGTAATAAATGGCCAAACATTATATAAGTGCAAGGATGCAAAGGAGTGACAAAGGATATGGTTGGAATAAAATATTTGGCCTTGTAAACCATGTTTAGGATAGAGAAGAATGTGACCTAATTCATACTGAAATATGATAACTGTCACTATGCTATACCATTATTTTTCAGGCAAATGTCCTGTAGTATAGTTAAGATACATTTATTTATCTCTGCTTTTTTTTTATTTTTTATTTTACTTTATAATTCTGTATTGGTTTTGCCATACTAAGATACATTTAAAAAAATTATGTACTTACAATTCTGAAAAAAATGAATATCACTATTAACTTATAGCTAAGACCATATCTTCTAAAATTATGTTAAACAGTAGTCATAAAGGCAGGCGTATGTGGCTTATGTACTGTTATCTATGGTGTTCTGACCAACTTCCACCAGGTTAGGGAAACGTTCCTCTATTTTGCTAATTTGCTAAGAATTTGTATTGTTAGAAGGTATTGAAATGTATCAGTTATTTTTCTTCATGTGACATTCATAACTAGAAGTTGTAACAGCTCAGACTTTCTATGTTAAATGCTGTTTGATTACAATACATTTGTTATATATTTTGCGTAAAAGCAGATTTAAGATGCTACATCTACATGTAGAAGAAAAACGGGCCTTCAGTTTTTCTTTCTTGAGTTCTCTGTCATGTTTTACCCACCACTTTACCCTCATAATGTAAACTGATTAGCCTGTGTCCTTTTTCTATTTTCTATAGGAGCTTAAATAATATAAAAATTAACTACTTTGGAAAGTATGGTAGAATTCATGTATAGTTGTAAAGATTGAGTTATTTGTGTGTAGAGACATCTGAGTTGGACTTTTGCCTGTGTTGTGGTTTGGTGTTTGTTTATGATTTCTCTTTTAATCAAATAATTATTTAACATGATATTTTGTAGTATCCAAATAGATGGTTAAAAATATCTATCCTCTTGTCAATATTCTTGCCAAGATAATCCCATGGGCAGAGGAGCCTGGAGGGCTACAGTCCATGGGGTCTCAAAGAGTTGGATATGACTGAGTGACTGAACTTGTCAATAAATTTACTATACTCTTTCACAATATATATAATATGAATATCATGAATTGGTATTCTCCTAAGTTAAGCAAATTAGGATTCTAAGGCAATGTTCTAATCTTAGATAACAACAAAGCTGATTTTGAAATCTGAAATAATCTATAATCTCATGAAAAATTGCAGTCAAAAATCTCAAAAATAAAGTGATAACCATCCTCAATTTGCTTACTGCTTTATTTAAATGCACATAAAACAGTTTCTATTTAGGCTTAAAGTAGTAAAAATCACTATATGTATATTGTGCTTCAGTGAAGAAGTAGGCCCAGTGAGGACAGATATTTGGGGGGAATCTGTTTAGTAGGAAATCTCCTAGTGGCTCAGACAATAAAGAATCTGCCTGCAATGGAGGAGACCCAAGTTCAGTTCCCGGGTCAGGAAGATTCCCTGGAGAAGGGCACAGCACTCCACTCTGGGATTCTTGTCTGGAGAATTACATGGAGAGAGGAGCCTGGTGGGATACAGTCCATGTGGTTGCAAATAGTCGGACATGACTAAGTGACTAACACTTTCACTTCTCTTTCTGTTTTAGTACACTAAAAATATATCATTTGCTAACATTTAGAGATTTTTATTCCTTGCCTCTAGAATTGGTCAAGCTGCACTGGCATCTGAGACCCACTGAGACACCTCAAGTCTAGGCTGATGCCTCAGGTCTGCACTGCAAGATAAGCAAACACTCTTTGAGTGTTAGAATGTAACATCCCATTAAGCATCTCTAACAACCCATTCAGCTAGAAAAATCAGTCCCTCTCTTATAACTGTTAGTTAAACCTGAAACAGTGTGAGCATTGATTTCTTACCTAAACTAGAGTATCGTTTGTAGGTTGTCTTGTTTGAGTTTTACTACTCCGGTATCTTTTTGTTCCTCTTCCCCATTGTGTTCAGATATACTTGGCACAAAGCACTGTATAAGCTTAAGGTGTACAGCATACCAATTTGACTTGCATACCTCAAGAAATAATTTCCACAATAGGTTTAGTGAACATACATCATCTCATATAAGTACAAAAGAAAAAAAGTGCTGGCCAAAAAGTTCATTCTGGTTTCCCTTAACATGCCAAAAAAAAAAAACCCCACAAATGAACTTTCTGGACTACTCAAAATTTTTTCTTGTGATGAGAACTCTCTTAACAACTTTCTTAAATAACATATAGCAGTGCTAATTATATTATTCATGTTGTACATTATATCCCAGTATACAGATTTAAAAATAAGACAAAATGAAACTTCAAAATTATTATTTAAATCATACTTTAGATTTATGTTTTAAATACATAAATGTAGGCAGGTTCTTTTTTAAAATATTTCTTCTAGTTCACTGTAATATCCAGTAATTAATATCAGAAGGCTTAGCACATCTGACTCATTATAATAAGATTGACATGTTACACTATACTACAAGGAATTAGATTCATGAATGTTCTCAAAGCCCCAGCAACTTAAAATTTTCATATAATTTTATGACTGTTTAAAAAAATCTCTCTCACAGGATATACTTATAGAAGTCAGATGTTTAATGACAGAGTGGTTTTTCTCCTATGTTTACTCATATTATTTTTCTAGCCCAGAGCATGGGGACCTCTTATTTCTCCATTCTAAATAGCAATAACTTTGTTTATATTTATTAAACAGAATCTTCCAAGCTATTTATCAAAAGCTACCATAAACAGTGACATGAACATTTAGATTTCTTCAGCTAAAATTGTGAGCATTTAGAATCACTCAGGGCTTCCCAGGTGGTGCAGTGGTAAAGTGGTCCACCTGCCAGTGTGGGAGACTCAACAGACACAGGTTCAATCCCTGGGTCAGGAAGATCCCCTGGAGAAGGAAATGGCAACCGACTCCAGTATTCTTGTCTGAAAAATTCCATGCACCGTGGAGCCTGGTGGGCTATAGTCCATCGGTTTGCAAAGAGTCAGACATGACTGAGCAACTGAGCACATATGATAGGGTCATATAATTCATCTCATTCAAAGTTTTTCTTTTAAAAGACAAAATGGTTAAATTTTAATACACAACCAAAACACAAAACACCATGGCAATAAAATATGGTATTTCATTTGCACTGCACGACAGTCATTCAGAATTTTCTACTTCAATGACATTTGTATTTTGCTACCCAGAAACACTGCAGTTCACATTTGCTGTATCTGTGCTCTTGGCCATTTTCAAATGAAATGCTAAAAAGTCTCCTTTTTTTTTTTTTTGGAAGCTTCCAAATAGCTCTGGGATACTGCACAAAATCTAGGACATCTCCAACCGCAGACATGGTCACAGAGACACAGTCATACTAATTTGAGAATAAAACAAAGGTGCATTTAGATTTTTAGGACCTATGATCTACTGTGGTTCTCCCATATAAATACCAATTGGCTTGTTAAAGTAGCTAGACTAAGTCAATATATTCTTTTCATAAATGTATCCCTCATATTTTAAATAAACAAATTTTCTGATTCTAAGTATCAATTTCCTTATATGCAAATTTAAATGCTCTACAGGATCATCTTATCGTTAAAAGTACATACATTTCAAAAATAAATAAGCCCAACTATCCCTTAATACTTTTTGACACAATTTTTCCAAAAGTCATGAGTATCCACTTCTATAATATCTGTTATAATGTCCTATCTTCCTGGACAAACAGGTAATAAAGATTTCCTCTTTTAATCAAAACAAAGAAGCCCCATGAAACTAAGCAACTCTAACTCAGTTAATCAACCTGAACTAATCTCCTCGAATTTCACTGCTAAATAAAAGCCTTTTCCATTGATCTTTACCACAAACCTGTGAGGGACAGCTAAATTGTTAAGTGACAAAGCCATTCAAAATAATGATGGATCACCTATTTTTATAGCTGAAAGTGATTATAATTCAAACTAGCAAACTAGCATATTGTCAAAAACTATTTTGAATAACCATATATAACACCCAAATGAGGGCTCTGTCCCAGCATTTATCCATATTATTTTGTTTCATTGACTATGGAAAGTGAGGGATTATACCCACTGTCTCTCTGTATACACACTTTTCATAATAGCTATAACAAGCATTATTTTTACAAAAAGAAATATTCTCCAAATTGATATTTACCATTAGTAATAACATAACTACCAATTAGGTAAATGGCACATGAAAACCAAATGTTAATTCCCCTGGGCATACTTCTCCCCCATTTTTTGTGTCTAAAGGGGTGATCCTGTCGAAAGCACCAGTTGTGGTCATCAATTCCTGACTTTTAAAATGCAACAGAGATTACCGTATACATTCTCTCAGCTCTATATGTTAGAGTCCCCCACAGTTCTGGCATTCAACTCTGAATTTTTTCTCTTCTAGAGAGGGGAACATACAGTGAGTATTATGGTAAGGAAGGGTAGAGGTAGAAATGGGAAGACTGTATAGTTATTTTGTTATATATCATCTTTAATTTTCTCTTTCATCACTCTTTTTCTATTACTTTCAAACCTGATCATGTTATATGCCTTTCTGGGGACGTTTCTCCCTTTCCAAAATGTACTATTGGGAAGGGCACACCATTGACATAATAATTTGGCACGTTTATGTGATTAAATTCAATTAATTCATCTTTGATATACCATCTATTCTCTGAAATACAGACCTACTCTACTTCTTAAAAATGTGTTATGATTACAATTATCAGACTTTTACTGTGGTGGCTTAAGTGTTTCTTTAATGTAAACAGAAATCTAAAAGCAGTTATGCCATAGATGGTGAAGCTACTTCATGATAATCTTCGAATCTCAGGCTGTATGTATCTTTATGCTCATCCTTGCTTGAAATACAGGTTTTTCATTATTATGCTTGCCATTTGATGATCAGAGATCACAGGACATGAAAGATCATACAACACAGGCAGGATGTGAATACAGATTTATTTTGCTCTTAATTTTATGGCTTTGTAAGTGTGATTATGCATACGTTCATATGTTTAATCTCAGTTTTATACCTCCATCTATGTATTGCTTGTTTATGTTTTTGGTGTGTATGTGTGTGTGTATGTGTAAGTGTGTGTGTGTGTGTGTGTGTGTGTGTCTGTGGCTTTAGTTTTTGAGTGCATGAAGGAAATGTAGAAGTCCATTTTCTTTTGAAGACGTGACTACAAAATAAGCTAATGAGAACAGCCACACAAGTAACTAAATATTATATTTCTTCTGGCTAACCCAGGTTGTCTTATTTACAATTTTTAAGATAAAGCAAGGTAGTAAATATAGTATTCATAATTAAAAGGTAGATTTTATTTAAAGATAAAGCTCCATTTTGTGGTTGTTCTTTTCATATGAAAGGTTGACTCTCTAATTTGCATTAAACGATCATGGTAAGTGGTACTTGAAAAAGTATTTGTAATCATTTGTAATAAATGTTCTTTTGTTTTTTCATTTTAATGTCAAAGACTAGAGTGAAATTAACTTTTAGAATATACCTTAATGAAATCTAATATATTTTGTTTCAAAAGTGAGATAAGATATTTTTTAAAAGTTTCTTTATTAGTAGTACCCACTTGCACTACTAAAAATAAAGAATCTGTGATTTGAATATATTTTATATAAATAAGAGTAGATGCATTTCAATACAAAAGTCTTGGGCTTAGTTCATTATACAATTTATATCCCACCTTCTTTTTAAACACTTTTGAGATGAAGCACAAATCTAAGACTATAATACTATAGTATAGATAATATACTATACTGTTTTATAGATACTATCAGTTCAGTTCAGTCGCTCAGTCGTGTCTGACTCTTTGAGACCCCATGAATCACAGCACGCCAGGCCTCCCTGTTCATCACCAACTCCTGGAGTTCACACAAACTCATGTCCATCAAGTCGGTAATGCCATCCAGCCATCTCATCCTCTGTCATCCCCTTCTCCTCCTGCCCCCAACCCCTCCCAGCATCAGAGTCTTTTCCAATGAGTCAACTCTTCGCATAAAGTGGCCAAAGTACTGGAGCTTCAGCTTCAGCATCATTCCCTCCAAAGAAATCCCAGGGCTGATCTCCTTCAGAATGGACTGGTTGGATCTCCTTGCAGTCCAAGGGACTCTCAAGAGTCTTCTCCAACACCACAGTCCAAAGCATCAATTCTTCAGAGCTCAGCTTTCTCCACAGTCCAACTCTTATATCCATACATGACCACAGGAAAAACCATAGCTTTGACTAGATGGACCTTTGTTGGCAAAGTAATGTCTCTGTTTTTTAACATGCTATCTAGCTTGGTCATAACTTTCCTTCCAAGGAGTAAGCATCTTTTAATATCATGGCTGCAATCACCATCTGCAGTGACTTTGGAGTCCAAAAAATAAAGTCTGACACTGTTTCCACTGTTTCCCCATCTATTTCCCATGAAGTGATGGGACCAGATGCCATGATCTTCGTTTCTGAATGTCGAGCTTTAAGCCAACTTTTTCACTCTCCACTTTCACTTTCATCAAGAGGCTCTTTAGTTCCTCTTCACTTTCTGCCATAGGGTGTTGTCATCTGCATGTCTGAGGTTAGTGATATTTCTCCTGGCAATCTTGATTCCAGCTTGTGCTTCTTTCAGCCCAGCATGTCTCATGATGTACTCTGCATAGAAGTTAATAAGCAGGGTGACAATATACAGACTTGATGTACTCCTTTTCCTATTTGGAACCAGTTTGTTTTTCCATGTCCAGTCCTAACTGTTGCTTCCTGACCTGCATATAGGTTTCTCAAGAGGCAGGTCAGGTGGTCTAGTATTCCCATCTCTTTCAGAATTTTCCACAGTTTATTGTGATCCACACAGTCAAATGCTTTGGCATAGTCAATGAAGCAGAAATAGATGTTTTTCTGGAACCATCTTGCTTTTTCCATGATCCAGAGGATGTTGGCAATTTGATCTCTGGTTCCTCTGCCTTTTCTAAAACCAGCTTGAATATCTAGAAGTTCACAGTTCATGTATTGGCTTGGAGAATTTTGAGCATTACTTTACTAGTGTGTGAGATGAGTCCAATTGTGTGGTAGTTTGAGCATTCTTTGGCATTGCCTTCCTTTGGGACTGGAATGAAAACTGACCTATTCCAGTCCTGTGGCCACTGCTGAGTTTTCCAAATTTGCTGGCATATTGAGTGAAGCACTTTCACAGCATCATCTTTCAGGATTTGACATAGCTCAACTGAATTCCATCACCTCCACTAGCTTTGTTCATAGTGATGCTTTCTAAGGCCCACTTGACTTCACATTCCAGGATGTCTGGCTCTAGGTGAGTGATCACACCATCATGATTATCTGGGTTGTGAAGACCTTTTTTGTACAGTTCTTCCGTGTATTCTTGCCACCTCTTCTTAATATCTTCTGCTTCTGTTAGGTCCATACCATTTCTGTCCTTTACCGAGCACATCTTTGCATGAAGTGTTCCCTTGGTATCTCTAATTTTCTTGAAGAGATCTCTAGTCTTTCCCATTCTGTTCTTTTCCTCGATTTCTTTGCATTGATCGCTGAAGAAGGTTTTCTTATCTCTCCTTGCTATTCTTTGGAACTCTGCATTCAGATGCTTATATCTTTTCTTTTCTCCTTTGCTTCTCACTTCTCTTCTTCTCATAGCTATTTGTAAGGCCTCCCCAGACAACCATTTTGCTTTTTTGCATTTCTTTTCCATGGAGATGGTCTTGATCCCTGTCTCCTGTACAATGTCATGAACCTCCATCCATTGTTCATCAGGCACTCTATCTATCATATCTAGTCCCTTAAATCTATTTCTCACTTCCACTGTATAATCATAAGGGATTTGATTTAGGTCATACCTGAATAGTCTAGTGGTTTTCCCCACTTTATTCAATTTAAGTCTGAATTTGGCAATAAGGAGTTTATGACCTGAGCCACAGTCAGCTCCCGGTCTTGTTTTCGCTGACTGTATAGAACATCTCCATCTTTGGCTGCAAAGAATATAATCAATCTGATTTCAGTGTTGACCATCTGGTGATGTCCATGTGTAGAGTCTTCTCTTGTGTTGTCGGAAGATGGTGTTTGCTATGACCAGTGCGTTCTCTTGGCAAAACTATAGTAATATACAATTTCAGGATTGTTTTTTAAAGACACTTCATGAAATGAACTTAATGATTTGAGATTTATAAATTCAATTGTAAGACTTTCAATAACTTGCATTGGTAAGGGCCATCAAAAGAAACAGTAGCATCTTTATTATAAATATTGTTTAGATGACATTGTTAAAATCATTAGGAAAAGTCCTGTGTGATAACTGTTTTTACTGCCATAAAAATTATCTTCTTGAAAGACTGATTTTTCCCTAATAATTAGATTTATAGATGGTTTCTTTACCTTTCCTAGATGTAGAAAGTTGAAGAACATTTAATATTCAATTACCTTCTATGTGAAGACTACTTATATTGTCCTTTTTAAAATCATGTTCTATTGCTAGGTCAAAATATGTGTATGCGTGTGTATGTGTATATATTTTAAATGTAATATATATATAATGTTACTACAGTATTTATGAAACATATATTTTAAATTTGTACTTCATCTCAAAAATGCTTAAGAAAAAGGTGGGATAGAAAAAACTATTCTAGAAATCAACTTGATGAAAATACTTTAAAAATCCAACATGAGCCTGTCATTAACATACTGAAAAGATTTAGAGACATGTGTTCAACAAACAGAAAATGATGAAGTGAAGCAATTTTCTTTTCATCACCACAGAGTTGATTTGGATTCAAAGGCACTTTAGTACCTTTACTTTAACTAAATAGATACACATTTTAAAAAGGAGTGATGTATGTCCTTATATATTTTTGTGCTTTTAAAAAACTGTTTTAAGGTATTTTTAATATTTATAAATATTACTTAAAATAAAGTAGCAGAAAGAGCAGTGGCATCCCACTCCAGTACTTTTGCCTGGAAAATCCCATGGACGGAGGAGGCTGGTAGGCTGCAGTCCGTGGGGTCGCTAGGAGTCGGACAGGACTGAGCAACTTTACTTTCACTTTTCACTTTCATGCATTGGAGAAGGAAATGTCAACCCACTCCAGTGTTCTTGCCTGGAGAATCCCAGGGACGGGGGAGACTGGTGGGCTGCCGTCTATGGGGTCACACAGAGTCAGAATGACTGAAGCGCCTTAGCAGCAGCAGCAGCAGCAACAGAAAGATAGAGAGTAAAAACCGGGGTGTAGGGAGGAGAAAGGCAAATGGATTGAATCTCTAAATACTACGCATCAATTATTTCATATAATCCTAATACTTGGCAAGAGGGGTAATATCATGTTCTATGTTATATATATGCACATTAAGAATGAAACACATAACTTAAAGAAATTGCTACAAAGAACTTATAAGTGGAAGCTTCAAAACCTTTACAAAAAATTTTTAAAATATCAAAAGAGGCTCTTGACAAAGACACAGAGAATAAAGAAGGGAAGAGTTAAATAGAAAATGTAACAGAAGTCTGCAAGAATAAATTTTATGTTCATACTTTTTTATATGGGAGACCAGAATATTTTAAATTCCATGAATATCCATTTAAGAGTACATCAGAGAAACAGAGAAGACAGTTTGAAAGGCGAGTAAAATGATTTAGGACCTTGGAGGTTCTAAGCAAAACTAAGAATAAAACAACTAAGCATTATTTGGGCAAAATTAAACAGATATGAAAGTATCAATTCCAAAGCAATATAAGGAGATCTGAATGATTAGGAGATAACTATTCCTTATAAAAATATAAAAGATCAAACACTTTGGAATTCTGGAGAAGGTAAGTCAAAAACAGATGGACTCTTCCACATGTGGAATTGAATGAAACTCCTTAAAACACAATTAGCAACCTGGAGAAGAGAGAACTGTAGAAGATCTTGCTTCAGGGAATCCAATTTTTTACACCAGTTGAATTTTAACATGACTAAGACTATCATTATTTATATTTATCTAATTTTATTTTGATATTATTTGTAAACAGAAATTTATTATATAATTTTATCTGAGAATTTAATGTAATAAATGAAAAATGCAAATTGCACCCCAAAGTGTGTCCCATAATTGTATTAGTAAAAGTACAGATTGATATATACACAAGGATATTCAGTGACACGAACAGAATAAACAACTCAAATGTCCATCCATTGGAGCCCCTATGGTACTTTGTACAGTATTTAAAAAAACCAAATACAGATCTTTATTTCTAGAAGTAATTTCTAGACAGTTATACAAGAGGTGCAATAAATAGATAAGAATGTGAAACCAAAAGAAAGTATTTATTTTTACTAGAGAAGATACTGTACACTTATATCTGTATGTCATATATGTTTGTAAGTTGTGTATATATGCATTCAATGAGTAGTCTGATACCTAGCACATGAGTGATAGTTTAATCAAAAATCAAATTTCAGACCTAACAACTGTTACAGATGTCAAGCAGAAAAACTGGCAGGTAAATATGAAAGTACTGATGTTATTCATTTAACTGGCTCTGAATCTCCAAAGTGATAATGATAATGTAAATCTTCTCAGTGAATTCATCATAACTGTGTGCATTGCATTTACATTTTTAGATGTCTTAGTATTAGAATCAGAATACTTTTGATGAACTAAACAAAGAAAAGTACCAGTCTTAAAATCTGCAGCCAGAATATGAAAGGGAAAAAAAAAGAACAAGAATTAAAGTAAGTTAATGGCCAGTGTTTGTAGGTATTTCAGTCAAAAGCCTAAAATAAAAATATAACTTTGATATATTTTTATTTTTAAGAAGATTAAAAAAAACTCAAATGACTTCTCTTCCCAAAATGGTTTGGAGACTCATGAATATTTTGAAGATAAATGGAGATATTTATTAGTAGTCTATAATGACCTATTGCTGCTAAGTCACTTCAGTCGTTTCTGACTCTGTGCGACCCCATAGATGGCAGCCCACTAGGCTCCTCTGTCCCTGGGATTCTCCAGGCAAGAATATTGGAGTGGGTTGCCATTTCCTTCTCCAATGCATCAAAGTGAAAAGTGAAAGTGAAGTCACTCAGTCGTGCCCGACTCTTAGCAACCCCGTGGACTGCAGCCTACCAGGCTCCTCTGTCCATGGGATTTTCCAGGCAAGAGTACTGGCGTGGGGTGCCATTGCCTTCTCCGATAATAACCTATTAGAAGTACACAAAATAATATCATCACTTTTGAAAAAGAAAATATAACTGAAAAGGTTATTTTATAGATGGACTTATATAGCTTGGCAGATTTTCATTATTTAACTCTTGCCACCTAATTTTGTATTACAGGTAAACTTTCTCAAATAACCATACTAATTTGCCCTATGATAAGACATAAAGGTCACCATTTATAAAGAACTGCTAGAGTACTACCAGTGATCTCGAGCAAAACAATATTTTTATTTATCTATAATTTAGAATTTGCCAGTTAAAAGCATTCAACCATTGATTCCTGACGTTGGATAAGCATGTATTAACCTTTGTTTAAGAGAGCACTATATTGATAGAAATAGTGTCTCTTCCTGATGATGAATATTAACTACTGAATGTGCTTTTTAAAAACCAATACTTGAGAATTTTTTTCAGGTGTCAGAATGTATAGCATATACTTTCAGGAAGATCATGATTAGCACTAATGTATTAGTGTTCATATTTTTTCCCCTTGGAAAAATAATGTTTAAAAAGTTTTTGCTACGTGGTTGAATCAGTAGTTTGATCTCGTGAACTGAGCACTTGAAAATGAAGCATGCCTACATTTATACGTTCATTCACATTTTCATTCATTCATTCTAATTATTGAACAGCTATTCATTCATTCTAATTACTGAATACAATAAACATGTTTCTCAGCTAAATCTTGTGTATAAAGACATAATGATAAAAACAGAGATAGTCTATTTTATAGAACTTAATGTCCCATGGTTTTTTCTTTTTCCTTAGTCATGTATGGATATGAGAGTTGGACCATAAAGAAAGCTGAGCACCAAAGAACTGATGCTTTTGAACTGTAGTGTTAGAGAAGACTCTTGAGAGTCCCTTGGACTGCAAGGACATCCAACCAGTCCATCCTAAAGGAGATCAGTCCTGGGTGTTCGTTGGAAGGACTGATGCTGAAGCTGAAACTCCAATACTTTGGCTACCTGATGCAAAGAACTGACTCATTGGGAAAAACCCTGATGCTGGGAAAGACTGAAGGCAGGAGGAGAAGGGGATGACAGAGGATGAGATGGTTTTATGGCATCACTGAGTTGATGGACACGAGTCTGAGCAAGTTCCAGGAGTTCGTGATGGACAGGGAAGCCAGGTGTGCACAGACCATGTGGTCGCAAAGAGTTGGATACAACTGAGTAACTGAACTGAGAGGGGGAAAAAAAACCCACAAAATCATATCAACAACTAGATGATTAGAAACTAAAATGAGTTATGTGATATGGAGGATGAATATAGTGTGATGGAAGAAAATAACAGTTTTGACTGATTAGAACTGGAGGGTGGAAACAGATATTACTGAAGAAGACAGAAGCCAAGTTATGTACAAAATCTAAGAAGAATGTTCGGAATGTTTTGAAGTTTAATTTGGATGTAACCCAACATACTAGCAACTAATGACCTACTATGTATAAAACACTGAAATCAATATAGGAAATATAATGTGACATCAGATAATACCTGTGTCTTTCAGGACTTTATGTTGATAGCAATTAAGAATTAATGTTTTTTAGAAGCCAGAGAAGTAAGACTAGAAAAGTCATATTAGGTAATTTATTTGGCAGGATTCCAGAGTTTGAATGGGTGGATATTGTCTTCAATACCTTTTAGCTCATCTTTACAGAAAGCAGACTCTCCAAGCTGCTTTGTTATGGTCACTCCATAGAAAAGAAACAGATGGTAGAAGCCAATGAAATGACTATTTTCTTGGGCATTAATAAGAATTTGGCTTGATCTCAGACAGGTCACTACCATTCTCCAAAAAAAGAAAAAAAAAAAAGGAAAAAAGCTTTTCCAGGTTTTAATCATCATTAAAAAAACACTATACTATTAGCATAAATATAACAGCATTTTCAAAAGTATGTTTCAAAGAACCTATGCTTCCATGAGATGTTCTTTGGTGGCTAAATAAATTTAGTAATTTCTGCATATTTATCCACTCCTTAGAGGTTCACCCGCATTAGTATATCAAAGATTATAAAAATTCCTGCAATAAAGAAACTTGTTTAACTTTCCTAAACCCAGCGTTTGCCTCAAGAGAATTATTTTGCTCATTTAAGGCCTATTAATATCTACAGAAACTAGTGTCCCTTGAAACATGCTGAGAAAGATGATTTTGACTCTAAAGAATCATTTACTTCCTTTTGCATTTTCAATTAGCCATCAGATTTTCATGAAAGGAAACTTTTATACTTCTTCCACCAAAGCAAAATGCCCCTACTTACTATGAATAGAGGATTGAGCCATATTTTCAATAACAGTCACTTTGAGAGACCTCTGCAAAGACATCTAACAGGGAACGGAAGTCCGGACCTGGGAATTTGCACTTTCCTGCTTCTTAGAATTCTACAGTCACAAATCCAAACCCTTCAGCGCTACCAATTATAAACCACACTCCATTCAGTGCTGTTTGTATTCCGACCTTTGCCTTTGAAAGATTTTTAAGACTCTTCTCTGAGAAATTTTTAAAGCTCTATAGAAGAGTGAAGCATTTGCAAAGAAAATGAGTCAGTGACCCAGAAGCAGACTGTTGAGTGACCCAATTTGTAAGAAAAAAAGATTATGCTCAGTGTAAAGACTGATTTTCTCAAGGCTGGATTAAGTGGGGTCTGTGTGTGTTTGTGTGTGGGAAGCAAGCGTGGGAAATAAAGAATAGAGGCACTGGAAGAACAGGAAGAAATTTCCAGAAGATGCTAACAAATAACAAATTGTGTGTGAGAGAGACAGAACCCCCCCCCACAAATCTATCTATCTATCTATCGATCCGTAGAGAGAGAGAGACAGAGACAGAGATGAAAAGGAGACAGAGAGAGATTGTGATTTAACCAAAGTAAAGAGACACTTCTCACATTCTAGTAAAGAATTAAACTAGTATAGTCTGAAATAGTAAATATATATATATATAGTCTGAAATGGTAAAAATATATATATATAGTCTGAAATAGTAAATATATATATATATATGCTGCTAAGTCACTTCAGTCTTGTCCGACTCTGTGCGACCCCATAGATGGCAGCCCACCAGGCTCCCTCGTCCCTGGGATTCTCCAGGCAAGAACACTGGAGTGGGTTGCCACTTCCTTCTCCAGTGCATGAAAGTGAAAAGTGAAAGTGAAGTCACTTGGTCGTCACTTGGTCACTTCGAGACCCCATGGACTGTAGCCCACCAGGCTCCTCCGTCCATGGGATCCTCCAGGCAAGAGTACTGGAGTGGCTTGCCATTGCCTTCTCCAGTATATACATATATAGCCAGATATGCAGCTACCTGTCAGAGAGAGAATGTGATTACACCTCTTTACCCTTAAAGTTTGAAAAAACTATGCGTGCGTGTTAGCTGTTTAAGTCATGTCTGACTTTTTGCAACCAATGGACTGCCTGTCATCCTTTGTCCATGGGATTTTCCAGATAAGAATACCGGAGTGGGTTCCCATGCCCTCTTCCAGGTGATCTTCCTGACCCAGAGTTCGAACCCACGTCTTTTACGTCTCCTGCATTGCCAGGAGGGTTCTCCACCAGAGCACCACCTGGGAAGTCCCTCAAAAAAAAAAAAAAAAACTATTAATTTTAATAAATAAAACTGCTTTTGAACTAATATATACTTAATTAGGAGAAGGCAATGGCACCCCACTTCAGTACTCTTGCCTGGAAAACCCCATGGATGGAGGAGCCTGGTAGGCTGCAGTCCATGGGGTTGCTAAGAGTCGGACACAACTGAGTGACTTCACTTTCACTTTTCACTTTCATGCACTGGAGAAGGAAATGGCAACCCACTCCAGTACTCTTGCCTGGAGAATCCCATGGACGGGGGAGCCTGGTGGGCTGCCATCTATGGGGTCGCACAGAGTCGGACACGACTGGAGCGACTCAGCAGCAGCAGCAGCAGCATACTTAATTTAAATTACTTCTTAAAAACATTTTATTTAGTAGTTGTCACTATCTGTATTCTTATGGAGACATTCAGAGAATCCCTAACTATTATCTGCTCCTTTCAGCAAATTATACTAAGACACATTTATCTCTCTTCCAGAAGATAAAAAATACTGAGGAAAAACAAAAAAGTATCTTCAGAATATATTGCTCGGATCCTCTTTGACTGGCAATAATACTATTTGTTTAATGTTTCCATTAAAGAAAAGAAACTTGGCTCCCAGAACCCCATATATGATAAGAGATATATGACTGGAGGTTACCAAGGACTCAAATTGCTTTTATTCCAATAAAGATTAAAAAAAAAAAAGCATCAGTATCATATTCCCCACAGAGTTTAGCTAGGGCAAAAACTTTGGGATTTCTATCCTCATGTTTAAGTGAACTAGTCCAGTCCCTGTCTAAGGTTCTCTAGAGAAATGTAGAACCCCACCTCCAAGACACACAGTGGGGTCTCCTGAAGTACTGTCTAAATATTGCTGCACCATAACAGGGTGCAAAGGGACAAAGGGGGCACTTTGATGGATTAGTCCATTTCATTGAAGAACTGAAACGTCTGTCCCAATGTACCAAAAGCATCAAGGTAAGGTCTGGAACAGAAAGACAAGTCCTTCAGTAGAAATAAAATTCTGGTTAGTCATCAGCTTCTAATACATCATAAGAACTGTCAAGCACTAGCAAGTATTAAGATAATTCAGCTGAATATTCTTCAAGCATGAGACACTAATTTAACAAAATCATGTGAAACATAGTTCAAATGAATATATACATATATGTAATTTTATATATACATATATATAATTACATATATATAGTTTTGTAATCAAAGATCATGATGACTAAAATAAGCAGTGGAAAGTTATAACTGATAATTCTTAAATTGCCTTTTCTCATATTTTATCATAAAGGTGAATAAGGAGATTAAAATTATATCCTCAAATCAAAGTTAGACCTCCTACTTTAATCATTAACTATACCAAAACCATAGCTTTGGGGGCAATAAATCACACCCAAATGAAACCTGGATGAATCAAAGTTCAGTTAGAAATGCTTTGTCCATAACAGAAGCAGTAATATACAATTTTCCCCTGGGAGTCATGAGTTATACACCTGATTAATTGCTACTAATTGATTTATTAGGTTGGAGTCCTGCAGGAAGTTAAGCACTTCATCATAGAATGATTGCTTTAGGAGCCACAAAGAAATACAGATCAACCCATGAACATGATGGTATCTCCTTTAAATCAGTGTTCATCCTCTACAGAAAAAAAGGTGATAGGTATACAGACAAAGAGGGAAGGAAAAAAGGGAGGGAGAGAGGAAGGGAGGAAGGAAACACTTTTAAGGGAAACATTAAATTGACCCTTTGGCATTTGGAGGGATTCCCTGGTAGCTCAGCTGGTACAGAATTCGCCTGCACTGCAGGATACTTGGGTTCCATTACTGGGTTGGGAAGATCCCCTGGAGAAGGGAACAGCTAGCTACCCACTCCAGTATGGGAGCCATTAAATTGACCCTTTGGCATTTGGAAATATGTATGCTATTTTCATTTAGAGGTTTCATTAAAATCATGGGAAAAAGAAAAAAGAGCCCCTGTAGATGGATATCATAATATAAAATCTGAAGAAAAAAATAAGGTCAGCACTGTTTCTAAGTTATCTCCCCATACATGCTTTGATCCTACCCACTTCATATTTAAATTCAATGTTTTTACTTTATACTCAAGCAATATATGATGCAAAGAATTGACTCATTGGAAAAGACTCTGATGCTGGGAGGGGTTGGGGGCAGGAGGAGAAGGGGGCGACAGAGGGTGAGATGGCTGGATGGCATCACTGACTCGATTGGTGATGGACAGGGAGGCCTGGCGTGCTGCGATTCATCGGGTTGCTAAGTGTGGGACACGACTGAGCGACTGAACTGAACTGAACTGAATATATGATGCAAAAAAATGTATAGGATTTCCTAGAGGGCCTTTCTTAAATACACATCTGTTGCCTAGGAAGATTACCTATACGTGTGTGCATGTGACTCACTCATCAGTGAATTTTCAAAGCAGAAATAATCTTTCCATAGAGTGAAAATTAGGAAAAAAAATATAGCAGTATCTTTTAGCATGTCTATTATTACCTTCTTTCTCTAGTTTCATTAACTTCAAGCTAATCCCCATTTTTTTCAGCCTCTCATTAAAGGAATCCCAAGGTGATCCTATCTATGTGCTTACAGTTACATGAACTAATTTTGCTGCCAGAAATAAGAGACAATATTTTGTACAAGTTGTTTCCTCTGCCTAAAAGTCAGCTCTTGGTTAGAGTCACATCTATATAAAGACATAATAATATCAAAACTAATATGAAATTATAAATATCAGGTAATCCCACTGTATTAATAGTTTCTAGGATTGTTCGAGGAGGATAATTATTTTGGAAAAAAGAAATGAGGTAAACTTCCAGAAAGGCCTAATTTCGTCAATATAAGACTGAACACTTCTGGTACCTGTCAGTATAGCTGTAACCATTGTTATCAATATTCTCAAAATTAGTAGAGATAGGGAAATTAATATAAAAATGCTGTACTTTACATACCTTCGTATATATCAGTGTTTATAATCGTTTCTAAGTCATGGAATATTTTCTATACCCCCGAAATGAGCATGCATAAAATATCTGTAATAACTAGAAATTAAGGATTTTTTAAATAATTTAATATTCCCACACAGTGTTTCTTAAAATATAGTATCCACACTTCACATGTGAAGGTTTTAAGTAATATGAAGATAAATTTTAAAAACATGGAATAGTTATATATTCATCTTATAGCTTCCTCTTCTGTAATGGTAAGTTAAGTTTGTTTTCATTTACAGGCAGTGATATTAAGGTTTCTTTCAAAATAAATGTGCTTAAGTTAAAAAAAAAATTAGGGTAAAGTTCTTATTAAAGGAAGAATATTCCTCCATTTGCTGTTACAAGTTGACAAATAACCAGGAGGAGGGGATAATGTTGACAAAATCTGAGGGGAAAACAATATCGAAATATTTGGTTAGACAAACAAAACCTAATTATGTAACATCTACCATGTAACATTCTCCCACCAAGGTTGTTTTTTTTTTTTATTTTTTTAAGTTAAAATTTTTATATTGAGGAAAATATATATATATATAGATTTACATGCAGGTGTAGGGAAAAACAGAGATCTCATGTTCTTTTTCTCCAGTTTCCTCCAATGGTAATATTATGCAACAGTACAATACAACATCAAAATCAGATATAAAACACTGATGTAATTCATATAGAGAATATTCCTATTACCACAAAAATCCCTTGTTACCATTAACCCACCTACATAGCCACTTCCATATCATACCTAACAGGTGGAAACTATTAATTTATTTCTAAATATTGTCATTTCAAGATGCTGCATGAATGGTATCCCAGTATGCAAACTTTTGGAACTGACTTTTTTCAATCAATATGATTCTTCTGGAGACTCATCTAAGGCATCATGTATATTTGCAGTACATTCCTTTATACTGCTGCATTCTGTGGTGTGGGAATACCACAATCTGTTTAACCAGTTACTTACTGAGGATTCAGCTTTTGAGTATTGCAAGTGATGCTGCTATGAACAAATATACACAAGCAGTTGTGTGGGAATGAATTTTCATTGCTATTCAATATGTCCCAGGGTGCAGTTCCTGGGTTACATGATAACTGAATAGTTGCATATTCAGTTTGTTAAGGAACTGCACAACTGTTTTCCAGAGTGGTTTTAGCATTTTACATTTATACCTGCAATGTGCAAGTGAAACGGTTTCTCCTCAGACTTGTCAGCATTTGATGTTGACACTTTTTTATGTTATTCATTCTGGTAAGTGTATGTGATACCACATGGTTGCTTTAGCTAGAATTTACTTGAGGAATAATGATGTTGAGTATCTTTTGTGTATTTATTTGCTACGTGTATATTCTCACTGGTGAACTATTTACATCATTGGCTATTTTCTCATGAGGTTGTCCTATTATTGTTGTGTTTTGAGAGTTATTTATATAGTTCAGATACTAGTTCTTATTGGATATGTGACCTGCAAATATTTTCTCATCATCTGTAGGTTATGTTTTGTTGGTTTTAACAGGGTCTTTTGCAAACCAAAACTTTTTAAACTTTGATCATATTTATTAAATTTCCCTTTTACAGATTGTGTTTTAACATAGACTACAAGAGAAAAGCCTAAAGTCTTTTTCAAGTACACTTTCATTATACATGTTTCATGACTCTGGGTTTAATCATAAGCCTTGCAAACTTTAGACTCTTCAGAGGCAAATGTTTATAATTCAATGACTTGAAGATCATGGTATAAGAACACCAGAAAAGGTGAATTATAACTTTATTTGATCCTCTGAAAGAAGAAAGTGAAAGTTTCTCAGTTGTGTCCAATTCTTTGTGACCCCTTGGCCTGTATAGTCCACGGAATTCTCCAGGCCAGAATACTGGAGTGAGTAGCCTTTCCCTTCTCCAGGGAATCTGCTCAGCCAGGGATCAAACCCAGGTCTGAGTCACAACGGAAGCCCATTTGATCCTCTAGACGGATATAAAACTGATTTAAATGACATGATATTGAAGGCCAAAACTTTTATATTCTCCTCATTGACCTAACAACATTCCCCATTCATTTTTATATTTTTTAAACTGATGCACAATATTTCCTAATTAAATGTGGTAAGTGTACTATTAGTTTCTTCCTACACAAGTGTGCCAAGGAATATGAGTTTATAGGCTAAAGTATAAAACATTGCTCTTGCCCAGTGGATACAGCATTTCTATGGTATACAGTGGATTGCAGGAAAAGGGTGGATTGTTTTGTTGTTCGGTCACTAAGTTGTGTCCAACTCTTTGTGACCCCGTGGACTTTAGCAAGCCAGGATTTCCTGTCCTTCACTATCTCCCAGAATTTGCTCAAATTCATGTCCACTGAGTTGGTGATGCTATCCAACAATCTCATCCTCTGTTGCCCACTTCTCCTAACCTCAATCTTTTCCAGAATCATGGTCTTTTCCAATGAGTTGGCTCTTTGCATCAGGTGGCCAAAGTACTAGAGCTTCAGTCTTTCCAAAGAATATCTGGGGTTGATTTCCTTTAGGATGGACTGGTTGGATCTCTTTGCTGTCCAATGGACTCTCAAGAGTCTTCTCCAGCACCACAATTCAATTGTTAGTAACTAAATCAATGCTTTTGAACTATGGTGTTGGAGAAGACTGTTGAAAGTCCCTTGGACTGCAAGGAGATCCAACCAGTCCATCCTAAAGGAAATCAGTCCTGAATATTCATTGGAGGGACTGATGCTGAAGTTAAAACTCCAATAATTTGGCCACCTGATGTGAAGAGCCATTTGAAAAGACCCTGATGCTGGGAAAGATTGAAGTCGGGAGGAGAAGGGGATGACAGAGGATGTAGATGGTTGGATGGCATCATCGACTCAATGGGCATGAGTATGAGTAAGCTCTGGGAGCTGGTGATGGACAGAGAGGCCTGGTGTGCTGCAATCCATTGGGTCACATAGAGTCAGACACGACTGAGTGACCAAACTGAACTGAACTGAAGTTGTATCTAAAGAATTTGAACTCTAAATCAGAGAGAAAAAAGAAACTTTTTGAACTAGATGTCTCAGAATTCATCGAATGGAATCCTTCTAAAGCAGAGTTCTTGTCTATAAAGCCATTTTGCCAGGATGTTTCATCAAAGCTTAAAGTCACATGAAGATGTATCATCCTTATAACCAGGCCATGCATTTTTTATATTAGTCATCTTATATCACCTTGGGTGACCAGCACAGGAGACCAGGGGTTTTGACTTGAACTGCAACATACAGGCTATAAAACTATATTTTAGTTTTAAAATATTTACTATTAGTTTTTTGTAATAAAATGTAGCATTTAGCATCTTTATCACTTGGCTGAGGATAATGGAATTGGCAGCTCAATTTCTGAAACACTTTCAGTAACCAGGAAAATTAATCTGAAAACTAGACTTTTATCCTATGTCAGCATCTGTCCAACATCTTTGTTTAGGGTAAATTAAATTCTGACTCATTCATGAGATAAATGAGTGCAGACATCAATTCAACTTTTCACTGCCCTCATGTTTCACCTGAACTTTGTTTAAAAAAAAAATGCATTAAAAGTTTTATTTTGTATTATATAAAAATATGAATAACATTATCACTTTTACAAATGCTTTATACCCCACTGCGTCTAAGACCTATGATTAGAGATATTTCACTGGGGTCAGAGTTAATGTCTTACAAACTAATGATGCAGGTTTCTAATAAAAGCCAAGTCCATTGAATCTTTACCTAGACAGGGAGATTAGGTAGGACCTCAATTAAAGTGATACTGTTATCTCATATGGTTCATTTGTCTGTGAATACTGGTTATCAGGATCTTGATTTAGAGCTAAGCAGGCAATCTAAATACAATAACCTAACAAAATTAAGTCCATTACTAACATCTGTGGTGTAACAGTCTTATTTATAAATTAACATTTCAAATTACCTGTTTGCTTTTTAAATACAATGGAGCTTGATATTTTAAGCAAACTAATATGTATTAACTTATTCATTAATCACCATTAAATTCACTATATATGATCCCTGGTATATGAAGAATTTATACAAAATGTTAAAGATATTATTGAATATAGGTTTTTTCACTTGTGCTTTTCCAAATTTTTTACATTGTCTACAGAGTTATAAAAATTAAAATATCTTTATTTTGAAAATTATATATTTCTTTGAATAAAAACGAGTTACTTCTTTAAGCCCCAAATTTGATGAGAATGTCATGTTAAACATAAACCATAGGGACCTAAATTTTAGAGGAAATGCTTTAGAGTTCTTAAATTCAAAAGCAACTGTAAGGAAAAACACAATAAAAATCCACACCAGAAGAATTTTCACTGGATAGCCAGATGCTAATTGAAAGAAAGTCAGGCAAAGTTTATTACAGAATAATTTTTAGGACTATTTTTCAGATACAGAGAGATGAGATAATTGCTGAAACATTAAATATAGGTTGGTAGAGAGGAATTTGAGGGGAATATTCAGTTTGAAATTATTATGTGGGTATAGAAAAAAGAAATGATACAGTCATGCCTTTTGGACAGCTCTGAGTTTAAAGGTATATTTGTTAAGAGGTCTAAGCTCTATTGTGAAAGCCTCTTGAGCAAGTTGGTTCTATAGCTTTCTTTCAAAGCACTCTCTTCAACGTTGTCCTAATTGATAATATACTATCCTAATAAAATTAGCTATTGGTACTTATTAGAAAAACTATGGGCCAGTTTTTGCCATACATTCAGTTCAGTTCAGTTCAGTTCAGTTCATTTCAGTTGCTCAGTCGTGTCCAACTCTTTGCAACCCATGAGTGGAGCACGCCAGGCTTCCCTGTCCTAAACCAACTCCCGGAGTCCACCCAAACCCACGTCCATCGAGTCGGTGATGCCACCCAACCATCTCATCCTCTGTTGTCCCCTTCTCCTCCTGCCCTCAATCTTTCCCAGCATCAGGGTCTTTTCAAATGAGTCAGCTCTTCGCATCAGGTGGCCAAAGTATTGAAGTTTCAGCTTCAACATCAGTCCCTCCAATGAACACCCAGGACTGATCTCCTTTAGGATGGACTGGTTGGATCTCCTTGCCGTCCAAGGGACTCTCAAAAGTCTTCTCCAACACCACAGTTCAAAAGCATAAATTCTTCGGGGCTCAGCTTTCTTCACCGTCCAACTCTCACATCGATACATGACCACTGGAAAAACCATAGCCTTCTTCAACATTCTCTTCCATTGAAAAAAAAAATCATTTCCAGTATTTAATTTGGTGATGTTTACAAATCAGTGTTCAAAGAAAACACACATAATAAACTATAAGACACAGTTCACATCATTCCTCCAAAAAAGTGTTTTATGACATAGAAGTCTTGAAATCATAGCTTTACTGATGTTCAACGGATGTATCATTTCCAAAATGGAAATCTGACTAGGAAAAGAAAGGTACCATCTGTTTTGAATTGAAAAGCAGCTGCTCCCTCATTCTCTGATCTGTTTCGCTGGAACTAGAGTTATTAAAGTTGTAATTCCAAATATATTTCCTTTTAATTAAAGTAAACATTGGTCCTCCTGTGAAAGTTTTCTCAATACTTTTTGAAAAGTAAGGTGAGCAATGACAAATTCATTCATAAAGCAGGTTACTCTAAGTATACAAAGTATATCACAAATTTTCCTTCTTTAACTTCAAAATGCTATGTTTCTTTACCCCTTGAAAAAAACTGCCATGGAGACTGTTAGTTTAGCTTCTTTTTATTCTTCTATTGTCTTCCAAGTCTAAGTCTATCGCTATATAGCAGTCTCTTAACAAGTTACAGAGTTTCTTAACAGTTTCTTAAAAGGTTACAGCAAATAGCAGTGCCCACTCACAAAGATATATAAGGGTGAAACACAAATCCAGAGAATTAAAAACATATTGTCTACTTTCAATGCTGTCCTTCATTCTAGAATTGAACATTGTGGCTGACTCTAGGTGTATACAGAGCCAGAATCTTCAACCTCTTGATTGGACTGAAATCCTGGGAAACACTTGGTACAGTGTTTGTCATAAAGTTCACCATCAGTCTAAGAACCAAAAACTATGCTAATCTTTAGGGAGAAATACTTAATGATTTAATGCAACTTCAGAAATAGAAGTTTCAATGTGATGATGGAAAAGATGATCCTTGATTGGAAGATTTTTACTGACTCGATGGACATGAGTTTGAGTGAACTCCGGGAGTTGGTGATGGACAGGGAGGCCTGGCGTGCTGCGATTCATGGGGTCGCAGAGTCGGACACGACTGAGCGACTGAACTGAACTGAACTGAACTGCTTTAAGCTATTGTGTTAAGTTTCTGCTATACAATGAAGTGAATCAGCTATTTGTATAGATATATCCCCTCCTGCTTGGGTCCCTCCCCCACTATGTCATCCCTCTAGGTCACCACTGAGCACTGAGCTGAGCTCCCTAGAATCTAGAAATATGGAACAGATGAACCTAGTTCCAGGGCAGGAATAGAGACACAGACATAGAGAATGGATGTGAGGATACAGAGGGGGAAGGGGATGGTGGAATAAATTTGGCGATTAGGTTTGACACAAATAAACTTCTAAGTCGAAAACAGAACTTTCTTTGATTAACTTGTTCTCCCTACCACAGCAGAACAAGCCCTATCCTCTTGCTGCTTCTATAGCACTTAAGTACATATTATAGAGGATTTTAATATCTTTTCCTATTTATTAGGGATCTTTACAACAACAACAAAAATCTCCTTTGGACTATATGTTCTTAAAATGCAGGGTAGTTAATTCACCAGTGAACCTACAGTACTAACTAGCAAATTAGCTAGTACTGATTCACTTTCCTTGAGACAAAAAACATTTTTTCAGTTACTTCTGTGTACCAGACTTTTCTAGTAATTGAACACTAGTGTGTCCCCTAAGCTCTTAAAAGAAAACAGGTGTTGAGAAAAAGGCAACTTATAAAATTTGAATTAGTAAATCACTGCTGTTGTCACGAAGCTTTAAAATCCACACGAGGAATAAAGAAGCTTCTTTTCTATTGTTAACTCAAGGGTTTCCAAATTTGTTTCACAACAGATGCCATGTTTTCATACTTCGTAGGCACATATGGATTACTTCAAGATAAACTTTCTATAAACCCGTGGGCTTCCCTGGTGGCTCAGTGGTAAAGAATCTGCCTGCCAACGCAAAAGATGCAGATGTGGGATAGATCCCTGGGCTGGGAACGTCCCCTGGAGAGGGAAACTGAAACCAGCTCCAATATTCTTGCAGGAAAAATCCCAGGGAACGAGGAGCCTTTGGGGCAACAGTCCATGGGGTCACAAAAGAGTCAGACAGGACTTACTTAGGGATTAAACAACAATTATAAAGCCTTATCTTAATATGTTTCTCTGTCACATTTGTCATTAAGACTCAAAAGAATTTTGTTGAGGTCTTAGGAGAGAGTTGTGTTCTGAAGATGGGTTTGCACACGTGATCTGCTACCGCGTCTTAAGATTTAGAGTACTTCCACTATGACAGATGATTATCTCTTCGAGGACTGTTAGAAAAATGTAACTCTAACTTGCTAAAGTTTAGCATATTAACCCATTATCCCTATTGATACTCAAGCACAAGTAAATGTGTTGTTGACATAGTAACAAGTTTTAGCTGTCCACTTTTGAAAGAAGAGAAAACTACAGCCCAAACTATTCACAACAAGACTGAGTATGTTTACAGGCATTATTTGGGTGAGGTCCATGTTGACAAAAAATATTCTGAGAGATTTAAAAACAAAATTTCAATTTCTCAGATTAGACCAGGTCAACCTCTTTCTCTAAGTACAACTGCTTAAACATATTTAATCTAAATTATTATTTTAAACAAGACCTCTAAAAGTGACCCAGGCATATCCCTCTTATTCAAATTTTGAGTCTAATAGATGATATTATGTTTCTGATGATGAGTTGCCCTGAATCAACTATAGAGTAGATGACAGAGCTAGGCCCGGATGACTACACAAATGAGATCCATATGTGATGAAATAAGTATTTGAGATCATTATGTGAATGTCTGAATAAGAGGGTGAGATATATGTAAGCCTGCTTCAAAGTGATCCAAATATAAAATCACAAGGGCTAAATACACCTAGGACTGTCAGATAAAAAAATGGAATTGTTCAGTCCAACAGCTAGGAAAAAGATTTAAAAAGGAATATCTTTCACTGGCTAAAGGAAACATGTAATGTGACTAATGAGCCACTATATAGATGTCCTTCAGGTAAATGGAAGATGAGCTATTAAGTCATAGTGTGTCTTGGATGACTCATTTCTCAGGACTGCTCATTTTCCACCTCCAATTAAAACTCACATGGATTGCCGTAAAAAGCCCCATTCTTAATCTGTTTGCTGAAAGACAGACATGTCTCTAAAATCTACCTGTGGCGTTGACCATCTGTGAGGTTTATGAAAATCCTTAACTTCCCCAAGTGTTAGTTTCCTCAACTGTAAAATGATAAAAAGAACTTATGCTTTGAAGTCATAAGATAATAAAATTGTGAAGAGTTATAGCACTTAGCACAATGCTGAGCCAAGACAAATATTTTTTTCAAAAATGATGACAACTGCTACTTTCATCATTATCATTATGACTTGATCCTAACTTGGCTACCTAAGAATATTTCCCTGCTGAAGGGTAAGGCAGTGACTGGAAAACATTCATATCTATCCCTCTTGCATTTTTATTTCTCCTCAATGACAACACTGGAACTTTATATTTCAACCTCTTCTAGGTTTAACTAATACGAGTTATCTTTTCTTTGCTGATTTTATTTATTTGGGTATATGCTCACACAAAAATAAGTATCTGATCTTTCAATGGTATGACTATTGACTACCTGACTGAAATATTCCGATTTTCTAAATCGAGTTGGGCCTAGGTTTCAGTTCCTTATAAGTGGAATTTATGTTAGGCTATGCTTCATTGTACCCCATTCCCACAGGCTTCAAAAGAATAACTGAACATAGGAAAATGTGTGTGAGAGATAAGACCATATTTTCTAATGTCCTTTCCATTGTTAAAAGTTCCATTAAATATTATTCAGCAATTTACTGAATTATAAATTTAAATTTATATAAAGATTCTTCTGTGCAATCTCAATGCTATATTGCAGTCTTTCTTTTATTATATATGTATATATGTATTTTATTACACACACACACATATATATATATGATTCCCTTGGATGGGAAAACGTAAAACATCACACCTGATTTCTATGACAGGCAGTGCTTCAAAGTGATGTTCAAATGTGATCATACAAACAAATATTCATTTCAATCATTTTTCAATTCTGTCTTCCTTTCATATTGATAACAGTTCCATTTTCAAACATTCCTTTTGGTCATGCACTAATGAGTTCTGGAGTAGATAGCAACTTTTTGTAAAGTGTGATTCATTTAATTCTGTTGGTAGTAATTTTACTGCATCTTGACATCTAGCTGTCTTTCCACTAGATCTCCCCTGCTGAGGGTAAAATCCTTAAAATCCTACTATTCAAATTCTTCAAAATTAAAGATCTTAGATATTAGGTATTTTATGCATTTTAGTCCTACTTTATAGTCACACAACTTTGAAACTTTGGAGATTAGATAATAAACTAAGAAAACTAGTGAAACTAGAAAAAAATTGGATATTAAAAGTAAAGCATTTATAGCTGCCTGACACCAACAGGTGTTGTTGCTATTGCTGCTGTTTTTGTTGCTGTTGTTATATTGAGTTAGCAGAGAGAAGCAAAACTATAATCCAGGCCTGTGCTGGCAGTGTCTTTAGGTCTAAAGCTTGGCTAAAATGAAAAACTCCCTGAAAATTATGTTCATTCACAGTTTTAAAAAGACCAAAATATTTTTTAAAAATGAAGTTGTTTTGGTTTTATTCATTTTTAATCATTACTATAAATTAACTATGTTGAAGTAGTAATAATTTATTAAAGCCTGAAGTATAACTCCTCATAAAACAAAGCATAAATAAATGAAATCCACAGAGAACCAAGACATGAGAAAATGACACATTCTGGCACATGCACAGACACGTGCACACCTGCTTCACTGAAACTATATCCTAGGAAAATACAAAACCTTTTTGTTAACAACATTTTGCAGAGATAGTTTAGAGGGAGCAGTAACAGGTCTATACTTCCACTATGTTCACAATCCAGCCCTGATTCTGGAAATCATGCTTCCTTTCTTCAATGTTGTTCTTAGTAGACTTAAGCTCAACATGTTTTAAAAACATGAAAACTAGAAAACCTTAAAACAAGGATCTTTAATTAAAACTTTTGTCTTTTCCCTGAAACCTACATCCAGTTTGCTAGATTATCCCAGATGACAGACAGAATTATACAATAACATGCAGGGCTCTCCAAAATTTAAAACTCATTCAGAATAAAGTATTAGAGTATTTGAGTGGTGATGTTAACAATCCTCAAACATACACGTCTGAAGAACAACCATAATCAAATATGAAGCAAGATGATGATAATGACTGTGTGAGACATTTGCTGACTCGCTTTGAACTAGTTACAGATAAAAAGTGGAAAGACCAAAAGAAGAACATTTCAACAGTTTGCATGATGATCCCCTATCATCTTCTGATGTTTCAATCATCAACTTAATCCTGTCACGGCTATATTAGAGACAGTCAATAAACATGTTCTTTAATAATTTTCAGCAATTTTTTTTAGACCTGTTTTAGGTAGGAGGAAGAGGCTGCACAATTCTCTTACCAAGGCTAAGGTACTGTCTCATGCTTTCTTGAGGTAAAACATGTCTTGCCTCCGAAACTGTAATCTTCTGGAATCTCCCTGGAATATATCCTGACTTATCCCAAACTCCTAAATCAGAGAGTCTATGTTGTTGTTGTTGTTCAGTTGCTCAGGGATGTCCAACTCTTTGTGATCCCATGGAGTGCAACACGCCAAGTTTCCCTGTGCTTCACCACCTTCCGGCGTTTGCCCAAGGTCATGTTCACTGCATCCGTGATGCTGTCCAGCAGTCTCATCCTCTGATGGCCTCTTCTCCTTCTGCCCACAATCTATCCCAGCATCAGGGACTTTTCCAATGAGTTATCTGTTCGCATCAGATGACCAAAATACTGGAGCTTCAGCTTCAGCATTAGTCCTTTCAGTGAATATTCAGGGCCAATCTCCTTGCTGTCTAAGGGACTTTCAGGAGTCTTCTCCAGCACCACAGTTTGAAGGCATCAGTTATTTGGTGCTCTGCCTTCTTTACAGTCCGGCTCTCACAACTGTATGTGACCGCTGGTCTCACAACTGTATGTGACCGCTGGAAGACCATAGCCTTGATTATACAGACCTGTGTCAGCAGAATATAGTGTCTCTGCTTTTCAACATACTGTCTAGGTTTGTCATCAGTTTCCTGCCAAGAAGCAATTGTCTTCTGATTTCATGGCTGCAGTCATCATCTGCAGTAATTTTGGAGCACAAGAAGAGGAAATCTGTCACTACTTCCACCTTTTCCCCACCCATTTTCCATTCAGTAATGAGGCAGGATGTCATAATCTTAGATTTTTTAATATTTAGTCTTAAGCTGGCTCTTTCACTCTCCTCCTTCACCCTCATCAAGAGGCTCTTTAGTTCCTCTTTGCTTTCTGCCATTAGGGTGGTATCATCCGCATATCTGAGGTTGTTGTTTCTTCCGCCTGTCTTGATTCCAGCTTGTAACTCATACAGCCTGGAATTTCTCATGATGTGTTCAGTGTACAGGTTAAACAAACAGAGTCTATGTACCTAGTCAAATTCTCACTCAATTAAAACAGTTAAAGTAGTGGAGGATGGGTGGTTCCCTTGCCAGAGCTGGAAGCCAGGAAAGAGAAAGGGAGCGAGAAGATCAGAAAGAGAAATAGAGACAGAGACAAAGAGACATAGACAGAGATAGGTGTTTAAAGCCCACACTAAAATCAAGTGAATTCAGTTTTCTCCATGATGATTTATGGAAAGGATAATACACCTTTAAGTAGCTATTTATCTGCGTGAGGCCAACTTGTAAGTATAGAATGTTATAATGGAAAAAATAGCTCTTTTATATTTTTATTCAAAATATTCAAAGGGCTTTAACAGTTATGACTAAAGTAACAGAGAACACAGACTTTAGCATTAGATACCCCACCATTCTGATTTCATCAATGGCTAGCTAACAGAATTCTCTTGCTTACCTAAGCCGTAATATCTCATTTATATATTGTATATATTAACTTAATTAGGCAAAATAGATTAAATGTGATAATATCTAACATGTAAGTGCTGTTTAATTATTCTCTGTTAGTATTTGTTATTTTATTCATTAACAAAATATGATGAATTAAAGACTTTTTAGTCACTTCATCTCAAAGAATCATTTCCTCTTCATTTCCACTTTATTTTCCAAGTTAGTAGACCCTTAATGGATACAAAGTGCTAAGTAGCCCACATTTCAAAAACAATTCCTGGAATATGTCATTTAAAAAGCCCAAAGATAAAGGGTTTCTTTATGGGAGGGAAATTACTTTCTCAGTGATAAAAGGCAGGATTTTGATGTAATTAAACAGAGCCTCTAGTATACCATAAATATTAAATATGAAAGGATTTATTCTTTCTTCAGATGCAACATGAAAATAACTTTGAGCAGCAACATAAAGTCATTTTTCAATAAGTCAAGATAAAACATTCTTTTAACTACATTATAGCAACTGATGAATTCAACCTTCTTAATAGATTTTTAAGAAAAAAAATAGAAATT
The DNA here is from genome assembly GCF_014754425.2 of Oryx dammah. NCBI lineage: Eukaryota > Metazoa > Chordata > Mammalia > Artiodactyla > Bovidae > Oryx > Oryx dammah. The sequence goes on from NW_024070199.1 coordinate 19,791,156, forward strand.
GGCTCAAATAATTAAACTTAGGGTTTTTCTGGTAGCTCAGATGGTAAAGAATCTGCCTCCAATGCAGGAGATCTGGCCTCGATCCCCAGGTCAGGAAGATCCCCTAGAGAAGGGAAGGGCAATGCATTCCACTATTCTTGCCTGAAGAATTCCATGGATAGAGGAATCTGGTAGGCTACCATGGGGTCATGTGGGGTCCATGGGGTCACAAAGAGTCAGACATGATTGAGTGACTAGTACACACACACACTTATGCAAGTGACATGACTGATGTGCTCACACTGAAATTTTCAGAGTCAATACATACGTAAGAAAAAATAAGTGAGATTGAATAAACAGGATAAAATTTTTACATGAAAACTATATAGACTCTTTAAACAGTAGCAATAATTCTTTGGACAGGCAACTGATTTTTTCAACTATTTCATTTATATAGTTCAACACAGAACACTGAAACATAAATTTAAAAAATCATGTATTTTGTAGGGAGGATTACAAGAAAAAATAATATACATGGTAACAAGAAATTATCAAGCCCCAGAAAAAAGTCATATGGAGAATTTGGGGGTCGCAGAATTTCATATTCACAGAAAAACTACTCACACGTCACAAAAATAGCTTTAGGTTTTGCATTAATTTCCATAATTTAATGGTAAGAAAAGTAGCATACATTAAGTATGTATAAGTGCCAGGTGTTTTTAATCTGTTAATGTTCACCACAGGACTTCCAGATTGGTTATTTTTCCAATTCAAATGAAACATATTATCATAAAGAATTTTCAACAGCTCAGTCAAGGTCACATAACTAGCAATGTGGAAGACTAAGATTTAAACCCAGGTGGATCAGTCTCTATCTTAGGTCAGTTACCCCAAAAGTAAAGCCTACAAGGCCTCCTTTGGACAACTGATGTATCTCAATGAGTGAGTACTTTCAAAAGAAGGTGAGAACAAAAATGTTCAGCAAATAAGTGGTACCAGAAGAACACAGCTTCTCATGTTTCCTAGGGAAGCTTGGAGCATGCATTGCACCACAGAGGTAGACCCCACATAGTTGTTAACTGTGGTGATTGAGGATAGGGCACCCAAGGCTGGGAACAAGGGAGGGAGAGGAAGTCTAATTAGACATGGGGGTGGGAGTGAAATGGGGGAGAAAATTGATAGGAATAGGGAGATAGACTCCATTAGGGCAGGTTAGGGATGGGAAAAGGTGTTGAAAGAGAGGATGAATAAAGCATAGCATTAGGTGAAAATCTCACTAAGGCCATTTTTCTGTTTTTTTTTTTTTTTAGGTTATTCGTTAGCTGTCAGTACCACCAACAGCAGTTGGTGCCATGAAAGGCAATAGGCAAATGCGCCACTCCTAGTGAAGCTAGACTAGGCACCAAAAAGGTCTACTGCAGCCTCTGAATTCATTACAATAGTTATCTTTTCATATGAATATTTCACACGCTGGGAGGCTGGCTATCAGGCCAAACTGATACCCTGTCAACTCCCTAGAACATAAGACTCTCTCTGTTATTTTTCTTGCTTCCTACATTCTAATTTTCTCCTTCTCTTATGGAGGTTGGAAATTAACCATGAAAAATTTCTGGCCAATTGATTTCTCACCTCAACACAGGAAAGACTATAAAGTTACTATACAATTTTATACAGGGTGGAGGATGGAGCACACATAGGCACATACGTGTGTAGGCGTATGTGTCTGTGTACGCATGTGTGTGTGTGCAGCGCCTGCTCAAAGGCAGATCTGTCTCATTCGTTTGTGACTTCAATAAAGTATCTGACTCTATTTGAAAATTATAAAATTCATTTGTAGATACTGATAATACCTTAGTTATAATACATTATTTATATATAAATTCTTAATGTAAAATTTGCTTGAGTCATATAAAATTCACTTATGTGACAATTTTCATTGAAATTTATATAACCTTCCCTCGTGGCTCAGATCGTAAAGTGTCTTTCTACAATGCGGGAGACCCAGGTTCGAGCCCTGGGTTGGGAAGATCCCCTGGAGAAGAAAATGGCAATCCACTCCAGTACTATTGCCTGGAAAATCCCATGGACAGAGGAGCCTGGTAGGCTACAGTCCATGGGGTCACAAAGAGTCGGACACGACTGAGCGACTTCATTTTCACTTTCACTTAAGATGTTTTAGTATGGAAGATGGGCAAATGGCCCATCTATTTTCACTCACTTTTTACAATTTTGCTTAGAAGCTATCACTTTGAAATTATTATTAATTATAGTGCCTTTATACATAGCAGTTTTCTTTCTGAGATTTATTTTCTTAAACAACATTTTACCCTGGATACATTATAAGTGTTGAAAACCACAGAAGAGTCATTTAGTTCTGTGACACCTTCTACAACTCTCTCCTCTATATTCCCAGCAGTGGGGAAATTCACTCTTCTGTTTGGACATTTGGTCTCCTTCAGTTCCACATTCTGCTACCCCATTCTCAGTTCTCCTGAGATGTAGAGACTGTTTTGTTTAGGGTCACTTAGCTATGAGGCAAAGTCACTTATTCTGAATCCATTCTTCTCGTGTTACGGTACTCTCAGTTTCACTATGAATGAGGAATAAGGGACTCATCACCGCCAACTATTTATGTCCCTCTTTCTGGCAGTTTGTCTTGTATGTTCTTTTTATAGCAAAATAAAACAAACAAACAAACAAACAAAAACCCCAGAAAACAGTCACAGACTGCATTTTCCCCCCGATAATTCAGCTTCCTCTTCCACAAACTCTACTTCAATGCCAGTGACGCACTGTGAGCGTCTGTTTACAGTCTCTGTGCTCATCACTCATCTTTAAAACATTGTTTTCCAAAGGTATTTTTTGTTTGTTTGTTTGTTTTGCTTTTTCCAGATGCACTTCTTATTACAACAGAGAATCCTGACTATGCATGCAGAATGTACTATACTTGAAAACATCAGAACACTAAATCGGTTCCATTTCACTTTGCCCTCCACTTAGCATTCTGTCTAGCAACTCTTATTTTCCCAGCCTATCACCCTTTCATCACTTCTTTGGGATAAATACTCAGTACGTTCATTGTTTGAAAGGTTATGGGTAGACAAAAGCTATTGATTTCCTGAAAGAACAATTGACACATTTCTACCACAATTTAGCCTTTGCTTAGGCCAAATGGGATTCACTGACTGATTTTTCATGGTACAATCTAAACTTTGGAATCAAAGTCTAGGGTCCAAATCTTGGCCCTGCAGCTTACTATAGCTGTAAGGGATGATGGATAGAGACAAGTCACAGATGAAATGCTGTTTTGTGGTACACAGGTCCTGAGCATATTAAAAAAAATAATCTTTACACTTCCAATTCTTTAAACCGTCAAAGCAGAACATAATTTAAAGTAGCTACTGATAAATTTATGTTTTCCAAAGGTCTTAAAGTACTTTAAAATACAGCTGCTGGCCTGGGACAAATCTCATTCATTTTTTTCTCTTACTTGCTACATTGATTATAAAAATAAAATGTTACCAATGATTATTACAGGATCATGACTAATTATCTTATGACTCTGTATAGACTTTCTGTTTCTGAGTCCAAGCTCGCTTTGTTCACTGTATGACAGGCCAATAAATTCAGGAGATGAGGCAAGGAATATGACTTTATTCAGAAAGCCAACTGACTGAAACATGCCAGATTAATGTCTCAAAATAACCATTTTGTCGGTGTCTGGATGCCAGTTTCTCTTATACAGCAAAGATGGTTGCGGGGGCGGGAGGGGGGTGAGAAAACAAGGTAAAAAGCCCATTAATCTCACAAATATAACCTGGAATAGACAGCCTTGGTGAGTGCAGTGAAAGTGAAAGTGCAATTTGCTCAGTCGTGTCTGACTCTTTATGACCCCATGGACTATACTGTCCATGGAATTCTCCAGGCCAGAATACTGGAGTCGGTAGCCTTTCCTTTCTCCCGGGAATCTTCTCAATCCAGGTATCGAACCAGGGTCTCCCACAATGCAGGCAGATTCTTTACCAGCTTAGCCACCAGGGAAGCCCAAGAATACTGGAGTGAGTATCCTATCCCTTCTCCAGAGAATCTTCCCAACCCAGGAATCGAACCAGGGTCTCCTACATTGCAGGCAGATTCTTTACCAACTGAGCTATCAGGGAAGCCTTGGTGAGAGGGTGTGTTAATTTCTCCCTGCCTTTAGGCATCCACAAGAGGACAGGATTCTGAACCAAGTCACCTTTGGTTTAATATTTAGGCAGAGGGGCAGATATCCCGAGGTAGACCATTACATATAACCAGTATCCTTTTAGTGAACAAAAACAACAGGAAGCAAAGTTTAAAGTAACACATTCAACATGAAGTCATAATTGGCTCTTCTATGCAACATTTCTTTCTTGTATAGATGCTTCCAGTTCAGTTCAGCTCAGTTCAGTTGCTCAGTCATGTCTGACTCTTTGTGACCCCATGAATTGCAGCATGCCAGGCCTCCCTGTCCATCACCAACTCCTGGAGTTCACTCAAACTCACGTCCATCGAGTTGGTGATGCCATCTAGCCATCTCATCCTCTGTCGTCCCCTTCTCCTCCTGCCCCTAATCCCTCCCAGCATCAGAGTCTTTTCCAATGAGTCAACTCTTTGCATGAGGTGGCCAAAGTACTGGAGTTTCAGCTTTAGCATCATTCGTTTCAAAGAACACAAAGGACTGATCTCCTTCAGAATGGACTGGTTGGATCTCCTTGCAGTCCAAGGGACTCTCAAGACTCTTCTCCAACACCACAGTTCAAAAGCATCAATTCGTTGGCGCTCAGCTTTCTTCACAGTCCAACTTTCACATCCATACATGACCACTGAAAAAACCATAGCCTTGACTAGACGGACCTTTGTTGGCAAAATAATGTCTCTGCTTTTTAATATGCTATCTAGTTTGGTCATAGCCTTCCTTCCAAGGAATAAGCGTCTTTTAATTTCATGGCTGCAGTCATCATCTGCAGTGATTTTGGAGTCCAAAAAAACAGTCTGACACTGTTTCCACTGCTTCCCCATCTATTTGCCATGAAGTGATGGGACCAGATGCCATGATCTTTGTTTTCTGAATGTTGAGCTTTAAGCCAACTTTTTCGCTCTCCACTTTCACTTTCATCAAGAGGTTCTTTAGTTCCTCTTCACTTTCTGCCATAAGGGTGGTGTCATCTGCATATCTGAGGTTACTGATATTTCTCCTGGCAGTCTTGATTCCAGCTTGTGATTCTTCCAGCCCAGCGTTTCTCATGATGTATTCTGCATATAAGTTAAATAATCAGGGTGACAATATATAGCCTTGACATACTCCTTTTCCTATTTGGAACCAGTCTGTTGGTCCATGACCAGTTCTAACTGTCGCTTCCTGACCTGCATATAGGTTTCTCAAGAGGCAGGTCAGGTGATCTGGTATTCCCATCTTTTTCAGAATTTTCCACAGTTCATTGTGATCCACACAGTCAAAGGCTTTGGCATAGTCAATAAAGCAAAAATAATGTGTTTTTTTGGAACTCTCTTGCTTTTTCAATGATCCAGCAGATGTTGGCAATTTGATCTCTGGTTCCTCTGCCTTTTCTAAAACCAGCTTGAACATCTGGAAGTTCATGGTTCATGTATTGCTGTTAAGCCTTGCTTGGAGAATTTTGAGCATTACTTTACTAGCACGTGAGACGAGTGCAATGTGCTATATTGGCAATAAAACATTAGCTTTATCTGCCTTTGTCCTTACTGTACCATTAAATAGTTGTAGCACTTTTGATAAGTCATTTGGTATCTGGGAACCTTAGTTTATACATTCATAGAAGTAAGAGCTGCAACAGAGAAGACCGACTGAGATCTGAAATGTTATGATGCAAGAAAGGTTCTTAATATTAATACTACTTATATTTGGCTGACATCACAATTTGGTTTTTCAGCCTGTACCTAACATAACATGGTTCAGTAACCCTGTGGAAACATCTAGCCCCATAACCTCTTCCATTGCTTCCAACACCATCTTGGCTTAACCTCTTTCCCTACTCGCTTAGTATCCATGATCCACTATTTCAATCACTCTGTTGCCATATCCCTCTTGCCATTACAAAAAACTGTACGATAATTTACTTTCAACCCTCTTTTTCTTTTCCCTAAGGAAAAGTTCCTTACAAGGTGGAGACTTTGAAAAAAATGGTAGCCTCTGATAACTTAAGATACCAACATAAATAAATGTGGATGCTAGTTGAATATGTTCACAACGTGGTTTGGAGGTCAAGCACAATTTCCTAAAAAAAAAAATAGCATCCTTAACTTTAAAATTTTAAAATCATCTGTATCATTCTTTCCATCCACACACACACAAAAAACAAGTACAAGGAAAAACAACAAGGTGAAGAATCAAGCACATATTTGAGTATTTGTTACATGTAAAGCACAATATGAAGCCATAAAATACATGTGAACCTTGCCTTTAAAGTGGTCACCTTCAGAACAGATGCACTAAGTTTAAGGCTGGACCATTTACTGATATTACTTTATTGTTAGTAAATATTTAGGAGTCACATAAAATAATTAATTATAAATACCTCTATTTTTAAGTTCAAATTATTCCCAAGTTTGGTTCCCATCTCTTAGCCAAAATTCCAGTGATGTAAGCTTTTACCTTACCTATAAACCAAAAGAGAAAATTTACCATTATCTGTTTTGCTTTGATTTTAATTTCTAGTGAGAGATACCTATCTTCTACTCTTTTGTGCTCAAAATAGGAAAACATTTTAGAGTAATGGGAACCATTTACCTAGTAGAGAATTTGAGAAGCAAACAGGAAAGAAGACAAAGTGAATATAACAGAGCTTCCAATATTCATTTTCCATTTGTCTATTAAGAAAAAACTGATTTACACCTGAACATATCACTGAAGCAAAGGGACTGAACGTCTCAGCCTACCTTTTAACTGGGTGGTGAGTGTTGGTTGCTTAGTCGTGTCCAACTCTTTGCAATCCCATGGACTGTAGCCCACCAGGCCCCTCTGTCCATGGAATTCTCCAAGCAAGACTGCTGGAGTGGGTGGCAATTCCCTTCTCCAGGAGAATCTTCTTGACCCAGGGATCAAACCCAGGTCTCCTGCAATCTGAGACTCCAAGGAAGCATAGCTATTCTACTATTTTACTATGGCTAGCAAAATATTTGGAAAAGGAGGATGGTGTGCCCCTATCCCATGCTGCTGTTCAAAAGGATGACCTGAGCACTCTTGGATCATAAAGGCCAGGCTCAGAGAGCAGAGAGCTGGAAGAAGCCTACGTCCGTCCCACTGACAGGGCCAACAGGTCCATTAGGCTCATTAGGCACAGTGCTTTCATGACACTTTTAGGGGCCCATAAACATTTTAAAATTCTTTTAAAATAAAAAAAATAAGTGAACTTTTAGGCTTAAGTATATACAGTATTAATATATCATCTTTATATCAATAGTCACAAAACATTATATATATCTTTGATGGGGGTATGAGCTGATGAAGGTAACCATATTCCAGGTCCAGAAAATTTACAAGGCAGGCCTGCTTGCTGTCCATGAGAATCAACCAGCCCTGCTTTTCCTCCTCGAAGTATATCCCAGATGACAGGAAGACGAACTTCTATTTTGTTTAAGCCACTATTACTTGGAATTTTCTGATACATACAAAGAAATTGAATCTTAACTGACTAAAGAGGTAGGTACTCACATTGACTTATACAAGGTACACAATTAATACAGGGCCAAAAGCATGTATAACCAAACATGTCAAATATTGCATACGGGCCACCTCCTTTAACACTACCAGGCTAATGGCATTTGCTTCATCTTTTAATAGCTGTGTTATGGATGCATGTCTGTGTTCCTCCAAAATTCATATGTTGAAACCCTAATCCTCACAGGGATGGAATTAAGAGGTAGGGCCTTTGGGAAGTAATTATATCATGAGGGTAGAGTCCATTGTGCTCTTATAAGCAGATACACAAGACGGTGATTCCTGCCTAATCCACCATGGAGGGGTACAAAGAGAAGACCACAGTCCGCAGACCAAGAAAAGTGCTCTCATTAGACACTGAATATGTCAGCATATTAATTTTTGGCTTCTCAGCCTCTAGAACTTTGCAGAGGAAATGTCTGTGGCTTGAGTCACCTGATCTATGCTATTCTGTTACAGGAGCTAAAGCAGACCGAGACAAAGCAACTCTCCCTCCTGTACACTCCAGCTTTCTAGATCCTGCGGTAAGGTTGGTGTTGTGAAAGTGAAACTCAGCCCTGGCTCTGGGCCACCTACCTGACATTACTAACAGTCTCTTCATCTATAAAAAGGAGTCATTACTAATTGCTACACAGGATAATGTGAAAAGATACGAGCGTGTATAAAAATTCAAATTTAAGTACTATAAAAATGTCAGACACGCTTGTCTCCCTTACGTAATGTCTTCTTCCCGACAAGTCTGTCCTTTAAGATTCTTTTAAGTAAGGGCACATAGGGGAAATGGGTACATTATTAAAATTTCAGGTCCAATTCCACTTAGGAGGGACAAGACATGTAGGAATCACTGTAGTGATGAATGGGATCAAGCTTTGATTTACAAAGTATATTTTCAAGGATAAGTTCCCCCCCAAAAAACTGTTAAATAGCATATATACATATATATGATATAGACTATAAAGTATATGTGCATGAGTATACATACATATATCTCTTTGGTAATTATTTTGATATGAAATGAAGCCAAATTATTTTAGACATCAATTTTCGGATGTGTCAGTCCAAGTGGGTTAAATCTAGAACAGAGATAACTGTACTATTACTTCACACTTCGCAGTGCCATCTTCTGCCTATCAGTGGAAGTGCAGCTCCAGTAAAACAGCAGCACTGTTTTAACTTTCTAGGGAAAATCTGACTGCCATTATATCACTATTATTATTTAAGATAGATTGAGTTCAAACAATGAGTCTGTTGTTTTCAACATCTGTAAAAGAAAAAAAAATGGCACTATTCACGACACGGGGATATTGTGAAGGTTCGTGTGCACCAGACACCTTGGCTCATGAATCCACATTTGCATGTATGTGGATACATACTCTAGCCTCATATGATTCTCAGCAGCTCCTTTGTTTCTGAACTACCTTCCAAATGCCTGACATCAGAGATTTTAGTGTTAATGTTCACTGTATAAGACCCAGACTTTGAAGCTGTGCCTATTAAATCACTGGCTCAAATTTCACCTCTACCTTGGTAATTTTGTGATTTTAGATATATTAACTTCTTTAATCCTCAATGTCCTAATCTATAAAGTACTTTTATGAAGTACAAAAGAGCATTAATTAAAGTAATCCTAAAGAAATGTATAGTACAGTTCTTCTACATAGAAATCTAACAATAACCTTTAACTACTACTATAATTTTAAAAATTAAATTATGACTCCAGGCAGTAAGCCAACTTCCCCAGGATCGCACAGGTAGAAAGGGCTAAGCTGCGGTTAGGGCCGGTCAGTGTGATTCTCACCAGAGGTTTCTAAGCTCCACAGTTGAAGCCTGGAAGCCATCTGGAGCCAAATAGTAGGACACTACAAGTCGCTGGTGTGACTCTGAAAAACGACATCCACAAATAAAGACAGTATTATACAAATACATTATTATTTTTCTTTCACCATAAAAACAAAATAAAATGAACGTTATTTTTTGTAAGAACTATAAAGAAAGGATCTTTTGTCATATTTAGGTGTGAGCTTAGACGGAGTGTGAGAAGGAGTCACATATTTATAACTTCTCAATGTGTAAATCAGAACACAAGCTATTGCAGATTTAGGGGCATTCCAGTGTTGTACGTTACACACTAGGAGGCGCTACAGCACAGAGATGGGCTAAAGGGCTAGTTGGTGTTTGACTTTAGGCTCCACTACCTAGGAGTATCCCAGGGACGGGGAGCCTGGTGGGCTGCCATCTATGGGGTCACACAGAGTCAGACATGACTGAAGCGACTTAGCAACAGCAACCTAGGAGCCTAGGGCTTCGCTTGTAGCTCAGATGGTAGAGAATCCACCTGCAATGTGGGAGACCTGAGTTTGATCCCTGGTTTGGGAAGATCCCCTGGGGAAGGGAAAGGCTACCTGTTCCAGTATTCTGGCCTGGAGAAATCCATGAACTGACTGTATAGTCCATCAGGTTGCAAAGAGTGGGTCATGACTGAGCGACTTTCATTCACCTGGAAGCCTGGGGCTTCCCTGGTAGCTCAGCTGCTAAAGAATCCACTTGCAAAGCAGAAGAATCCCCATAGACAGAGAAGCCTGGCAGGCTACAGTCCACGGGGGTCACAGAGTCGGACAGGGCTGAGCAACTAAGCACAACAGCACCCAGGAGCCTCGCGGGCAACAGTCCATGAGGTTGCAGAGTCGGACAAGTGTTAGTCACTCAGCCGGGTCCCACTCTTTGTGAACCCCATGGGCTACAGCCCTCCAGGCTCCTCTGTCCATGGAATTCTCCAGGCAAGAATACTGGAGTAGGTTGCCATTTATTTCTTCAGGGGATCTTCCTGACCCAGGGATGGAACTCAGGTCTCTTGCGCTGTAGGCAGATTTTTTACCAGAGGAACAGGAGGGAGCGACTGACATTTTCACTTTTCACTTTCACTTACCACTTTATAGCTGAGGACTAGTAGTCTAATCTCTGCATTGCCTTAGTTTCCACAGATATAAAAGGGAACCAACAATAGCAACCACCTCACAAGTAAATCTGTGAGGATTAACCTAGTTTAAGAGATTACCTGTTAGCGCTTCACTATTATCAAATCATCTTTCAATTTCTTTATTATTCCAGAAGAACTAATACTACAGAGAAGATGAGAACTAAGACAGTATAGATGACACAGTTGCATATTCTATTTAATATATAAAATTAATTGAATCAATTCGATTTTCCACATCAGTCAAAACCAACTGCTGCTAATGAAGGTGAGGGGGATCAACAGTTTCATTTTTACCAGGCTAAATATTATTCCTACTTGGTCGAAAAACTCAAATTTCCTGCCCCAAGTAGAAGAACAACAGGCATTTATATAGCCTCACGTGCAGATCTTAGTTTTCATCGCCTCTTTATCATATACCATGAACTGATGAATGTGAAGAAGGATGGTAAGTTTTCATTCTTTTCAGTGTTATCTATAAGATTTCACCTCACCGTCAAGTACTTTCTAAACAGAGTTACCCCTTGATAAATCCATGTCACATAGTTTTATATCATTCAGTTTATTTGAGGATTTTCTCAGTCCTCTGTAGAAAAGCACAGGAGGCAGAGAATTATTTTCATGTAAACTTGACTGATAAATGCAGCCTGGTATGTGACAAGATATTCATCTATTAAATTTATTTATCTCCATGTGAAAATAGGTGTGATTTCTGTCAAAGCAGCACTGTCTTTCCATCTTTCTGACTTCAGCTGCAATGTCCACGTTAAGCAAACGTGCAAGATATCAGTGCTGTAGATGCTACAGTTTCAAATATTGGTTTTTAAACTTTCCTGTGTATAGAAAGCATCCAAATTCCACATTCAAATGAAAATTCCTTGGCCCTTTCCTCAGAAAATCTAATCTGTCTGCAGTAGGAACAAGGAAGTAGACGTTTTAATGTGTCCCCAGGGATTCTGACTTAGGTACACTGAGGAGTGTACTTCGAGAAATATTGGTCTGACACACCTATGTTTTCTACATAGAAGTACTGAAATTAACTTGCAAATTGTGTACTTATAATGATGGTTCCAACTTATCGAGTTTAAAACTAAAACATTTCTTCGGCTCCTTTAAGAATGTTTTCAGTGTAGCCTGCCCCACGTCATGCAAACATGCAGCTATTTGCCAGCGCAGTTTAGTTTCAGCAATTCTTAGTTTTAAGTTATTTTTTTCTTCAGTGTGAATTTATACAGAGATTAGACGTTATGAGTATTGCTACAGTTTCATTCATAAAATGATTCTCAGAAATGATGAGCTAATATCTAGGAAAATATGGACTAAGTTGCCCAAAACTCCTCCTCTGTAGTGATAAAACAGGTACAGGTATAATGTGTTACAAGAATGTAAGGGCTGAGTGACAGAGAGTAAGCATCCGGAACATTGCAGGGCAATGATTAGTCCTCAACATTACTGGCTGAATCTGTGATTCAAATGTTGTATACAATACCAAAAGAAATAAAGACATAGATAAGGGATTCAATAGTTTTCTAAATTGTAGTGTCAGAAAAAAATGTCTGCCTCCATTTTTATATGAACTTTTCTTTGTAGAATGAGCTCACATCTCACTTTGTGGCCTCTGAAGATGTTCTCAGCGTTATAAAGCTTACTCAACCATATCTGCTTCTTGCCAACATGCCACTTCAATTTTTCATGCATTTCCTTATTTCCTTTATAATTCAAAGGATTCCCCCTCTACTTCCCAGCCCCACCTTTCCTGTCTGATCCTAAGGACTTAATTTACTGCAAAGACCTGCACTGAATGACTGCTAGCATAAGAAAAGACAAAGTTAAAAAGAAAATGACAGAAAGCAAAAACAAAAAAAGAGGAAAGCTCATGATTACAGACTTTCTTCTCTACTCCTACCATCTCTGCTCATGCACACAACCTTCAAAGTGCTCTAGTGTATTAGGTTTCTCATTTCCTTCTGCCGTGCCAGCTCGTCTCCACCAGATCAAGACTAACCGTACCCCACTGTGAGACTGCTTAATTTTAAAACTGAGAATCCTCAACTTGTCCAAAGGTCACTCCTGTTTGTATTTATGCTGTCCTACTTGAAGATATATCTTTTGATCCTGCCATCTTAAACTTGAAAAATGAACCTTCTTTAAAGGCATTTGTGTGATACGGTAATATAATTTCAATAACTATATTTAACATTTAACTAGAGTGGCAACATTATTAACAACACAGTTTGGAGCAGTCAAATTCAGAATAGAAGCTAGATCATCATATTCGTTTTCCATACTATTTTTCTTGAGGGTGTTGTACATGTTTAAATCAGTATTCCTACCTGCACTGATTAGGGTGATTTAGAATTGACTTTCACATTGGCCTCAAATCACCCACATGAGCTGGAGAAATGCATTCTCCATTCAGGTGTATTTGTTTGTTTGCTTGTTTTCATCTATAACAAGGGAGGACACGGCTGAGTTCCAAAATCTGTTCACCAACACTTTTGAGATGGTAGGATGACATCATCGACACAATGGACATGAGTTTGAGCAAACTCTGCAAAATAATGAAGGACAGAGAAACCTGGCGTGCTACAGTCCATGGGTTCACAAAAAGTTAGACATGACTTAATGATTGAACAACAAAACTTTTGTCTTGCCTACACCAAGTAAAAGTTTTTATTAAAGATTGCTCTTTCTGACATGCAAGTACATTCTGTTAGGGTAAAATCTCTCTGATCCTTTCAATAAAATGATGTAAGATTGGTAATATATTGAGTTGTATTTCTCTGTGCTAGCCATTACTTTTTATGTACATTAGTTTATTTGACCTTCTTGACAAATCTATGAGAAAGGCAATGTTATCGCCTCTTCATTGATGAGAAAAATGTGGCTGTGTTAGTCATTCAGTCGTGTCCAACTCTCTGCGATTCCATGGACTGCAGCCTGCCAGGTTCCTCTGTCCATGGAATTCTCCAGACAAGAATACTAGAATGGGTAGCCATGCTCTTCTCCAAGGGATCTTCCCGACCCAGGGTCTCCCGCACTGCAGGCAGATTCTTTACCATCTGAGCCACAAGGGAAGCCCAAGGGGATGTTAATTGACATTTCTAAACTCATGTAGCTAGTATGGCTGACTCAAAGTCTGTTTATTATTCTATGTTCTTCGGATTTAACACATAGGATCCCACAAACACTTTCTGTAATCTCTATCTCATTAACCTCAAACTCTCACTGGGTAAGTGTTTTTAGAAGCTCAGAGTTGTGTGTGGAACAGAGTCTGAAGGATGTGGAACTAGAAACTCTTTAGATAGTAAACAGGAGCAAGTCACAGAAAATCACATCATCTATAGGGACATGAGATAAAGGTTGGCCCAGAATCTGCGTTAGTCTTTGTCAATACCTTAGCTCAGCTGAAAGGACTACTTTAGAAGGCACAGGTCATTGCATGCTTTTTGTTCCATGTTCTCCTAAGGAGCATTTTCACTGAGTTCAATTTCCTCCAGACCCTACCCCTAGAAGAATCATATCAGGAATAAACTATGAGTTTATTATTTTGGCTGTGTCAGTCAAGAACTTTGAAATTCACTTAGAGGAATGATTTACTTTGATTTTTAATAAAAATATTAAATTTTGACTCCTTGAGATACTTAATAGAAAAATCAACACACTACACTAAATTTTAATTTCTACACACAGTAATAGTTTAACATGCTTTAGGATTTCTTGAAGGACCAAAAATACAGCGATGTGTATGCACTGAAATAGAACTTAAATATCCTTTCTTAAATCCTAATGGCATTAAATGTTGGACATTATTATTTCCCATTTTATAGATGAGAAAGTTAAGTCTCAGAATAGTTAAGAAATATATCCAAAAGGAAGCAAGTCAATGATATGCATGTGTAGAATAAAATCTATTACCACTTCACCCTAAAATATGTTACTAACTATAAATTGTTGATAGGCTATGATGAAGGTATCAGTTCAGTCAGTTCAGTTCAGTCGCTCAGTCATGTCCGACTCTTTGCGACCCCATGAATCGCAGCACGCCAGGCCTCCCTGTCCATCACCATCTCCCAGAGTTCACTCAGACTCACGTCCATTGAGTCCGTGATGCCATCCAGCCATCTCATCCTGTGTTGTCCCCTTCTCCTCCTGCCCCCAATCTCTCCCAGCATCAGAGTCTTTTCCAATGAGTCAACTCTTCGCATGTGATGTCCAAAGTACTGGAGTTTCAGCTTCAGCATCATTCCTTCCAAAGAAATCCCAGGGCTGATCTCCTTCAGAATGGACTGGTTGGATCTCCTTACAGTCCAAGGGACCCTCAAGAGTCTTCTCCAACACCACAGTTCAAACGCATCAATTCTTCAGCGCTCAGCTTTCTTCACAGTCCAACTCTCACATCCATACGTGACCACAGGAAAAACCATAGCCTTGACTAGACCGACCTTAGTCAGCAAAGTAATGTCTCTGCTTTTGAATATACTATCTAGGTTGGTAGAGATATGTAAACCAAACAAAATGTAATGTCACCATAAATTAAAGCTAGACATGAACATATTTAGGAACTAAGATAGTTCAGTATGCTACTCATTGAATAATACCACACAGTTGTGGTATAGGTTTAATAGGAAAGAAATATGTAAGTAAATCTCCTAAGAAATACACTTAAAGAAAAGTGTTTCAAAGAGAAGATTCCAAAGGTACCAAAAATATTACCTTTCAATAGAAGTCAAAAGCCAAGAGGAATCATTATTGGTGTATGTCTTATAAGGTAAACTGTACAAATGTGAGAACTCATTTATAATGCTGTTTTGAAATGTGGTTTTGAAAATGACCTGGGATCTTTTTAAAGCCAACTCATTCTTCAAAAAAAAAAAAAAAACAGCTGAATACAGGTGAACAAATGGTGTCCAACTCATTACTGTAATTCCCTTTGAATGTAGCCTGTTTTATCAAGATTCTATGTGGTCAGAGAACTTAAATTACTTTATAATAAGGAGAATAGTTCTGGATATAAGGTAGGCAGCAATTATACCAATGTGGCTTACTCACAGAAGAGATGATGTGGAGAGTGGTCATATGATAGAAGAGAGAAGCCCTGCAGAAAGTTCTGGGTTCTTGATTTAGTTTCCTCTGGTCTCAGTCATCCTGGACTTTGGTTTTCTCACCTCTACTATGACGGGCTTTGGATGAGAACACAACCTTACATTCACAGCATGCTTCCCGATAACAGACTCTTTAAAGTACACTCAAAGAGATTAAAACACTCAAAAGCAGCACCAAACAAGTCAGACATAATTGCAATGCAATCACTACCTATAGTATAACGATGTCTCCTAGTGTTTATGAAAGCATTTTCAGAGCACAGTGTTTATTTGGTTGAACTTTAGCTTGTGTCTGAAAAAATGGTCTACTTTTGATATTTTGTTTTTTTGCATCTTATAAACATGAAGCGACATTTCTAAATGTCCCAGTAAACACATACCCTTTTCTGATGCAGATTTAACATGATCTATGCCTTTTCTTTACCCTTAGCCGCAAATTATACCCTGTTCTATGATCCACTCAACTGACATACACAGACACTTATGCATGCACACAGAGTAATCTATGGCAGAAATACATACATTGTTTTCATTTAATGATCAGAATTCCATGGTACAACTATGAAGAGTTTATGATAAAAATATATGCACGCTAGTTGAGAGCACACGATCTCTAGAGCTGTTTTCAAATCTGATTGAGTATAAAGTCCCTTTTATGTGATGTTTCTTAAGACATTTAGTAGTTAAGCTTTTTCTATATTAGCAGTTCTCAAATTGTTGTCAATAGTAGAAAAAAATCTACATTTTCTTTCTGTAATTTTCCTAAATATCTGTACTTTATAGAGCTTGCTGATGCATGATGAAATTGATTAACAAGTAGAAAATAAAGTTGTAGAAACTTTTATATCAATCTTGCCTATGCAGCTTGAACACATCCTTTTTTTATTCATTGGTGCTTATGCTCACGGTTTTGATTTAAAAATTTATGCACTTTAAATGCAATTTAATTCACTTGTAACAATATAAGTTAAGTATCTAAGTATGTACTTTTGTGCTCAATCATATTCTACATGGTAAAAGTAAATGTCACAATTTTTCATGGCGTTCACAAAAGTCCACAGCACTTGGCCATGAAAACACATTTTAAAGAGCCAGGAGAGTTACCAGGTAATCCTCATTATTTCCCTTACTTCCCCTCTTTCTTGGCAAATTTTTCTTTCTTTTTCATGATGACTGTCACTCTAGTGAATTTTGTGTCTTCCAACTGATTTGCAGCCAAGTTTTCATTTATTCTGCTTTGTCCAGATCAGTCACAGATACAAAAATTTCATGAAAATATTAACCATATAGTACTAGCTGCATGGGCTAATCTCTGTTAAGCACTTTTATGTTCCAGGAAATATGCTAAACTCTTTTTCTTCAGGTGTACTCAGTCTTTACCACAGCCCTCTCAGGTAGTTTCTATAAGTAGTCCTATTTTCTACATGAGGAAATTGGACAAAGAGGATAAATAATTCATCTAACATCACACAACTAGCAAATGTTGAGCAATATTAAAGTCTATTCAATTCAGTTCAGTTCAGTCGCTCAGTCGTGTCCAACTCTTTGTGACTCCATGAACTGCAGCACACCAGGCCTCCCTATACATCACCAACTTCCGAAGTTTACAAAAATTCACATCCATTGAGTTGGTGATGCCACCCAACTATCTCATCCTCTTCCGACCCCTTCTCCTCCCGCCTTCAATCTTTCCCAACATAAGTGTCTTTTCAAATGAGTCAGCTCTCTGCATCAGGTGGCCAAAGTATGGGAGTTTCAGCTTCAACATCAGTCCTTCCAATGAACACCCAGGACTGATCTCCTTTAAGATGGACTGGTTGGATCTCTTTGCAGTCCAAGGGACTCTCAGGAGTCTTCTCCAACACCACAGTTCAAACACATCGATTCTTCTGCGCTCAGCTTTCTTTATAGTCCAACTCTCGCATCCATACATGACTATTGGAAAAACTATAACCTTAACTAGATGGACCTTTGTTGGCAAAGTAATGTCTCTGCTTTAGAATATTTTGTCTAGGTTGGTCATAACTTTCTTTCCAAGGAGTAACCATCTTTTAGTTTCATGGCTACAGTCACTATCTACAGTGATTTTGGAGCCCAGAAAAAAAGTCAGCCACTGTTTCCACTCTTTCCCCTTCTATAGGCAATGAAGTGATGGGATTGGATGCCATGATCTTAGTTTTCTGAATGTTGAGCATTAGGCCAACTTTTTCACTCTCCTCTTTCACTTTCATCAAGAAGCTCTTTAGTTCCTCTTCACTTTCTGTCATAAGGGTGGTGTCATTTGCATATCTGAGGTTATTGTCATTTCTCGCCCAGTCTTGATTCCAGCCTGTGCTTCATCCAGCCCAGCATTTCTCATGATGTACTCTGCATGTAAGTTAAGTAAGCAAGGTGACAATATACAGACTTGACGTGCTCCTTTTCCTATTTGGAACCAGTCTGTTGCTCCATGTCCAGTTCTAACTGCTGCTTCCTGACCTGCATACAGATTTCTCAAGAGGCAGGTCAGGTGGTCTAGTATTCCCATCTCTTTCAGAATTTTCCATAGTTTATTGTGATCCATACAGTCAGACTTTGAGATAGTCAATAGAGCAGAAATAGATGTTTTTCTGGAACTCTCTTGCTTTTTTGATGATTCAGCAGATGTTGGCAATTTGATCTCTGGTTCCTCTGCCTTTTCTAAAACCAGCTTGAACATCTGGAATTTCACAGTTCACGTATTGTTGAAGCCTGGCTTGGAGAATTTTGAGCATTACTTTACTAGCGTGTGAGATGAGTACAATTTTTTGGTAGTTGGAGCATTCTTTGGCATTGCTTTTCTTTGGGATTGGAATGAAAATGGACCTTTTCTAGTCCTGTGGCCACTACTGAGTTTTCCAAATTTGCTGGCATATTGTTGTGCAGCACTTTCACAGCATCTTCTTTCAGGATTTGAAATAGCTCAACTGGAATTCCATCACCTCCACTAGCTTTGTTCGTAGTGATACTTTCTAAGGCCCACTTGACTTCACATTCCAGGATGTCTGGCTCTAGGTGAGTGATCACACCATCGCGATTATCTGGGTTGTGAAGATATTTTTTGTACAGTTCTTCTGTGTATTTTTGCCACCTCTTCTTAATATCTTCTGCTTCTGTTAGGTCCATACCATTTCTGTCTTTTATTGAGCCCATCTTTCCATGAAATTTTCCCTTGGTATCTCTAATTTTCTTGAAGAGATCTCTAGTCTTTCCCATTCTATTGTTTTCCTCTATTTCTTCGTTATGATTGCTGAGGAAGGCTTTCTTATCTCTCCTTGCTATTCTTTGGAACTCTGCATTCAAATGGGTATATCTTTCCTTTTCTCCTTTGCTCTTTGCTTTTCTTCTTTTCACAGCTATTAACATTGATTACAAAATACTTTTTCATTATCCTCAGCAAAAGTTATTTCTAATACTGCTTAATTGGCATTATTTGCTCTTTCCTCTGTTCACACTTGAAACTTTGTTTAAAATATTGTTAATATTTATAGAACTTTATAAGTATTTCTGAACATAACTAGATTTTAGGTATATGTATTTGTAACTAATATATTACTTAATTGCCTTGATGCCTTGTAACAACTAACTTGTACTTTTGATGTGTGGTAATGAAAAGATTTCTGTATTAGTTAAGATATGAAGATAAGGTCAAATTGATTGTTTTGGGGTTTTCTAGAGAATAAAGTCTAATATTAAACATTATCTGCTTAAGCAGGTTACTTAAGTGATTTAGCACTATTTATTAAAAAAAGATTTTCTTCTAGAAGTCAGTCAAAAATAGGCACCCGTGCACCCAATCACACACAAACACTCTTATAACATACATGAGAAAGCATAATTTCATTACATCCATATAGCCCCGCCAGTGGTTGCAGTGATTTTTGCTTCCTGGTGGGTAGATCAAGTTCTCCCTTTCAATTACATAGAGTTTGGTCTGGGACAATTGTACCGTCAACTCAATTTGAGAAGTCTCTTTCACTGGTTGTAAAGAAAATTTAATGCACAAAGATAGTCCCCAAATAAGTCATTAAAAAAAAAACCTGCTATTGGAAACAGGCAATTAAGATGCACAAAAGGAATTTAAAAAGTCAAAAAAAATTTGTTAATATCCTCTTAGCCTAAAAAATTCATTTCTCTAATGCAGTTATACAGAATGGAGCAATTCTTACCAAGACAATTATGCTGGGTCATATAAAGGTGTGTAGAGGGTAAGACTCGTGTTCAGGGCTTGGTACAAAAAAAAATATACTTCCAGAGATCAATGTAGGGGAGTTATAGTAAGACTCCTACCAATATCAAGTTTATTTTGTTTAAAAATAAAATATTTTGGTGCTTATTGGTTTATTACTATAACTCATTTTCCTTTATCCTATCCATCAACTTAGTTAGATTAAGCGTGGAGCAAATAGGAGCCTGCAAAGAGATCCAACCAGTCCATCCTAAAGGAGATCAGTCCTGGGTGTTCTTTGGAAGGATTGATGCTAAAGCTGAAACTCCAGTACTTTGGCCACCTCATGTGAACAGTTGACTCATTGGAAATGACTCTGATGCTGGGAGGGATTGGGGCAGGAGGAGAAGGGGATGACAGGGGATGAGGTGGGGGATGGCATCACCAACGTGATGCACATGAGTTTGGGTGAACTCCGGGAGTTGGTGATGGATAGGGAAGCCTGGCGTGCTGCAATTCATGGGGTCTCAAAGAGTCGCACACGGCTGAGTGACTGAACTGAAGTGAACTGAAATAGGAGCCTGGGGCATCTTCAATATATAGTACCATCCAAAAATAGATTCCAAAATAAACACGTGGTATGACTGCTGGTCAGAGGGCCCAGGACACACCTCTAAGGTGACTCCTGTTGAGAGGACTATAACCGACCATCTGCTTAAAGTTCTTGCTTGATGGAAAACCACCAGAAGTCAGTAGACCTTCAGTCCTCCCTGCCACGTTCTCTCCCCATTAAATCATTTAAAACCAAAGGTATTAAGAGCAGAATCACAGCAGAAAGGAACAAGAGGTTCAGCAGACTAAAGTACGAGCCTTCTCCAGTACTCCATGGGTCCCTTTTCACCAAGAACTTCTAAAGACTTTTTTCACCCTACTATTCCTTTCTATACCTATACTGCTTCTTTCTGAAGTGAATTGCTGGCTGCCTTAGAATAGCATTTAATGCTTCTACAAAATAAGGCTGTTTAAAAAGTATAGTCAATCTACTCCGAAGACATGTTTGCTTTCTTTGATCACATTTATTTGTGCATAGGTTAAATGGCTTTCTGCATTAGCTACATTATTCAAAACATTAACTCTTTTAAAAAAATTTATATGTACTTTATAAACAGGAGAGACAATATGCTAGAAAATTAAATAGCTCTTTTTAAATCTATGAGGTTTAGCTGTAAAACAGAGAACAGTTCTTGGCTATTGTTGAAGGTGAACATTTAGCTTTCTTTCAGGACAAATTGGGCTTCCAGGGTGGGTGTTAGTGTTTAAGAACCCGTCTGCCAATGCAGGAGACATAAGAGGCATGAGTTTGATCCCTGGAAGAGGGCATGGCAACCCACTCCAGTATTCTTGCCTGAAGAATCCCATGGACAGAGGAGCCCGGTGGGCTACAGTCCATAGGACCACAAAGAGTTGGACACAACTGAAGTGACTTAGTATGTACGCACCCAGAACAAATTAAGTAGCTCTGACTGAGGGGCATAGATGTTGTTCACTATGGTGAAAATGATGAATTATTTTGTGCTTCAGCATCTAAAGTTGCTACAGAAACTATAGGAATAAGAAACGAACAAAAACAGAAAGCTATTCAAAAATTCATATTTAAAAGGCAGAATTGCTTTAGAGTTTTCATCCCTGTGTTATTATATAGTAACCATCCTTCTCTAATTGCAGCATTTGCTTTAGTGAACACATTCCTTTACCTTAAACCAGAACTGAATTTAGCCCTATTGGAAGGATAACAGCAAGGTATAAAAGAGCTATACCCAGAAAAGAGATTTTGAAACAAATATACATCAAAAGTCTCAGATCGATGTTTTTTAACACTTTGAAAAGAAATTAATAATAAAAGACAAGTGATAACACCCAAAAGATATAGGAAAATCTTGCAACTGCCACCCTCTGTTAACGCATTCAATACAACTGAAGCAAGTGAAATGCCTTTGGCTTCACATACAGGACCACTGACTAAGAAATTAAGTTAGCCAGAAGTCTTTGGCTAGAAAACCCTCTATCACAGGTGGCCACAGCTCAGCTACAACAGTTTTTTTCTCAGCAGGACAATAAGCTCATCTCGACTAATGCAATTATTCTTGCAAACCTGTTCAGCTCAGGTTCTAACCCACACATTAACTGAATGACTACAAGAACTCTTAATTATTACAAAGAGAATAGGCTCCTGCTAGAGTCCACTGAAATATAAGCTCTTCTTGGCAAAATGACATATTGATAGTTCCAAATTCATTGTGAAGTTCTCTGATTTTCACAAAGTAATCTGGGTATCCAGTAAGAGTAATTGTTACAGAGTAATCACAATAATAAGACATACCACCCATTAGGAAAAGTTTCAGTCTTTTAGGCCCAATGTGTTCTTTTTGTTGAATGGGCAAGAGGGAAAATTTAAAGAAGACTGGTCAGTTTTCACATACCACAAACACTGCAGATATTTCCTATCTAAAGTAAGCTAGGGACAACTCATTCAGTTTTTGCTGTAAAATGTGCACTGACTATTTTTAAAAATTTTACTTATAAGAATTAAGTTTTATAAGCCAATGACTCTTTGTTTTTGCATTATATAACCAACATTAAAACTTTGGAAGCTAGAGACTATAGAGTATTCTGAGTCACTTAAATTATAGTGTCCTTAAAAAGCAGATGTACTTTTGGAACACTAAGGAGTCACTGTACTTAAAAATCATTGTGGGCAGAATTTCCATTGTTTAAATATTTATAATTTTCTGAAATATTGACAAGCACCTACTCAAGTGCCCCAAACTTGGAGAATTTGCTTTCTCTAGAAGAATCCACAAGTAATTACTAAACTGTAACACAAGAGTTCAGAGTAAGTGGCAGGACACTTTAAAAAATAACTGTTATGCATGATTTGCACTGAATTGTTTAGAGATAGACACAAACATTAAAATGGGCTCTGTAACTGGAACAAGTTATTATAGTATTGGGAGGCAGTGATTTTAAAACCATCTGCATTTTGTGAACTCTAGTAATGAGCAACCCTAAAAGAAAATAAAGAATCCGATTTATATTGCATTTTAGCCTAGGAAAGTTACCTGGGCTTTGTTTGCAAGCAAAGACTAAGTTCTTCAACTCTTGGGGCTACAACAGTCCTCACACTCAAAAGAAAGTTGGATTACAAGAGCCTGATAGAGGGTGTGTCCACTAGAAGTGGAATCAAGAATTTCGCTGCCCTGATTTTTCACAGATAATGACTTTCCTTTATACTTCTCAATTTCAGAATTAGATATAATCCTATTTCCTCTCTTTATTATCCACCAGACACATAATCAGATAATGTTTCCATTCACATAGATTTGAAAAGATCCTCATCCTGTGTGGGTCATTTTATTTTATAGTGGCCAAGGCAGAGAGACTGCTGCCAATATAATGTTCAGGCCATGCAGAATAAAGGCTCAGTCCTGGGCAATGAAACAGTCCACCTTTGTTTTGCCCTCGTGGAAGAAGAATGCAAACCCATCACCAACTTTGGGACTTGATCAACAGTGGGGAGTCACAAAACTCTTTTCAATCACTGCATTTTAAACCTTCACTAAAAATAGCTCCTCTGTGCTTGAGCTTAATGTCCCATCTATGGCCAGTGATGGAATACAGTACTTAATTGTTTCTGACTAGGGTCCTTGCATCAGCACTCTGAGAGTGTCTTCTAACTTTTAATCGCCTGTGTGCTCTTTAATTAGACCTGCTCACAGGACAGCCAAGACCAGTCAGCCCACTCAAGATGTTAAAACAGTCTATTTCACAAATCCAGGAACTTTTGTACACGGCTAACCATTTCCTAAGATTTGTCATTTTTTTCCTGTGCCTTAAAATCAGACACTCTTAGGGGAGGAGGTCATCTCTGTGGCTATTGAGACAGCTCCAGTGTATAGAGACACTGCTTGGTGACAACCCTCTCCTTGTCTATCTAATTCCCTTCTTTATGTGGTCTCCTATCCGCGTGTTATCTGTTGGCTACTACTAGGGCTGGAGGGAAACGTGTCTTTGAAAGGAACACTCGGTCCCCTCACCGGGAGAAATACGAGGATTTCTTTAAGGACTCGGATAACTAGAAAGGGGTTCCACTCCTCAGAAGAATTTCAGAGTCTGAATTATAGAGACCTCCCCCGCTGCCCTCCGCCCAACTTAAGCGGGAGATGCAAACGGCCGAGGTGTCTGTCCTTGGCCCCCACCGGTGACCTGCCGGCAGCGCCCCTCGCCTCGGGCCACTCACACTCCCGGACTCACCTGGTGCCGAGGACCAGCGCCGGCAGGAGAGGCAGCAAGTAGTGCGCTGGGCTGAATTTCATGCTTGTCACCTGCCGGGGTCCTCCTTTCCTCGCTGCCTCCGCTCCCCCGCTTCCTCCTCCAGGTCCCGTCGCTCCTCCTCGGTGCCCGGCTCTGTCCCCGGCCGGCAGTGAGCCCTCTCCAGCAGCGGACGGAAGGAAACCGACAAACGGACGGCCGCCTCGCGAAGGCAGGCGCTGAGAGCGGGGAGTATCTTCGGGAGTGATGTCACCAGCGAGGCGAGCCCTGCCCCGGATTGTTCGGCGCCGCCGCTCCCGAGCCCGGAGGGCGCGCTGTCACTCGCGCCGCAGGCGGCGCGGGGAGCGGGAGGGGTGCCGGCGATGGCCCCGCGCGCTCGGGCAACGGGCTGCGCTCACCCGGCTGCACGTCCCGGGCCCCGGGAGCTGGTCTTTTATTCCCGCTTCTCCAGAGGATAGGAAGGTGCGGGGCGGGGGCCAGGGGAGAAACCTAGTCTGCCAGTAACTGAACCTGCCTCCGCGATAGGAGGTGAGCCAGAAGGCACTGGGGAAGACTCTCGGAGGCTCAGAGTCACAGGCAAGTGCCCCTTGCCTGGTTAAAGCGTGTTTGGAAAAACGGTGCTCCGGAGGGAGAGAGTGCTTAAGATGTTAACTCGAATTACAAACGCGTAATGACTCGTCGGATGCGAATGGAAGGACAGGAGGAGTGAAGAGCGTCCAGAAATGCACCCTGAGCCCCTATCGCTATTGCGAGATTCTTAGTCCGCAAAACGTGGACTGGGAAGAGGTTTCCGGACACTTAAAGACGTCTGTGGCTTCTGTGTTTTGAAGATTTCTGATTTTCCTATAATTTCAATTTGTCTATCTGTACAACCAGCTGGCAGTGGGGTTGCAGCTCGTGGTGTCCCAGTTGCACACACCTAAAGGGTGGCTTGTCTTCAGGTGAGGAAATATAACTAAAGAAGTCATCAAAATGTTAATGGTAATTAACCCGGAGTGGTAGTACTGGAAAGCAGAAGGTTTTATCTGTTTTTTTTTCCCCCTATATTTTTCAAGTTTTCTGTAATGAACATCTCATATTTAGTAAGCTTTATTTTAAAAAATTAATAAGGGAAATGAAATAACAGAACTCTAATACAAAATAACATTTTGCAAGTAACCTAGAAAATAGGGCCAACTTCATCTACTGAGATGTTCAGTTCTAGGATATTTGTAACATGCTGTCTGTGTGTGTGTATGTGTACTCCAACAGGGAGTATGCATGCCTGCTAAGTCTCTTCAAGTCCTGTCCAACTCTTTGGGACCCTATGGACTGTAGCCCGCCAGGCTCCTCTGTCCAGGGATTCTCCAGTCCAGAATATTGGAGTGGGTTTCCATGCCCTCTTCCAGGGGATCTTCCCAACCCGTGGATCAAACCCACCTCTCTTACATCTCCTGCATTGGCATGGCAGCCGGGTTCTTTACCACTAGCTATATATATATATATATATATATATATACATACATACATATATACGTATATACACATATATATTCCAGCAGGATATCCTTGTTAAATAAATGTTTATAAAGAACTACTCTATACATTATTTCATTTGATTGCTACAAGAGCCAATCTAGAGAAATAATAAGTAATTCCTATTATAGAGATGAGGAAATATCTCATCAAGATCAGAATTTTAAAAACTGTGTTCTTCTAAATCTTAAGCAAATCCTACTGTTGCCTGGACTATCATACCCAGCATTACAAACTCAGTGATTAACACAAAGTTGATATTCAGTAGCTGCTGACATGCACCAAAGACCCTAGAGGGCAAAGGTCAGATGTTCTCCAGGAATTCCCATCCAGATGGTTCAGCCTATATTCTAGTTTTTTTCAGGGACTAGCCATTTACAATAAAATTCAGATGAAGCATCCCCTTTGGTCTATTTTTTGAAGATACTATTTGTAGGAAAAATGCATTTGTTATAAAGCTTTTATTTTAAAGAGGATACAAATTTAAAGAATTAACTTTCTATTTTACTGAACTATTTTTGTTTTTGTTTCTAATGGGATTGAAGTTAAAAGAATCATATAGAACAGATATTGCTTTAAAACCCCAGGCCAATAAAACAGATGAGTAATAACTTTTGCAAACTGGATACCACCCTCTTGGGCCATAGTAAGATCTACAACAGATATAACTAGGCATATACAAATAAACTCGCTTGTGAATTGCATGTCATTTACAAAGAAAGATTGCATTACACTTTCCTAAAACAGAATTCTGACTCCAAAGGAAAATATGCATTTCAGTTTACTCCTGCCAGAATTATCTAACAATAGATTTGCTGCTCAGTTTGGAAAGTGATCATTTGAGTTGTACACTCTATAATAAAGACATATGACTGCTTATTATATAGGTAAACTGGGGAATAATACCTATGTTTGTATATCATATTTTTGTTTACCTATCAAGTTTGAATTTACTGTATGTTAATTATTGGAATCAAGTGTAGTAGTCATTTCTATTCTCTTTTACAAGTGAGGTAACTGAGTGGTTAATTTGCTCATGGCTCAGACGGTAAAGCATCTGCCTACAATGCCTACCATGTGGGAGACCCAGGTTTAATCCCTGGGTAGGGAAGATCTGGAGAAGGAAATGGCAACCCACTGCAATATTCTTGCCTGGAAAATCCCATGGATGGTGGAACCTGGTAGGCCTCAGTCCATGGGTTTGCAAAGAGTTGGACACGACTGAGCGACTTCACTTTACTCGGTAAAATACAGTGGAGATGGCATTCAAATTCAGTCTGCATCACCCTAAAACATTTGTTTTCTTGACAAAAAGGTTTCCTTTTTTCAATACACTTACATAAGATTTCCCCACCTTAATTTATATTACTAAATTAAATCACTAAGTGTTCAACATAAAAAAGCAATCAGACTATTGTAGATTGTCAACCAAGAAAAGAAAGTAACAGAATGAACTTTGTTTAGACAATGTCTCATAGTTAGGGTGTGCCACTGTGTTGGAAATCAATAACATGCTTCAAGGTTTGTTGACCTTTATGAATTTTCTTTAAAGCATAAAAAAGACATCCAACTTATGAGAGCATAGAAGCATCAGTCAGGCACATCTTGGACAGTGAACATAGTGAGATTGCAGAAATTCCTGCAGACTTAGAGGACTGAAGTATTATATTCTAAATTCCAGGATAGGCCTGCCTCCTAGCAGAAGACACTTATTCTTCTGGAATTCCAAGACCATAATTCTCCATCACCCATGACATTCTGTCCAGACTGTCATAGGAAAACTCAAATCCAGAATAGATTTTATGGCTTCAGAGAGTTGGTATACGAATGTTAAAAATGTAGTAGTGCTGCTGCTGCTGCTGCTGCTGCTGCTAAGTCGCTTCAGTCGTGTCCGACTCTATGTGACCCCATAGACGGCAGCCCACCAGGCTCCTCCGTCCCTGGGATTCTGCAGGCAAGAACACTGGAGTGGGTTGCCATTTCCTTCTCCAATGCATGAAAGTGAAAAGTGAAGTGAAGTCGCTCAGTCATGTCCAACTCTCAGTGACCCTGTGGACTGCAGCCTTCCAGGCTCCTCCGTCCGTGGGATTTTCCAGGCAAGACTACTGGAGTGGTGCAGATAGGAAATTGATTTAGCTGAAACCACTTGCCCCTATGTTCAGTCCCAATTAACTGTGAACTCAGCAATTTGTAGTAACTATTCCAAGTCTGGATAAAAGACATGAAGAAAGCCCATGTGTTTACACTGAAAGGCCGGTATCTGGAAAATGCTGAATTGGGAGACACAAAGGCTATTTTTCTAAACAGTTTTATTGTGAATTAATTCTAGAACCCAAAACACCATTTTAAAGTTTATAGGAACTTTCACAATGGTCTGGTGGCTAAGACTCCACACTCCCCAGGCTGGGGGCCCTGGGTTTGAACCCTGGTCAGCAAGCTAGATACCACACGCCACAGCCAAGAGTCGGCATGCTGCAATGAAGATGAAAGACCCTGCATGCTGAAACTAAGACTCAGTGTAGCCAAATAAACAAAAATGGAGCGTATAATTCAGAGTGTTAAATATAATGACATGTTTATGAAAGCATCGCTATTATCTATTTCCAGAACATTTCTCCACTCCCCAAATAAACCCTGTACCCCCAGCAGTCACTCCACGCCACCCCTCCTCTCTTTCTTCTCCCATCCTTGGCAACCTCTAATCACCGTCACTATGTGTGTGTGTGTGTGTGTGTGTGTGTTAGTCGCTCAGTCATGTTCAGCTCTTTGTCCATGGAATTCTTCAAGCAAGAATACCATCACTATGGATGTGCCTAATTCTTGACATTTCATATAAACTGAATCATACTATATGTGGTCTTACGGAACTGTTTTCCTTAATATCACTTCAAGGTTTACCTATGCTGCAGCATGTATCAGTACTTCATTATATTTTATTGCTGAATAATGCTCTACTTTACAGATACACCACATTGTATTTATCCATTCATCAACTGATGGGTATTCAGGTTAATTTCATGTTTTGCCTATATGCTATGACCATCATATAAAGGGTCCACGGTGAACATCTGTGTTCCATTCCCTTGGGTATACACCTAGAAGAGGAGTTCCTGGGTCATATAATAATACTATGTTCAGTTTTTTGAGAAACTGCCAAACTGCTTTCCAAAATAGCTGTATCATTGTACAGTCCATTGACAGGAAGATGTCAATCCTTGCCAGCACTTGGTATTTTTAATTAATTTATTTTTAATATTATTACAGCCATTCTTACGGGTATAAAGTGGTATCTCATTGTGGTTTTGATTTGTGTTTACCTGACTGTTAATCATACTGAGCATCTCTTCATGTGCTTATTGGTCGCTCATATGCAATTTTTGGAGATATGTTTATTTAAATTCTTTGCCAATTTTGTCATTTTTTTATTTATTTCTGAACTATAGGAGTTCTTTATATATTCTAGATGACAATTTCTTTACTATATGTATGATTTGAAAATGTTTTCTCCCAATGCATGGGTTGTCTTTCTATTTTATTTGTGGTATCATTTTCAGCAAAAAAGCTTTCAATTCTCATGAAGTCCAATCAGTGTATTTTTTCCTTCTGTTATTTGTGCTCTTGGTATGTAAGAAGGTTTTACTTCACTCAAGATCATAAAGATTTATATCTATTTTTTCTTCCAAGAGTTTTATTGTTCTAGCCTTAATACATTTGGAGCCAGTTTTTATATACAATAAGATACAGGGATCCAACTTACTCTTTGCATATGGTTATCTAGCTGTCTTAGAGTCATTTATTATAAAGGTTATTATTTCCTCCCATTTAATTATCCTGCTGTTTTTTCTCTCTCAGAGTAATATGTTTCATCATTTCTGCATTTTCTTTTCTACTTTTAGATTCTAAACTCCAACACCCCCTAGAGTTTCATCCTTAGCATTTTTCTTTCCATAATGAACTTACTGTTTTTTGTTTGTTTGTTTGTTTTTGTTTTACTATCTCCAATAGAGTTAATCTCTAAGTTAGATTTCTTCACTGAGCTCTACATAGATTTCTCTTGGGTACCTCAAAGTCAAACTCAATTGCAGTGAACTTCTGTTCTTCTTCTATCTGATCGTCTTTCAGTTTATTCTTTCATATATCCATAAATTCAGTCACCCAAGTCACTTCTTCCACATTTGGTCAATCAACAAATCCTATAAATTTTACTTCCTAAGTATTCCTTTACAACAATCACCAAGCTGCATGTTAAACATGTTACTCTCTGTGCTGTGTATTCAGTCATATTCAACTTTTTGTGACCCCGTGGACTGCAGCCCACCAGACTCCTCTATCCACAGAATTTTTCAGGCAAGAATACTGGAGTGGGTTGCCATTTCCTCCTCCTCCAGGGGATCTTCCTGACCCAGGGATCTGAACTGCCTCTGTCTCTTGTGCTTTCTGCACTGTCAGGCAGATTCTTTACCACTGTGCTGCCTGGGAACTTGTTGCTGCTTCTGCTGCTGCTAAGTTGCTTCAGTTGCATCCGACTCTGTGCGATCCCATAGATGGCAGCCCATCAGGCTCCCCCGTCCCTGGGATTCTCCAGGCAAGAACAGTTACTAGGGCTTTATTTAGGGTTCATCATCTTTTGATTCTGAAGTATGTTCTTTACTCTCAGGTGTATTTCCCTCATATCTATTTCCCCAGTATAATATATCAAAGCTGTAAATATTTTTTATTGCCTTAAAGATCCTAGGGGTTTACTCTTAATAATAGTTTCAATATATGTCTTCTCTGTTCTTTCTTTAACTTCCATATTTTATTCCTAACAGAACAACAGGATTTTTCTTTGATTTGACTTTACAATTTTTCACATTATTCCTTCTTCCAGAAATGTTCTCTCACTCACCTTACCTCTATGGTCAGCCCTCCATATCCATGCATTCTAAATCTGCAGATTCAACCAAATGTGAATGTGAAGTATTTGAAAAAGAAATTTTCAAAAGCAAAACTTCAATTTGCTGTGCACTGGCAACTATTTACATAGCATTTATGTTATATTTATAACTATTTAGATTCCATTTACCTTGTATTAGGTATTATAACTAATCTAGAGATGATTTAAAGTATCCTGGGGGATATGAAAATACTATGCCATTAATTATACAGGATTTGAGCATGCCAAGATTTTGGTATCCCTGGGTGTCTTGGAACCAATACTTCCCCATAGTTACTGAGGGGTGACTACAACTTCTTTGAACTATTTGAGAATCACCAAGGCTACTACCTCTTTCTGGTATGTTGTCCTTAATCCATCTGTCACCACAAACTTGGTAAGGCCTCCCTTTTTACTGTGTTATGGTATATGACAGATTGCCATAATGTTGTACTTATAATGTTACTTAGTAATTACATATTTATTTTCCTCACTACACTATAAGTCTAATAAAAATAAGAAAGGGGCACTCTCACTTTTCTCAGTGCTAAAAAAGGTGAAGATATTGTAAAAATTGTATTTTCATTTAGTAAGTCAATCACTAATTTTATCTGTCACCCTAGCAAGTTAAAGACCTAAAATTTTTAACTGCTATCAACCCAGCAATTAAAACTCCTAAAAAAGATGTCTTATATGGCTCATTGGAAGTATGCTTACAATTTTCATACTGTTTTAGTGCTGCTAGTGAAAACTATCCAAAGGAAACTTACTAAGGCTGATTATCTTTTTTTTTTTTAAGAGAAGTAGAAAGCTAATACAACTGTCTTTATTTTATACAAAAATAAAGCAAAAGCAATAAACATAAGACAGAAAAAAAGATCAAATTATATACTCTAAAAGAACTAGAGTTCTTCTGAGCCAGTCCATGTACACTGAATGCCTTTGATCCACTGAATTCACCACTTTCTTGTTATTTCTGCTGGTTCTCAACAATGGTAAGTCTGTGCAAGAGCCCTGGAGTGGGACTTCCCCAGGAAGGGAAAGGGACTCAGGGATCTCATCTACCTTATACTTGTTGCCCTGGAAACAACCCTGTGTCCTCTTCTTTGCTAATATCACCATGCATGTGAGTTACTCTGGGACTAGGTTTATTTTAAGTATCTCTTTCTTGGAGAAATAGATAAATACAATAATAAAATGGTTGCTCTGCTTTCTTTTTTCCAAATGCAGGAAATAAATTATAATTCTGCATTTGTCAATTATAATGGGAATTCACTTTTTTTTTTAATTTATTTATTTATTTTTAATTTTTACTTTACAATTCTGTATTGGTTTTGGCATACTGAGCCCTCAATGAATCTTTTCATAAACTAAGTCTTCTAAGTCTTTTGTAATGAGAACAGCAAAGCTTTAATGTATAAACTTTACATTGTTTTTAAAAACAGTATTTTCATATTTTGCACTATATTTACAAATGAATCTCCCCTGCTGAACAGATCCATTTACTGTATCAGTTAAATCCCACCTAACTTTCAAAAATCAGTGGCATATCTTATTTTCTTTTGCTACCCACATTTGGCTATCTCACTGAATTTCTTAACAGATAAATTTAAGACCCAATTTAGTTTCTCTTCTATGACAATCTCTCATTATAGAACCATTATTAAACCAAGACTTCTAAGGCATAATTTTTCCATGCTTGCTCTATGTAATATTGGACATATGGTTTTCAAAGCATCCTCTCATCCAACACTATATTTAACTCAAAATATAATTAATGAGAATTCTGCTTCCAGGCATGAAGGGATAATTGGTATAAGACTTGTCCTCCTACTATAAACAAATATAATATTTGAAAAAAAATGAAATGACTATTTCAAGCACTGAGAAATAGGAAAAGCAAGATCATAGAAAGTAAGCCCATGCTCACACCAGATTTCTCAAGAGGAACATTTTAACTACTATAGCACAAGAGGGTGGGGAACAAGAGAAACGATAGTCTTACTGAGCCAAGGAGGCAGAGTTTTGATCTGCTAAAGTACTTAGGCTTTA
Source organism: Oryx dammah (assembly GCF_014754425.2). NCBI lineage: Eukaryota > Metazoa > Chordata > Mammalia > Artiodactyla > Bovidae > Oryx > Oryx dammah. The sequence goes on from NW_024070199.1 coordinate 19,823,931, forward strand.
TGGGGAATAGTATCAGAGAAAAAGCAGCTTTGCTAAAGTCTCTAGAATACTAGATGGGGATTTACTATGGATCCTTGGCCAAGGACTGGGCTTTATAAATGCAGACCAGAATCTGAAAGGTCAAGTTCTGCTATCTTGCATTTGCAGTGTGTATGGAATGCAGACACCCAAGTTCTTAACTATTGTGAGATACTGGAATTCTCATCCAGTCAGACTGGCAAGCCCTAACAGCACTTTACAAACACACCATTCAGTTGAAAATCCAGAATTTTGGAGTAAGAGTCATACCTTGGTATAAAAGATGTATCTTAGAACTAATGACAAAACTGATAGTGTTTAATCATAAAAAGCTGACAGTACTGTATCTTTACACCAGTAACTTAACTGTTTAGAGAGGAAAATTCAACATCTGTTAATTTAACATAAGTTAAAGGAAGAAGACACAATCTGGAATCTCTACAGTGTGTTCAGGACCATGCCAAGCATACAACTGAATTACTGGATACATCAGGAAACACGAACATGCACTCACATTCAAAAATAACAGTAACTAGTGGAAACAAAACCCCAAACAACACAGATTTTGAAATTAACAGACAAGGATGAGAGAGAAATTTGGAGTAAAAAAAGAAACAAATTAAAATCGTAGAACTGACAATATATGATATAAAAATACAAGCTTTTTAAAAAATGTTTAATACTAAAAATTAAAGGATAAGTAATCTTGAAGACACATAAACAGAAATAATCCTAAACTGAAGGAGAAAGAGAATAATTGAAGAAATGTCTGAAAAAGTATTTAGTGAATTGTGACATCATATCAGGATGTAATAAACATATATTTGGAGTTTCAGAGAGCTAAAAGATTAGGGCACATGAATTATATTTTAAAAATGGCCGAAATGCTAAATGTGGTTTTAAAAACATACCTTTACATTTTCAAGAAGTTCTGCCAAACTTTTGCAGGATAAATCCAAAGAGAATGACACTTAGATATGTCATACTCAATTGCTGAAATGAAAAGAAAAAAAAATCTTAAACAGTAGCATCATATTCAAAGTAATCTCAATATTCATGACATATTCTCAACAGAAACAATAGGGTGGAGAACACAGTGGAACAGTATCTATAAAATGTAAAAGTGTCAACCTAGTAAGTATAGCCTTAAAAAGTGAGGGGAAGAAAAAGACATCTTCAGTTGAATAAACCTTGAAGAATTCTTAAAAGAAAAGCCGCTCTATCACACATAATAAAACACTCTGGTAAGGCTGAAGAAAAATAACATAATATGAAAATGCAAATTAATAAGAAAGAATGAGGAGTTCAATTACTAGCACATATTTAGGTGAATACTAAAGCCTATAGTTTCTCATTTTTTAAGGAAAAAATAAAAACCAGTAACATTATATTCTGTGGCTTGAATATGTAAAACTAACATAAGGCAACAATGACACAAAGGACAGAGATAGTAGAATAATTATACTAATGGAATGATCTTTGTTCTGTTATAGGAAGTTGGGAAACATTAATTTTAAGTAGAATATAAAAAAAATATGAACGCATAATGTTTACTAAAGTAACCAGAAAACAAAGTGCACATACATACATCAAGTATTCCAAAGTATAGAAACAGAACAATGATATAAAAGAAAGATTAATTCAAAAGGAGGCAAGCAAGAAAGAACAGAGGAACAATAATTTAGATGTGAGAAATGGAAAGCAAGTAGTGAAATAGAAGACATGAACTATATTAACAATTAAAATTAAATGAAAAGAGCATCAGTTAAAAATAAAAAACTATCAGATCAGATAAATATGAAACTAAAGGTTGGCCACAGTATTTTTTTAAATATAAAGACTAAAGAAACAAAGAAATAAAAATATTTCCATAGGTAAGCTTGAGTGATTAAAATCATAATAGAAGTGTTTCATGACAATAGCCTATTACTAGAGATAAAGAGGTACAATTCATGCTGATAAAAAGTTGAAACATTAGAAAAATGTTATAATTTTAATTGTGTATGTTCTTACAAACAAAATTTTTAAATAGAAGAAAAGAGAAGGGACTCAATGGAGAAAAAATAACTAAAGATACAGATAGACATTTCAAGAAACTATTCCAATAATCTATAAACAAATACACAAAACATCACTTAGAATATACAATATTTGCTGAATATAATCAACTAATCTTACTTAATCGACACTTATAGAAGAACACCTCACCCAAAGTACAGAAAACATGTTTTTCTAAGTGCAAATGGAATATTAACCATGGCAGATAATGTGCCAGGCTGCAACATAAGTCTCTATTCATTAAAAAAAAAAAAAAAAACCTGAAACTTTCAGAACATATACTGTGATAAAATATAAATAAAGTAAAAATTCAATGTCAAAATTTCCAGATATTTTAAGTAACCAATGAATAAAAGAAAATAACAGAAAAATTGGAAAAGGTTTTAAATCTGATGAAAATGAAAACTACAAGATATTAATAGTCATGTAATACAATGAAAGCAGTGTAACTCAATAGATACAATAGCATGCTTCCACAAAATGACTTGTATAAAAACATGTATAGCAGTTATATTAATAGTTAAGATTTGTAAACAGTTCAGATATATATCATAACAATAATGGGTGCAAATTTGAACTTTATTCATATAATTTTAAAAATAAATAAATCACAGTTCAGTTCAGTTCAGTCATTCAGTTGTGTCTGACTCTTTGAGACCCCATGGCCTACAGCACACCAGGCTTCCCTATCTGTCACCAATTCTTGGAGCTTACTGAAACTCATGTCCACCAACCGGTGATGCCATCTAACCATCTCATCCTCTGTCGTCTCCCTCTCCTCCCATCTTCAATCTTTCCCAGCATCAGGGTCTTTTCCAATGAGTCAGTTCTTTGCATCAGGTGGCCAAAGTATTGGAGTTTCACCTTCAGCATCAGTCCTTCCATTGAATATTCGGGACTGATTTTGTTTAGGACAGACAGGTTTGATTTCCTTGAATTCCAAGGAACTCTCTAGAGTCTTCTCCAACACCACAGTTCAAAAGCATCAATTCTTCAGCATTCAGCCTTCTTTATGGTCCAACTCTCACATCCATACATGACTATGGGAAAAACCATAGTTTTGACCAGATGGACCTTTGTTGGCAAAGGAATGTCTCTGCTTTTTAATATGCTGTCTAGGTTAGTCATAGCTTTTCTTCCAAGGAGCAAGCATCTTTTAATTTCATGGCTGCAGTCACCATCTGCAGTGATTTTGGAGCCCAGAAAAATAAATTCTCTCACTCTTTCCACTATTTCCGCATCTATTTGCCATGAAATGATGGGAATGGATGCCATGATCTTAGTTTTCTGAATGCTGAGTTTAAAGCCAAATTTTTCACTCTCTTCTTTCACTTTCATCAAGAGGCTCTTTAGTTCTACACTTTCTGCCATAAGGGTGGTGTTATCTGCATATCTGAGGTTATTGACATTTCTCCCAGCAATCTTGATTCCAACTTGTGCTTCATCCAGCCCAGTTTTCCCTATGATGTACTCTGCATATAAGTTAAATAACCAGGGTGACAATATACAGCCTCGATGTACTCCTTTTCCTGTTAGGAACCAGTCTGTTGTTCCATATCCAGTTCCAACTGTTGCTTCTTGACCTGCATATAGATTTCTCAGAAGGCAGGTCAGGTGGTCTGGTATTCCCATCTCTTTAAGAATTTTCCACAGTTTGTTGTGACCCACACAGTCAAAGAAATTGCAAAAAGCCAAAATGGTCATCTGAGGAGGCCTTACAAATAGCTGAGAAAAGAAGAGATGCTACAGGCAAAGGAGAAAAGGAAAGATAAACTCATTTGAATGCAGAGTTCCAAAAAATAGCAATAAGGGATAAGAAAGCCTTCCTCAGCAATCAATGCAAAGAAGTAGAGGGAAAATAATAGATTGGAAAAGACTAGAGATCTCTTCAAGAAAATTAGAGTTACCAAGGGAACATTTCATGCAATGATGGGCACAATAAAGGACAGAAATGGTTTGGACCTAACAGAAGCAGAAGATATTAAGAAGAGGTATGAAGATACACAGAACTATACAAAAAAAAAATCACGGTTATAACCAAAGAAACTGTATATTAAAAAGTTCATAATAATTCATTTCATACGAAGTTCAACAATAGGGACAACCAATCTATGGTGATAAAAATCAGAACAACTTTCACCAATGAAGGATGTTAGGATGTTGGTTACAAAGGTGTTCAATATTCCAAAACTCATCAAATTTTTAACATTTAACACATTTATCAGCTTTCTGTGGCATAATCATATAATTTTACAATTAAGACCTGTGTGTTTCACTTTAAATAAAATATATTTATAAAATAGGTTTAATTTTGATAATCATTTTTATATGTAATAAAACACTCATAGAGATATCATCCACTCAACCATAGATTAATCCATCTACACATCTATCCATACATTCAACAATATTTATTAATAGTGTCCTAGTCAATTTTGCTAGTCAATCATTGATTATCTGAATATTTCAGAGGAGCTTCAGTGAATGTAAACATGAAATTACTAAGCAATTATATACATTTTCTGAAAGAGAAAGCAAAATTCACTTTTGAATGGTTCTAATCAAGTTTTTGAAGTCATAGCTTAGAACCTTCTCCAAGAAGTTTCTGTGATTCTCTCCTTCTCTTTCTCTAAAAACGTAATTCATTCTCTCCCACATAATGCTGGTATACATCTGGGGCCAATGAAATATTAGAAAGTAATGGTAAGTCATTTCTGTTTTTCCTGTATCTTAGTTAACTCTTGAGATGATGCACCCTGGCTAAAAACTCAAATGCAAACTAATGAAAAACCATAAGCAGAATTTAGCAGAACTAGTCACTTGAACTGCTTTCACATTCCTTACCAACAAAAACTGACTCTGTTTTATGTCACTACACTTTAAAATAATTTCTTATGATCCAAGAGATTATCCAATATATAATATCATTCTGAGATATGACCTGATGTGTGTTTACATTTTTTAATATTATAATTTATTTTGGGTACAGAATTTAACCTACTACTTGCTAAATTCTATTGAATTTTTAGCATTTTAGAACTGCAAACCACTTTCAAAATTCATTCGGTTGCTTTTATCAAGGATACAATATATTCTTTAAAAAGAAGTATTAACTTTCACAGAATATATTAATATTTACAAAGTGCTTTTTAAGAATAGGAATTCATCTAATCTCACTACAATTCTGTGGAGTAGACATTCTTATCTCCAGTATATAGATATAAAAGCTGAGCTCAGGAATTTATATAGCTTATCCACAATCATACAGTTAACAAGAATCAGCACTTGGATTCAAACTCAATTTATCTATTTTAGAGACAGGAAAATGGGAAAGTGGTAAATAGCCCAAAGTCACTAATGGTCATGGAAAATGTGAACTCAGGTTTTCTCATTTCCAATTTTTTTTAAAATTTTTAATTAAAAATAACTTTCCTTATACTTCCTCCATAATCAGATTAATTTTTTCTTGATCTTCACTATTGATTAAAATATAGCATTGTGTAAACCAAGTATACATCTTAAGATCCTTACTCATATTTTGATGCTTATTAGTTAAATTAACGCTATTCAAACACACTAAGTGCCACATAATAGAGTCTGCTACAGTACAGTGTTGGTTATAAACAACCAATATACAAGTTTTTTTTAACTTATTGAGCTCTCTCATATTTAAACTCTCTCTGCCTTTACAGATGTTTGTGGTCTTCCCTGGTGTCTCAGTGGTAAGGAATCTGACTGTGACGCAGGAGACGCAGGAGAAGTGGGTTCGATCCCTGGGTTGGGAAGATCCCTTGAAGAAGGAAATGGCAACCCACTCCAGTATTCCTGCCTATGGAATCCCATGGACAGAGGAGCCTGGCAGTGCATGGGGTCACAAAGAGTCAGACACGACTGAGCACACATGCACGTAAAGATGTTCACACAGTGTTACCCCGTTCTCTGCGGTTAAAACTGTCTGCTTCTCCCTTTTATAAAAATGCACTACTTTGGTTTTATTTAAATGCAGTCTCTTTAAAAATCTATGGCATTAGAATAGTACTGAAGAACTTATCGACACATGATATTTTATTTGCCTGTTTCTAAAAAGTTATACATTTTCCTTTGTTGTTCTTGCTTCTTTTCTTCAAACCCCAAAATTAAACCATGCATTTCGCTAGTGATTGTGGTGTGTATCCCAAAGAGTCACACCAAGAATAATAATCATTCTCAGTCATATTGGCAAAATCTTGCATTTTACTAAATCAGATATCCAACATGCGTCTGTACGTGATACTGAAATCAAAGCTGAAAATTTCATGTTAAAACCGAACTGAAAGTGATCTTATATAAAGATAATGACCACCAAATATTTGTTGCTCTACTACCTTCTTTGAGTAGGAAGTAAGTAAATGTGTATATGATATTAGTATGATTATATGATATTAGACTTATTAGTATATAAGTCTACAGTAAGTCACTTACATATGAACAAGTGTCATTCAGAGAGCACATTTGTTAAGTCTAATTTGTTCTTAAGTCCAACAGAGTTAGTCTAGATACCCAAGTAACACAACTGGCTATATCGTATTACACTATATAATACTTCTCACACAAATAATACATTAAAAAACAGCAAACACACAGAATAAAGAAAACTGTTTTAATGGTACAGTACAGTACCTTGAAAAGCACAGTAATACACTACCACAGCTGGCATAAACAGGCTGGCACTGAGTGAACAGTCAAAAAAGTTATTGACTGGAGGAGGAAGAGGAGACAGGAGGTGGTAAATCTGAAGGACTATTGGCAATAGGAGATGGAAGGCAAACTGCAATTTCAACCATGCCTGGCACATGTTCTGGTTCCTTAATGAATTCAATTCTATCCACCCTTTTGAAAAAATGATCCAATGATGTCTGGGTAGTAGCTCTTATTTTCTCATAATACTTGACACAGTAGCACTGGGCTTGCAGTCTTTGTGTACCCTTCTACATTTGGGTCCTGTGCCTCAAAATCTAATAGTGCCTCCTCAAATAAAGAAAGCTCCCTTGCCATTCTCTGCATTGTGTATCCCTTCAGGTTTTCAGTAATTGTTCTTGTCTCTCTTCATCCATTCTCTGGGCCTCCAGTTTCCATCAGGTCTTCATTAGTAAGCTCTTGATGTCGTACAGCAAATTCAATGAAATTGTCCTCTTGCAGATCTAGCCCTGGCTTCCTGCTGAGGATCGTTAAGTTACTGAAGACCTTTTTGGACTCCTCACCCATCTTGTCAAACCCATGAAAATCGTGAACAAACTATGAGCAAAGATTCTCCCAAACCCATTCATGGTGATGGCTGTAACCTCACACCAAGCAAAGTAAATGTTTTCATGGAATTGTAGATGCTATAGTTTTTCCAAAACTGTTGCAAGGTTGTTCCTGATTCATCACTCACTTTTACTCCCTGACAAAAAGTGTGACATAAATAACATTTCTTGAAAGTCACTTAATATAACCCCCTGGTCCATATGTTGGATGAGCAATGTAGTATTTGGTGGCAGATACATTACTTTGATGTTGGGATGAAGGTTGTCCATGAATAGGGTGTGTCTCAGAGCACTGTTGAACAGTAAAATATGTTGAATGGGTTGTCCTTCCCCCAAGCAATATTTCTCTACCTCCAAGATAAAGTGGTAGAAACGCTATTCCTGAAAGTAGCCTGTGTAACCTAGAGCCCTTGGCTACACTTTCGGGGTCTCGTGGGTTCTCTGAATGATAAACTAAGAGAGGCTTCAGCTTCATATTGCCAGAAACATTGCCACCAAACAACAGAGTTAGCCTATCCTTCAGTGTCATATAGTGTGGCATCAACATTTCCTCTTTACTGATTTAAGTTTAGTCTGGCATCCTCTTCAGTACAGTCCTGCGTCATCCATATTAAAAACCTGCTTGGGTAAATACATGCCTTCATCAGTAATTTCTTGAAGCATTTCAGGAAATTCCCAGGCAGCACCTATATCTGTGCTCACTTCCTCACCACTTAAATTTTATGTTGTGAAGATTGGCTCTAGCCTTGATCTGATGAAGCCAACTATGGCTGGAATTAAAAGACATTCCCTCTGATTCTTTGCCATGTATCTTCTTCAAGTTTCCATAAAGGCTTTTAGCTTTCTCTTGAATCAGCATTAAGCTGAGTGGGACTCAACACTGATGCTAATCCTCCATCCACACACTGAGAAGTTTCTCCATCTTCTCTATCACTCTTCCACGGGTCTTCCATACTATTGTCGAAAACACTGGCACAGCAAACTTCATATATTCTGTGTTCTTTAGAATTAGGCCGACAATTGATTCAATCATGTTATAAGTAAGAGCAACATCTACCATCTTTTCACCTTGCTCCACTCTCTGAGTGTCTTTCATTTTCCATCATCATCTCTTGGTGCTTCTCAGCAGTATCAACTACATCACTCCTGCTTCTTTGTTTGCTTCTGGACATCCTTAAAATAAAAATATGTACCACTGTACTCTACATAGAGCATGGGTGTGCATGGATAGTTGCCCAGTCAAGTCCAACTCTTTGCGATCCATTGGGCCGTAGCCCACCAGGCTCATCTGTCCATGGGATTTTTCAGGCAAGAAAAGAAGTGGGTTGCTATTCCCTTCTCCACGGGATCTTCCCAACCCAGGGATCAATCTTATGTCTCCGTTGTCTCCTGCATGACAGGTGGATTCCTTACCCACTGAGCTATCAGGGAAGCCCCATGCACACATGCATAAGCTCTACACCATATTGTACAGCAAAGTATACAAAAGCACAACCAATTGTTGAGGTTGCAAGCACACGACAATGTATATACCAGACACATGAACTAATTTATGAGGTTGGATGTGTGAACACATTCACATCTTTCAAAGTTTGAAGCTTAAATGCTTTTATGTGGGGGACTTAGTGTATATAAAGCACATACACACACACACACATATATATATAGTATGCATAGTGCATATTGTCTATACACATGAATATGTATAATTAGGATCATGTCCAGTCTTAGTGAATATTTGCTGTTTTTCTTGTTTGCTCTGCTGCTGATTCTCCTGCCTTTGTAAGTAAATATCACTTTTCCTTTGTCAAAACACCTCGGTCTTCTCTCAGTTGGATTTGAATGGGACTGACACAATGTCCTGGTTTCAGAAGTAGGTATTCATCTCACTCACTATGCACCTATTCAGCATATTCTATACTCTGGTCATGATATTGGCTTAGGGTAGGCTATTGCAAGTATAAAGCCACCATGAATATAAATCCGTAACACATCAGTTCATCTCAAACACCACATCAAGCTATTAAGTATTTTCAGACCACTTTTGAGCTTTCATTTTACTTGACTGTTGTGGCTTCTATGATAAGATCCCCTGGAGAAGGAAATGGCAACCCACTCCAGTATCCTTGCCTGGAAAATCTCATGGACAGAGGAACCTGGTGGATTGCAGTCCATGGAGTCGCAAAGAGTCGGGCACGACTGAGCGACTAACACACACACACATGATATTCAAAAGGGGTATCTATTGCCAATCCCCTCTGTTTTCCCTCCACTGTTAGTAGTTGACTATGACAACCTTTTTACGGCAGACATCCACTACATTCACTGTTAACAGTTCCCCAGACTTCTTCCCCATATAGTTTCCTAAACTTCCAGTTGTGTTTTCTGTCATTCTTTCTGGTTAGAAATATTGAGATTTCTATTACTTTTAGGCATTGCTTCACTGGAATTATCTCAGGCACGTTTTTCTTCAACTTTTAGCACTTCAACCTCTGAATGTGAGAGTAACTACAAAACCCACGTAGTATTTAAGTCTGCATTTAGTTCAGGTATCTCTTTTCATTTGACAATTCATTTTAAGTTTACATTCATTGTATTCCATTTTCATGATGTCTATGGAAATATGGTTGTCCAGTAAACAACTACATGAATTTATGATGAGGCCTCAGCCATTAATTGAAAAATCAATTGATTCACTAGAAAATGTACCTGCTTGAAAGAAATGAATTGCACAATTTTTTGGCTGTAATTGCATAAAAATGTAATTGGATAATAAAACTTGGTCTTTACAATACTCTCAAATTATGCAGCAAAGAAAAACAAGCAGGACATGATAGGAAAATGAAACACAATGAGGTAAATGACATCTGAGCTCACACTGGATGCTGATCAGGTATCTGGGATTTCAATATAGAACAAAGAATATCAGTTTATTGTCCTAATTACCACTCTTCCTTTATAATCGCTTTTAATCAAGTATCAGATATGCTAGGTATTTTGTTAAGGAATGGGAAGGAGTGGCATTTCCTATCAGAGATGGAATTAAAATTTTTGTTGTTGTTGTTAGTTTTCTTCCTTTCCTGACTTGAATGTGTACTGAGTACCATATAAAAACTTAGACACCCGTTGCTTAATTAGTCTATGGGTCTCTCCTCATCTTTTATTTCTGTTTAGGAAATTCTGTCTTTCTTTTAGTCAAGGATTTCAGATTCTTCTGATCATGACAAAGGGATTTCTTTTCTCAAGGTGACATGAAAGCCCTTGGTGCACAATAGAGAGTGACTAACGAATCAAGTTAAGGTTCACTGCACAGACAGGCTGCAATAATTTCAGTGCTGCCCTGTAGGGAGAGGGTTGTGGTAGAGAGATGACTTTCTGCTCTTAGACGCTCTCCCTGAATTATATTTCAGGCATGAAAGGTCATCTGGTAGTTTTAGGTAGCAAGAAATGCAGATTAAATAATTTATTTGCTAGAGTATAATTGTTTTTATTTACGTTAACTTGAAGATCTTATTATTATATTATTCAGAGGAGAAGTGCTGTGTCCTAAGTAGGCATAATTAAAACCAATTTATCTTAGACATGCATTCAGTTGCTAAACTGTGTCCAACTCTTTGTGACCCCATGGACTGTAGCCTGCCAGGCTTCTCTGTTCATGGGATATCCTAGGCAAGAATATTGGAGTAGGTTGTCATTTCCTTCTCCTTATCTGAGACAGATGAAGATATAAATGAACTACTATTTGTTGAATACATTCTATGCATCAGACCAAATATAACATTCTTTATATTTGCTGCCTCACTTAATTTCATTTAACCTGCCCCCAAATCAACTTTGAATTGAAGATATAAGGGAAATTAAGACATGTGTAACTCTTAGGAACAGGAACCTGGACATAGGTACATAGAACACAATGGTGGTTAAGCGTAAAAAGTGACACTTGTATAGTCTTAGGTGAATATTTTTAACTTGATCAACTGTAAAAGGAGAACAGTAATACCAATCACCTCTTAAAGTTGTAAAAGTTGGGTGAGATCACGCATTTAAGGTCTTAGTTCAGTACCTGACATAGGTATCTGACATAGGTTCATCACTCAGGTGCACGCCTCATGAGTGTTATCGACTGCAATGAACACTGTGATGAAAGGTAAACCCACACACCCACCCTGTCTTCTGACAATGTCTGTTGCACTGGCTCACAGCTGTTTCTTTCGGAGGAAACTGTTCTTTACTGCCAAGAACCGCCCAAAGTATCCCATTCCGTGGGTCGATTTTGGCCAATTACCGGTTCATGTTTGGAAACCAAGGCTCAAACTTGATCAACTTGGAAAAAAAAGAAATTCTGCAGGATGATCTCTAAACAATAAAGCTCCTCAAAGGATCCGCTGAAGCTTTACTGGTATTTCATAACATGTTCTTTCTCAATGCTTTCCCTTGAAAAGTGGAAATCAGTATATTTACCTAATTTACCTCCCCGGATGTCTGGAATATCATATAGTGCAATAAAAGTGACCAAACTGTTACCAGCTACCACAGAAACATAAAACATCATTTTCCCTATTATTACTGTACTAAAGAGAGAGAGATGTTGACATAAGGTCTAACTTTTTATCTTAGGACATATCAAGTAAGTGTGCAACTCTGCTTCAAGACAGTAATTAAAGGCCTTGGATGGTTATGCAGCAAAAGCACTGAATACAAATTAACCTACACATTTTTTCTTTGTTGTTTATGATGGGTTAGGTCTATGACCTTGGATAAGTCAAGCAATACATCTAAGTTTCAATTATTTGCCACCTACTTCAGGGACACATTGCATGATAAAGAGATGATGAGATCGTTAATGAGATAACATTTGTTGAGCCCTTTGAGATTCTTAGATGAAAGATGCCCCACTAAGAAAATACATGATCTTCTGTTATAAAGTTGGGGAAATAAACCATAAAGTGGCTTCTCAGGCAACACACATAATGGTGACAACTAAAATCAAGGTGTTGTTAATCCCCCAGACCCTTGTTCATATTCAGGGAACACAATTCTTAATCTTTTCTAGAAGTTTCAAGGGCAATCTTAACTAAGTCCCTATGTAAGTTACAAGTACCCAAGGACACACTGTAATGATAACAAAGGGTTTCTAGTTTATTTTATAATCTAAATACAAAGTTGGAGTTAAAATCCCAGAATCTCATGTCAACTATGAAATCCTAGATCTAAAAGGTATTAGCTTTAACCTTGAGTTAGATTCCTTGCCCTTTTCGCTTTCTCTTAATTATTTTGTAAGTAACATGGCATTAATAATAGTATATACTTTATCGAGTTTGTGAAGATTAAATTAGTAAAGAAATGAAAGCAGTATCTCCCATATGAGAATCACTCATGATAGGTTAGCTTCTTTATGGGGCCTAGTGTTTGTGTTGGTCACTCATTTGTGTCTGACTCTTTGTGACCACAAGGACTTTGGCCCTCCAGGCTCCACTGTCCATGGAATTCTCCAGGCAAGAACACTGAAGTGGGTTGCCATTCCCTTCTCCATGGATTTGTAATCTAATGGGATCTCAAACTGAACAAAGGTCAATCAGCATCTTGGGATAAATAGCACGATATTTTCAAGAGAGATGAGATGTGAACAATATTGCAACAGTGCCACAATACAATATTGTGAAACTCAGTATTGGTTTCTCTGAGAAAGAACCTGCCTAAGTGAGTTTGAAAGCTATACTGAAAAGCGGAACCTATGATCTGAATCCAAATACACTAACTCAATCAGGTGGTTGAAAAAGGGTCATGGCTTAGAACACACACTATCCTATCACCTGGAGCTATCATGTTTCCTGACATCTGGAGCCGAATTTAAGACCTTCATGTATTTAGGGGGATTCAGCCTGGAGGTAACTTAAAAATACCACTTAGTTTCTTATAAAACTAGATCTTCCCATTATAGGCAAAATGAGGACTCTTTCTGATATATGTTAGCTATCTCATTCAAAGGAAATAACTAGATTTCACACAGGAAATTCTATTTGAAAACTGTGATGATGCAAATAGCATCTAGTCCCTAACTCCTTCAGCAAATTAGATTTTGTTTCTAGAGAAAGTAACACTAGTAAGCCGTTATCTTAAGACTTAGCATTACCCTGATTTATTGTAAATCACTCAGTCACATATATATGTATATTAAAATGATATTAACACTGAAATACACTATCAAAAGCAAAGAAATTAAGAAGGCAGTAGGAGTTTATTTTTCAGCATTACTGGTTGGGGCATAGACTTGGATTACTGTGATATTGAATGGTTTGCCTTGGAAACAAACAGAGATCATTCTGTCGTTTTTGAGACTGCATCAGCAATACGTGAACCGTGAACTTCCAGATGTTCAAGCTGGTTTTAGAAAAGGCAGAGGAACCAGAGATCAAATTGCCAACATCTGCTGGATCATCAAAAAAGCAAGAGAGTTCCAGAAAAACATCTATTTCTGCTTTATTGTCTATGCCAAAGCCTTTGACTGTGTGGATCACAATAAAATGTGGAAAATTCTGAAAGAGATGGGAATACCAGACCACCTGACCTGCCTCTTGAGAAATCTGTATGCAGGTCAGGAAGCAACAGTTAGAACTGGACATGGAACAATAGACTGGTTCCAAATAGGAAAAGGAGTACGTCAAGGCTGTATATTGTCACCCTGCTTATTTAACTTATATGCAGAGTCCATCATGAGAAACGCTGGACTGGAAGAAGCACAAGCTGAAATCAAGATTGCTGGGAGAAATGTCAATAACTTCAGATACACAGATGACACCATCCTTATGGCAGAAAGTGAAGAGGAACTAAAAAGCCTCTTGATGAAAGTGAAAGAGGAGAGTGAAAAAATTGGCTTAAATCTCAACATTCAGAAAACGAAAATCATGGCTTCTGGTCCCATCACTTCATGGGAAATAGATTGGGAAACAGTGGAAACAGTGTCAGACTTTATTTTTTTGGGCTCCAAAATCACTGCAGATGGTGATTGCAGCCATGAAATTAAAACACGCTTACTCCTTGGAAGAAAAGTTATGACCAACCTAGATAGCATATCTAAAAGCAGAGACATTACTTTGCCAAAAAAGGTCTGTCTAGTCAAGGCTATGGTTTTTCCTGTGGTCATATATGGATGTGAGAGTTGGACTGTGAAGAAGGCTGAGCTCCGAAGAATTGATGCTTCTGAACTGTGGTGTTGGAGAAGACTCTTGAGAGTCCCTTGGACTGCAAGGAGATCCAACCAGTCCATTCTGAAGGAGATCAGCCCTGCTATTTCTTTGGAAAGAATGATGCTAAAGCTGAAACTCCAGTACTTTGGCCACCTCATGCAAAGAGTTGACTCATTGGAAAGGACTCTGATGCTGGGAGGGATTGGGGGCAGGAGGAGAAGGGGACGACAGAGGATGAGATGGTTGGATGGTATTACTGACTCGATGCACATGAGTTTGGGTGAACTCCTGGAATTGGTGATGGACCGGGAGGCCTGGCGTGCTGTGATTCATGGGATCGCAAAGAGTCAGACACGACTGAGCGACTGAACTGAACTGAACTGAGGAGTTTATTTCTAAATACTTTTTCTAAGAGCAAAGTATGTGTGTGTGCTGTGTGCTCAGTTGCTTCAGTCTTGTCTGACTTTTTGCGATCCCATGCACTATAGCCTGCCAGGCTCCTCTGTCCATGAGAGTCTCTGAGCAAGAATACTGGAGTGGGTTGCTATTTCTTTCTCCAAGGGAGCTTCCTGAGTCAGGGATCGATCCTACATCTCCTGCACCTCTTGTACTGCAGGCAGATTCTTTACCCCTGAGCCACCTAGGAAGCCCCACGAAGTATAATGACACTGAATTAATTCAATTCTCCTTAGTATATGAGAGAACATAAGGTTACAGTATATAGACATCCATTAGATGCCTCTGATGATGGGGATATTTAAAATAATCAACGAGTCTTCACCAGGGCTAGGGGCTAGGGGCTGATCTCATTTAGATCCTTGGTAACAGTTTTCAATAAACTCTATTTCTGATCTCCCTTAGGAGTCATTTGAATAATGTTTCATTATTCTCTTAGATTAAAATTTGAAGTGCACAGATTGTTATTTAGATGAGATACATGTAAACTACTATAATAAAATGACCACCAAATACAGTGGATTAATGTAAGAAAGGTTTATTTTTCCTTCACATAATTTACAGAAGTGAATAACTCAGGGCTGGTAAGCACCTATCCTCAGCACGTGGATTTCAAGGTTGCTTCAATTATTATGACTTCCAAAACAGCAGGAAAGTTGAAAGAAGGAAACTGACCTTGAAACAGAAAGTCATCATGTACATTAAATCCTTTGGGGTGTACACAGTCACAAAGTAAAAGATGTTGGAATATGCAGTCTCTAGCTGAGTAATCACGCAACCATTTAAAATTTGACTGTGAACCATTTGCATTAGTACAAGGAAAGAATTGCATCTTCTTGGTTGTTACTTGGATATACAGAAAGTTCAAATTATAGCTAAAGAAAATTAAAACGTGGGCATAAAAGTGATGTTAATACAATGCTTTATACTTCTCTTTCTGTCCCTATTTTTTTCCTTTCTTCTAATAATGTTTTGACCAAAATGATTATTTTTTCATTAACACCTGTTGTACTTGGCTTCTCTAATATCCATGCTTCTTGGTTCTCATCTGACCTCACTGACCAACCTGTCTCAGACTCTTTGTTGGTTTCTCCTCATTTCCCCAACCTGTAAATATTAACATGTCCCTCCTCTCCAACTTTTTCCTTCAAAAAATTTACCCTTAGGCTTCTCTGGTGGCTCAGTGATAGGGAAGCTGCCTGCCAACGCAGGGGATATGGGTTCAATCCCTGGTCCAGGAAGATCCCCCATGCCTTGGAGCAACTAAGCCTGTGTGCCACACTACCGAGTCTGTGGTTTTAGAGGCCGTGAACTGCAAGTACTGAGCCCACATGACATAATTACTGAAGCCCCTGCAACTAGAGCCAATGCTGCAACAAGAGAAACCACTGCAATGAGAAGCCCGCACACCACAACTAGAGAAGAGCCCCTACTCGTCTACTCGTCGCTAGAGAAAGCCCACGTGCAGTAAAAAAAGACCCAGCACGGTCATAAATAAATGGATAAAAATAAATTAATCTTTAAAAAATATAAATAAGTTTCCAGATGGTCCTTAGGTGATATTAACCTCATAGATAACAATGTCTCCAGGTCTATGAGCCAATAACATTAAATAGACTCTAACTTGGACCACTCCTCTGCACACAATATATCCTAGTAGCTATTTAACATCCTCATTTGGATGTCAAAGAGGCATAACACAATTAAAATATCTGAAACTGAACTTCTGATGTTTCCATACTCCAAAACTGCAACTCTTACTGGCTTCCACATCACAGTGCCACCACATCTCTATCCTTCAGCAGGAAGAGAAAAAAGAAAAAATGTTGTCATAATTCTCTCTTCCTCTCACATATGTCCTTACATATTCACCACTGAACTCTGCCACCATTCCCTCCTATCCTCAGTTCAACAGGTTCTGATGACCTCATTAAAACCACTTCAATCCAAGCTGTCTTCACTTTTCACACTTGTTTATTTTATTCCCTATTCTGTTCATGCACTCCTTATTCCCAAATTAAGACTTAAATTAAGGAAAGTAGGGAAAAACACTATACCATTCAGGTATGACCTAAATCAAATCCCTTATGATTATACAGTGGAAGTGAGCAACAGATTCCAGGGATTAGATCTGACACAGTGCCTGAAGAACTATGGACAGAGGTTCCTAACACTGTGCAGGAGGCAGTGATCAAAAAGATTCCCAAGAAAAAGAAATGCAAAAAAGGCAAATGGTCATCTAAGGAGGCCTTATAAATAGCTGAGAAAAGAAGAGAACTGAAAGACAAAGGAGAAAAGAAAAGATACATCTATCTGAATGAAGAGTTCCAAAGAATAGCAAGGAGAGATTAGAAACCCTTCCTCAGTGATCAAAACAAAGAAATAGAGGAAAACAATAGAAGGGGTGGGGGGAAAGCCTAGAGATCTCTGCAAAAAATTAGAGATACCAAGGGAACATTTCATGCAAAGATGGGCTCAATAAAGGACAGAAATGAAATGGATCTAATAGAAGCAGAAGATATTAAGACGAGGTGGCAAGGATACACAGAGGAACTATACAAAATAGATCTTCATGACCCAGACCATGATGGTGTGATCACTCACCTAGAGCCAAACATCCTGGAGTGTGATGTCAAATGGGCCTTAGGGAGCATCACTATGAGCAAAGCTAGTGGAGGTGATGGAATTCCAGTTGAGCTATTTCAAATCCTTAAAGATGATGCTGTGAAAGTGTTGCACTCAATATGACATCAAATTTGGAAAACTCAGCAGTGATCAGCACAAGACTGGAAAAGGTCAGTTTTCATTCAAATCCCAAAGAAAGGCAATGCCAAAGACTGTTCAAACTACTGCACAATTGTACTCATCTCACATGCTAGCAAAGTAATGTTCAACATTCTTCAAGCTAGGCTTCAACAGGACGTGAACCGAGAACTTCCAAATGTTCAATCTGGATTCAGAAAAGGCAAAGGAAACAGAGATCAAATTTCAAACATCCGTTGGATCATAGAAAAAGCAAGAGAGTTATAGAAAAAGCAAGAGAATTCCAGAAAAACATCTACTTCTGCTTCACTGACTATGCCAAAGCCTTTTGTGTGTGGATCACCACAGACATTCTTAAAGATATAGGAATACCAGATCACCTTACCTGCCTCCTGAGAAATCTGTATGCAGGTCAAGAAACAACAGTTAGAACTGGACATGAAACAACCAACTGGTTCCAAATTGGGAAATGAGTATGCCAGTGCTGTATACTGTCACCCTGCTTATTTAATATTTATGCAGAGTACATCATGAGAAACGCTGGGCTGGAAGAAGCACAAGCTGGAATCAAGACTGCTGGGAAAAGTATCAGTAACCTCAGATATGCAGATGACACCACCCATTTGGAAGAAAGTGAAAAGAAACCAAAGAACCTCTTGATGAAACTGAAAGAGGAGAGTGAAAAAGATGGCTTAAAACTCAAAAGTGAAAAATCTAAGATTATGGCAACTGGTCCCATCACCTTATGGCATGGAGAAACAGTGGAAACAGTGAGAGACTTTATTTTTGGGGGCTCCAAAATCACTGCAGATGGTGATTGCAGCCATGAAATTCCAAGATGCTTGCTCCTTGGAAGAAAAGCTATGACATATCTAGACAGTATATTAAAAAGCAGAGAGATTACTTTGCCGAGAAAGGTGCATATAGTCAAAGCTATGGTTTTTCCAATAGTCATGTATGGATGTGAGAGATGGACCATAAAGAACTGTGGTGTTGGAGAAGACTCTTGAGAGTCCCTTGAAATGCAAGGAGATCAAATAAGTCAATCTTAAAAGAAATCAGTCTGGAATATTCATTGGAAGGACTGATGCTGAAGCTGAAGCTCCTATATTTTGACCACCTGATGCAAAGAGCCAACCTATTGGAAAAGACCCTGATGCTGGGGAAGACTGAAGGCAGTAGGGAAGGGGACGACAGAGGATGAGATGATTGGATGACATCACCGACTCTCTGGACATAAGTTTGAGCAAGTTCCAGAATTTGGTGATGGACAGGGAAGCAAGCCTGGCATCCTGCAGTCCATGGGGTTCCAAAGAGTTGGACAAAACTGAGTGATCTGAACTGAACTGAATTCTGTTTATAACACCTACAGTCTTTTCTCAACACAGAAGCTAAAATGATTCTTTTAAAGTTAATTACAATTACATCATTCTGCTGATCAGAATCCTCTGATCAATTTAAACCTCACTCAAAGCAAGAGTCTGTCTTGTCCATGGTCCGTTCCCTTGTTCTCTTTATGAATTCTTCTTCCAGCAATGCTGACTTCCTAGTTCTTCCTTAAACCTGTCAAATGTGATCCATTTCTGGTTCTTTGAAACTGTATTTTTTCTCTGTCTGCAATCTTTTTTCTCTAGTTAAGCCTACAGCTGGATTCCTTACTTCGTGCAGAACTTCGCTGAAATTCCACATTATCCAGGACTCAAGCTAGTTACTAATTTAATGCCTTAATCCCACACCCATCCTTTTCCGACCCACTTCTTGTTACTGAAAATGATTGCTAAAAACTGTACTGCTTTTCTTTTTTCCATGTGGATTTTTGTAGAGTCCTGACAATAGGAAGCACTGGAATGAGAAGGCCAGAAGAAAGGAAGAAAAGACTACTTTTTCTTTATTCACATTTTTGTTTTCTCTGCAGTGGTTAAGTTCAGGAGAGTCTTTTCAGCATTTTCCATGGTGGTGAATTCTTCTTCCAGTTCCTGGGTGACCTGCAGAAATTTTCCACTTTACTGTGGTAGCAGGCAATGCACTTGAGCAGAAGGTAGACCACCTCTTCAGTGGCGTTAATATCAATCTTGTGGGGTCCTTCCTCAAAGTTTTGATTTTTTTTTCCTTAGCCCCAGAGACAGCAGGTGCTTTTGTAGCTCCTCTTGCTACCCTTTAGATTTTCTCCTTATCACTATCAGTAATTAAGAATATCTACCTAGTTATTAATCCTTTACATTAAATTTACTTTTTTACAAAACTGATGTGATTTGTTTCACTTGACTAGGTTTTTTCTGATACATTTACTCTAATCTATTTTCCTTTGTTATTTATCCACATCTCAGCTATTATGTATTTAGTTTTTGAGTTTCTTGATTATATTCCTAAATTAATATATTAAATTCATAATAGCAAGATCTTTTTTTTTTCTTTTGATCATGATTTTTTACCTCCACTGCCTAAAATAATATCTGGTAGAACAATATTTGTTACTCAATTAAAATTTATTGAAATAATGAATTTGTGGGAGGAGAGGCAAAATATCCTCTATTGTATACAGATTGTATAGGATGACAGAAATTCTATGAAGATGTCTTAAATGTATAGTCTTGGGTTGGGTTTTGTTGTATGGGTTTTTCTACAAGATGCTATGAAAAACCCAAATGAACTTTTTGGTCAACCTGATATTCATATTAATATTATTCTCAAACATGTTTGTGTTTTCTAAACACATACAGCTTGCTTCAGTTGTCAGCATAGTTTAGATCTCAGTATCTAAAATTAGTTTAGCACTTCATGCTTCTATTTAATGTTTACTATAAATGAATGTTAGGAGGTCATTTTTGCTCATTAAATACCATCTTTATTGTTGTGTTTTTTCAGTTTCTTGGAATTGAAGTATAAATTTCAATATAATTATAAAAATTATATAAAACTCTGTTTAGGAAAACATGACTTATTCTACAAATATTTATGAACCAAAATACTAAAAGCTATATACCAGGTACTGAGGAAACATCTGGGAAATAGGAATAAAAAGGGGAGAGAAAAACAGACAGAGGAGGTGAGAAAATAAGAGACACCATGGAACTTGAAACCTCTCAGAAAAAACAGATATCATGTAGATGACAAGTTCATCTGGAAACTGGTTGGATGGAGATGGATGTGGGGCTTGTTCCAGGAAGGACATCCATATGCAGCAGAAATAACGGAGAGGGTTCTCTGCTGAAGAAATCAAAAAAGATGAGGTTGGCTAAATCACAGAGAATCAGAAACGATAATGGAGAATGATGAGATGCATGACTTAACAGTAAAAAGCCAGATTGCAGACAACTGCATAGGTCCTCTACTATCTTATCCTAATGGAAGCCACTGAAAGATGTTAAATGGAAAATATTAGATCAAATCTGGAAAATTACTAGGATTGCAGTGTGCAGTATAGATTGGTGCACACTTAACCTATTTACAGGAGTCAAATATGGAGTCTGTCTACACAGGCCAGCTACAGTATCCTGGTGGTGTGATATACGGCAGTGATGAGAGGGATTTAGAGATGCAAACAGGTGAAAGAGCTATTTAAAATACCAAATACAAGATATAGAAATTGAATGGAAAGGTGGATAAAGGACAGGGTTCCTGACTAGCTTTTGTTCCCACTAGACATAAGTGTTCAATCAATACGTGAATGGTTCAGTATTGATGAAAATGATAATGGCTTGAGAGTTGCATGCTCCCTGCCAGCTCTAAAATTCAGTAATTCAATATTTTATACATCAGTAGAACAACAACAAGATTACAGAAAAAGAGCAATGAAAAACTAGAAACTATTGCCTCTTCTTTTTTATTTAGTTTGATTCTTCTCTACACAGCATCTCTGAAACTGGCTTAAAATTATAATACCAGTTAGTATGAACCACTGAGAACAGAAGAACTGACAGGGCCTTTTTGTGCCTCATTATTTTTTTGGTTTATGTGTAAGTCCATGTAAATTCCAACTGTTTAATACTTTTTATAATAAATCTTGATAATAGTCATAGCCACAATAAATATACAGATGATCTCATCTTTAACAAATAAACATCTAAAATCTACTTTGCTCTATACACTGTCAGAGAAGCTGGAACTGTATCAATGAACAAGACACATCTATGTTACTGGAGACAGTGGAATAAACAGATAATACCCAAATTGATAAGTGTGGGTTTGGCACATAGCTGTTTCCTTCACAGGTGATAATACAAAGTGAAAAACATGTCAAGAGGATTGAAAATGCTGAGGGATGGAGAACAGGTTTACATTTATTGATCATCTGTAACATTCTAGGTGATCTACTAGGTATTTACTGCTTTTTTCTTAACATCCTCCAAAACAAGAGTTAGATTTTTAATATTTCTAGTAAGACCTTTGAGACTCAGAAATGTTAAGAAACTGTCTGACCACTGATAATCTAGCACTGGAGGCTACAACAAAAAGCAAACGTTCTTAGCACAAACCTAAAGACACTTCAAAAGAACTTTCAATAGCTACAATTCAATGTTCAATGGATTTTCAGCTCATTTCATTATGCCCTGCAGAGTCAGCACAGAACCTCCAAGAGCACTAATCACTTGACACCAAGTGTATAGATATAGAGGGAGAAAGATGCAAACTTTTTCAGAAGCAAGAGAAAAAGAAGCTTCTGGACAGTAAAAAAAAAAAAAAAAAGTCACTTGCAGCAAAGTGAAAAGAATGTCTTACTTCACCACAAGTATGGCAGCAGGAAAAGGAAGAGAAAAATATTTTCAAAAATGAACTTAAAAAAACCCAAAACTTAGCAGTAGGTTTTAACTTTCATTTTTCAATCATTTTTCCTGGAAAAATGAACAAATGCTCTGGACCAGCTGTAGGAAGCACATATTTATTAACCAGGTTCCTTTCTAAAAAAAAAAAAAAATTTCCTACTACATAAGTATAGAGCAAGAGATATAACAGATGCTCAAATGTTGTAGTGGCTTTATGAAAGCTAACAGCAAAGCATTAAACATATTTAAACACGCCCACAACTGCTTTGCATTTATATAGCACTCAATATATTTGAAAAACGTATTTTTACAATCACTGAAGCACAAATATTCTCATTTTGCAAAGGAATAATAAAATATCACAAAAGGGAACTAGTATTATTGTATTTTAGATGAGAAAACTTATGGTTTTTATCCAGCTCAACATTCTTATTTTATGGATGAGACAAGAGGGTCCCTGAGTGGACAGCTGATTTGCTCGAGGTCAGTGGCAGATTTTAACCAAAAAGCAGTGCCTTTTTATTTCTAGTACTGAGATTTTGTAGCTACCACTACTTTTATACACACGCAGTGCTGATGTTGTGCATTTATTGAATTACAGACACTCAAAAGCCTGGCAAATAGGAAGCAGCTAAAAAAAATGTTGAATGAATAAATTTTAATCTTTTTTTTCATGTCTCTAAACATCCTTCCTGAGGATGTCTATGGCTTCAGAAGGGGCAGGCTTATGCTCTCCATCTTTAAATCCTTTGAATACCACCCAAATAGAGTCTTACTTGGTTGTTCAGAGTTTTAATACACAGAGAAGATTTGTTGTTGTTGTTGCTAGTCATAACTAAGTGAGAATGGATGAAAATTCAGCCCATGTCAGATCCATTTGGCTCTTAGAAGGTGGAATAAAGGAGGCAACTTTAAGGAAGGTTAAAAATAAAATAGAGATAATGTTTAATTAGGAGCTTCTATTTCTTGGGCTCCAAAATCACTGCAGATGGTGAGTGCAGCCATGAAATTAAAAGACGCTTACTCCTTGGAAGAAAAGCTATGACTAAGCTAGACAATGTATTAAAAAGCAGAGGAATTACTTTGCCGACAAGCTCAATTCAGTTCAGTTGCTCAGTTGTGTCCGACTCTGCGACCCCATCGACTGCAGCACCACAGGCTTCCCTGTCCATCAACAACTCCAAGAGCTTACTCAAACTCAATGTCCATCGAGTCAGCGATGCCATCCAACCATCTTATCCTCTGTCGACCCCTTCTCCTCCTGCCTTCAATCTTTTCCAGCATCAGGGTATTTTCAAATGAGTAAATTCTTCATATCAGGTGGAGTTTCAGCTTTGGCATCAGTCCTTCTATTGAATATTCAGGACTGATTTCCTTTAGGATTGACTGGTTGGATCTCCTTGCAGTCCAAGGAATTCTAAAGAGTCTTCTCCAACACCACAGTTCAAAAGCATCAATTCTTCAGCACTTATCTTTCTTTGTAGTCCAACTCTCATATCCATACATGACTTCTGGAAAAATAGCTTAGATTAGACAGACATTTGTTGGCAAACTAATATGCTGTCTAGGTTGGTCATAACTTTTCTTCCAAGGAGCAAGTGTCTTTGAATTTTATGGCTGCAGTCACCATCTGCAGTGATTTTGGAGCTCAAGAAATTAAAGTCTCTCACTGTTTCCACTGTTTCCCCATCTATCTGCCATGAAGTTATGGGACCGTATGCCATGGTTTTAGTTTTCTTAATGTTGAGTTTTAAGCCAACTTTTTCACTCTCCTCTTTCACTTTCATCAAGAAGCTCTTTAGTTCTTTGCTTTCTGCCATAAGCATGGTGTCATCTGCATATCTGAGATTATTGATATTTCTTCCTGCAGTTTTGATTTCAGCTTATGCTTCATCCAGCCTTGCATTTTGCATGATGTACTCTGCATATAAGTTAAATAAGCAGAGTGACAAAATACCATGCTCAGTAAATCTTTAATCCAACTTTCTATTGATGGGTAGGGCAGTGTTCCCTCCATGTCATTTGACCTGAGGCCAAACTATGGTGGAGGTAATGAAGATAATAGCGACCTCCTTCAAAAGGTCCAATGCACACCCCAATCCTGCAGCAGGCCACTGTGGACCCATGCCTCTGCTGGAGACTCCTGGACAATCACGGGTAAGTCTGGGTTAGTTTCTTGTGGGATCACTGCTTCTTTCTCTTTGCAGACAAAGGTCCTTATAGTCAAAGCTATGGTTTTTCCAGTAGTCATGTATAGAAGTGAGAGCTGGACAATCAAAAAGGCTGAGTGCCGAAGAACTGATGCATTTGAGCTATGGTGTTGGAGAAGACTCTTGAGTCCCGTGGAATGCAAGGAGATCAAACCAGTCAATCCTAAAGGAAATTAACCCTGAATATTCAATGGAAGGATTGATGCAGAATCCGAAGCTCCAATACTTTGGCCACCTGATGCAAAAAGCTGACTCATTGGAGAAGACCCTGATGCTGGGAAAGATTGAAGGCAGAAGGAGAAGGGGTCGACAGAAGATGAGATGGGTGGAAGGCATCACCTACTCAATGGACATGGGTTTGAGCAAACTCCGGGAAATACTGAAGGACAGGGAAGCCTGGCAAGCTACAGTCTATGGGGTCACAAAGAGTTGGGTGCAACTGAAGAACAATTTCTGGCTAAATTAGCATTGGCTCCTGGATAGTTCCCCTAAATTTAAATCTCATGGCACAGAGAAAAGCACAGCTAATGAATCTAATAAATCACCGGAGACAGTGTGGACAGTTGAGCATTTATGAATGGTGACTGGAAGATAGCCAGTTACCTCAGATAAGGGAAACGTTAGAGGACACTTTTCTGTTTATGTCTTTTTCTTTACCCATGTTGTCCTAGGGAGATAATTGTCCAGGTTCCCAGAAAATGAAATCTAAGACAGAAGCTTCCATATTGTTTACTGCTGTTGTTGGGAAATGCAGTAGAGATGGGAACCACTGCTTCTTCAGTTTATGGAGCTATATATATATATTGAGTAGCCACATAAACTACAGACTTACTCTATAGCATTTCTCCATGAGTGCTTTTGAAAATTTATACCACTTTTCAGGTGACTCTTTAAATATAATAAAATATTCACTTCCAAACACAGTAAATAGGTACACTATAAAACTGATATTTTGAAAAAAAAAAACACAAATAAAACTGATATTTTGATATAGCTGCAAGGGGTAACACACTTCTTTGTCTAGGTGACCCAGTAGTTACTACTCATAATACATCTTATAGACAAATCTGAATTACAACCTGTTTCAGTTCAGTTCAGTCACTCAGTCATGTCGATTCTTTGGATGGCATGAACTACAGTGCAACAGACTTCCCTGTCCATCACCATGTTTGAATGAACCCAAAGATATTTTCTTTTTATATACAAAAGCTGCAAGGATGAAGAGTCTAGAAATTAAATATAAACAAACATGTAAAAAACAAAACAAAATCCACCATGACAAAAATTGAATTTGTATGAGACACTATTTTTAATGTATAGTTGAAAATGCATGCTACAGAATGAGTAGAATAATATGTTACACTAAGATTACACAGAGATAACAATACCAAGAAGAAATACAGTGCCAGAGCAAATTCAGTAAGGGGAGAGTGGAGCTTTGCATATAAGAATCTGGGTGGAATTTGTATTAACTCAGTTAGGATAAGTATGTGTGTGTGTGTGAGACAGAGAGAGAGTATATGTGCAATGTGTGCATGTAAGTGTGTAAAACATGTAAACAGTATAAAATTTGGATCCTAACAGATAGACTCCAAACAAAAAATCACTAAAAGTTAAATCTTCCAAGATATCTTGAAGTTTCTTCCAAGAGCTTCTGTGTCTTTCTGGGTGCAGCCTCCTATGTAACACTGGCTGGGGATAATGTTTCCACATTTTAATGTGAGACAGACTGGCACCTCCTCACTTCAGGCTGTGTAGACTATCTGGTCTCTCTGGCAGGAGCCTTTGATAAGGAAAAAAATAAAAATAAAAGAAATTGCCTCTGGACTCAAGAAACTCACTATCCTTTTTAGCTCATTTGATGGCATGGATGAGCCATGGTCCTGACCCCTGTCATATTATTTGTGAAGCAGAAGTGTGCAGGGAAAGTAACAAGACTGAAAACTCCATACAAAATGCCATTTACCATTTGCAAGTAAGTGTAGAGTTGTTCTTAAGCAAGACTTCAAAGGTAAAAGTGCAGGAAAAGCCTATGGCTGGAATGAAAGTGAAAGCAATTCTGTGCCTACACATACTGTAAGAGGCCATCTGTCCCCTTTGGGAACTAGACTATGATTGTAAAGACTCCAGGTTACTATTATAATATTTATTATAGCCTAGTTTGTAATAATTTTATTTGGCCTGCAGAAACAGAGTTATGGACAGTTGTGTGTCACCATTAGAAAAAAACTTAATGAGGATGGAACTGATCTCATCAATTTCCCTGTTACTAAAAGCTTACCATACTCCATGCCTACTCTTTACCCAAATTCCTTGTCCTGTGTAGACCAATCAAAATGCTGCTTTTACTCATGGTTTTGTCTAAGGAAAACTGAAAGGCCCTTCCTTGGTGAGACAGCAGCATCGGCAGGTCTCTAGGTGGCTGAAATCTAGTTTGACTCAACCATAGCAGCTTGAACCAGTGGTGGGAATTTAACCCATCAGCCAATTTAGTACTGAGTCCAGTCTTGCTCTGCTGGCCACACTGCAGGTCAATGAATTGGAGATGAGGTATTGAGGCAAGGAATATGACTTTATTTAGAAAGCTGGCAGAATGAAAAGATAGCAGACTGATGTCTCACAATAACCATCTTATTGGTATCTCAGTGCCAGGTTCTTTCATAGAACAGAGATGGGGGGAGGTGAGGAAGTAAACTAAAAAGCCCATTAACCTTGCAAGTATCTCCTGGAATGGCCATCCTGGGAGGGCAGTGTGTTAATTTCTTCCTTCCTGCAGCCATCCACAGGTGGACAGGGTCCTGAAAAAAGGCACTTTGGTTTAACATTTAGGTGGGGGTGGGGGTGGGGGAGGGGGTCGCGGTTCCCTGAGGTAGGTCATTATGAGCAGACAGTATCCTTTCAGTGAACAAAAGCAACGGGGAGCAAAGGTTAAAGTAAAGAAACAGATCCAACATGGAGTCCATTCATCCCAGTAAAACAAAACAAAACAAAACAAAACTATTAAAATATTAAGCCAGAGACTATTTGCCTTCCAATACCAATTACCTCTCTCTCTGCCTAGATGAATGAACAAGATGAATGAACAAGATGAATGAACAATGCAAGAAATTCCTTCTAGTTATGAAGGCTTCCCTTTCCTTCTTCCTCATGATGGATAGAATGTAAACATAATGGCCAAACTGTCACTTTTAATGTAACCTCAGCAACAGTTAGAACCAGACATGGAACAACAAACGTTTAAAATTGGGAAAGCAGTATGTTAAGGCTGTACATTGTCATGGTGCTTATTCAACTTATATTCAGGGTACATCATACGAAATGCTGGGCTAGATGAAGCTCAAACTGGAATCAAGATTGCCAGGAGAAATACCAATAACATCAGATGTGCAGATGATACCACTCTAATAGCAGAAAGGGAAAAGGAATTAAAGAGAGTCTGGATGAAGGTGAAAGAGGAGACTGAAAAACCTGGCTTAAAACTCAAGATTCTAAGATCATGGCATCTGGTCCCATCACCTAATGGCAAACAGAAGGGGAAGCAATGGAAACAGTGACAGGCTTTATTTTCTTGGGCTTAAAATCACTGCAGATGGTGACTGCAGCCATGAAATTAAAAGATGCTTGCTCCTTGGAAGAAAAGCTATGACAAACCTAGACAGCATGTTAAAAAGCAGAGACATCACTTTGCCAACAAAGGTCCCTATAGTGAAAGGTATGATTTTTCCAGTAGTCATGCATAGATGTGAGAGTTGAACCATAAAGAGTGATGAACAATGAAGAACTGATGCTTTTGAATGGTGGTGTTGGAGAAGACTCTTGAGAGTTCCCTGGACAGCAAGGAGATCAAACCAATCGATCCTAAAGGAAATCAACCCTGATTATTCATTGGAAGGACTGATGTTGAGGCTGCAGCTCCAATACTTTGGCCACCTGATGCAAATAGCTGACTCACTGTGAAATACCCTGGTGCTGGGAAAGACTGAGGGCAGGAGGAGAAGGGGGAAACAGAGGATGAGATGGTTGGATGGTATCACCGAATCAATGGACACAAGTTTGAGCAAACTCCAGGAGATAGTGAAGGACAGGGAAGCCTGGCTTGCTGCAGTCCATGGAGTCCCAAACAGTCAGACATGACTGAGTGACTGAACAAAAACAGAAATAGGAGCCACATTAAGAAAGATACCACTTCCTTGACACATCTTCCAGGCAGCTCCTCTTCCAAATTCCTTTGACCTAGAGGAAATAAACCTCTCCTTTCTTTAAATCATCATTTTTTGAGGTTTTGCTATTCTCAGTCAAAAATGATTTGGACAGTTCTTTCTGGCTGGTGGTCTGTGAGACAGAAGTGACAGCAGGCATGAAGGAGTGAAAAAGAGGACTATTCTATTTCTTTCCTTTAGAATTCAAAATGTAGTTTTGGAGACAGAATCACTGGTGGGAACTGAAAAAAAAAAAAAGGGTAAATCAAGACATGTAGTATCAAAGGGCCTCTGCAATGATAATGCAAAGGCCTAAATTAAGTATCAAGAAACTCTTGATGCAACAGGGACTGCAAGACATTTTGACCTCTAGGAGAGCCTTGGATCATGAATCACCCTGTCTTCATGAAACTTGGCAGTATAACAATTCCTGGAGTCCTGTTAGATTCCAAACTCCTTTACTATCATGCATTTCATTGTAATAAATAACTTAATTTTAGGAGCAATCCTAAGAATAAAGAGAGCTTCACACATGTGTTTTCTTTTCAGTGTCCTGTTAGGGTGCCCATAAAATGCATGTATGTTCTCTGTCCCTTCCATATAATCCTTTGCCAAGACCAAAGGCTCTAACTTTATAGTCTCTCCAGAGCAGATCTTTCCCTTTCCTTTCTTGTCAAACCTTTAGGTAGACATTTACTTTCCACTTCCTAGACAACTGGCATTGGCTCTTTCCTCTGATTTTCTATTCCCCTTAAATCAGTATCAAGTGATATGTTTTATGGTTGGGTTAGAGAATGCTTCATCACCTCAGTTTGGGTTAACTATGCTATACAAGTTCATAGGCTGGACTATCCCATTTCTCCAAGCAAAAGTAAAAGAAGTAATGACTCAAACTTTCCTCAAGGGTTCCCATAAATATATGTGTATGTATGTGTATGTACACACACACACACACACACACACACACAAGCTTCAGTCTGACATTCAACCTGACTTAACATTAGTCACCTTGGTAATCTGCTTTAGATTTACTGTACCTGATGCCTCATTCTGTGGCCTTTCCTATTTCTATACTTTTTCCTCATGGTTGTCCCTCTTTCAAGAGCATCTCATTTCCTCTTATGGACCTTCTCACTATGGCTGACATCACACTCATCTTTCAAGTCCCATCTCAAATATCTTCTCTATGGAGACTTTCTGCTTGGTCTCGCTCAACCTTTCCATATCATATGTGATCTTTTTCACATGTGAAACACAATAGATTTTCATTGGTAACACTTGAAATAATAGATTGTCATTCCAATAAACTATTGAGAGTTTTTTTGTTTTTTTTTTTTCTTTAAAGGGACAGGCCCTATATCTTGATATTTGCTCGGCAACATTGATAACTGTTTGCAAATTTGGTATGTGTTCAATTGAATTGAATGAGTCCTTACTGTCTTTATTTAAAATTTCCTCTAAAATAAACTGGTGAGATTCCAAGCAAAACAACTAACTTTAACCGTGCAAAATACAAGGATTATAAAGAATGCACCTTTTAAAGTTCAGAATGTATGATTGAAAATTATAGACTGAATAAGGGAAGGATATATGGAGTCAATTTTTAAAATTGCATGGTGGCTGAAATGTTTGAGGAAATACAATTCCTTATCCTTGCTGAATGCATGAGATAAATCAGTCATATTCTTATCATTCATAAATCTTTTAATTTCTTTTTCTAAAAGGAAATTAGGAAATTCTAGAAGGATACTGTGAATTAAAGAGAAACCCTGGAAATCTGAACTATTAATTGACTCCTAGGAAAACTCTTGTGGAGAATGGAAATTATCTAAGGGTTGAGGAAAGAAAAAAAAAAAACAATTGTGGCACTCATAAAGAGACAATGTAGCAATTGATTAATACAAGTTTTGTAGCAGGACCTGAGTTGAGAACCTAGCTCTGATGTTTCCTGTCCACAACTTTGGATAAATGGCTTAACCTCATTAAATGTGAAATGGCCAGCACTCTTTTTTTTCACTGGCATTTGTGAGAATTAGGGGTTTTCACTGGCGTTTGTGAGAATTAGGGGGAAAGTGAATAGAAAGGATTCATTTATCATGCTGGGCACATAGTTGTTGCTTCCTAAATTATTGTTGTTTGGTTAGTTGTACCTCTGTGTCCTTTATCTTCTGAACTAAATCAGATTAAAGTAAAGGGGATCCATGTCATGTTATCATGATTAGGAAAATTATAAATCACACTCATCTTCATTTAAGGACATCCTCCCAGCTCCTTTTCAAACATTCAGCAAGTCTTAATATGCCCTAAAATATAACTGATTTTCAGCAGGGAACAAAATCACAGTTAACTAATATACTGAAGATTCAATGAGGTTTTGTTGCTGATATATGATTCACTTAAACAATAGTAGGAGAAAGAGAGAATTTTCTAAATAGGCTTTAAAAGTATCTCTGTGCAATGAATTTTCCTATTTAAGAAAATATCTTAGGTTTACATTAATGAAGATCCTGGATCTTACCAAGACCTTTATGAGCTTATTATTGATATTTAACCAAATCTTGTGTGCAAAGAAGAGCAATTCCCCCAGCAATTCATGAACCACCATGCTTATAGGAATAGGAACCCTTTCTTGTAACTTCCAATAAATATCTTTAATCTCCCTCCTCCAAATGAAGTAAATAATGATAAACTCCAAATGTCATAAGGTCCTCGAAACATTCTTGGTGCATCTATTTAAAATTATGAGTCAGGCTTTTCTATATAAATATTTAATAGCTCTAGAGTGACTATAATGTCCCTGCACTCATAATAAGTGGGCAATTTGATATGTATTGTCAAACTCAATGAACATCAATCTTCCACTGCTGCCAAGTAATGGATGGGTTTTAATGTACTGTTGGTGCTAGTCACTCCAGATGTGGACAGGATTTTGTAAGTATTATGAACTTTGTGAGTCTTCAGGGCAGAAGTCTAACAAAGGTAAAGAAAGGAAAGTAAAATATTCTACTAGTTCTCTACCTGTAATGCTGCTACCTTTCTGTTGTCCATAAACTAAGACAGAACCAGGATGAAAAGAAAAGACACCGAAGTCGAAGTAAGAGAAGCTATGGAATATATGTCCACAGAGTTTAAAAAATGTGCATCCAATTTATATAAGATCTCAAATTATTTATTATTATTTGATCACAAGTAGAAGAAAGCCAGTGTAGTTATAGTAGGAGAAGGATGGAACAAGAAACAGGAAAAATGACATAGAAAATGTGTCTACTGTGAGAAGGATTTGAAACAAGTATCTAAAGACATCATGCACCCTAGGCAGTGAGCTCTCTCTGGGTCTCTTGCCCTGATTTCCCTGTGCATTGGTTTCCTTCTCTTTCTTTCCAGAGACTACTCTTCACCCCCATGGGAGAATACAGCTACCCTCAGTTCTAAAGTTCTCTTTGCGTGAAGATATGGAAACAATCTTATCTTTCTTAATCCCTCTATGTCGATCTCTGCACTCATCTGCCTACCATATACCTTTGTGTTTCATTTAAATCTTTCAGGACTTCCAGTGGCCCGAATGGAGTCAAATGTCTACTCATGGTCTGGAAGCAAAGATGCTACTACAGAGGTTCACCAATGATCAAACCAAGAGCATCCCTCACAACAGTGAACTCAGGAGCTATGAAACAACGCATCAGATTTCAAAGACCTAAGGAATACCTAAGAGACAGAACACACACACACCGACACACACATATAAAGTTTAAACCACCATTGAAAGATCCTGGAAAAAGATATACATTTATTCTATTAATCCTACCAAGTACAACTAAAAACCCTGGAAAGTGTTTGTCGCTCAGTCGTGTTAAACTCTTTGTGATCCCATGACTGTAAGCCCCACCAGGCTCCTCTATCCATGGAATTCTCCAGGTAAGAATACTGGAGTGGGTTGCCATTTCCTTCTCCAGGGCATCTTCCTGACCCAGGGATCAAATCTGGGTCTCCTGCATTAGAGGGAGATTCTTTACCATCTGAGCCACCAGAGAAGCCCCCCAAACCCTGGAAGTTATATGTAAAACAATATAAGAAGACCATAAAAAGTGGAGAGAAGACAGGGTGGGAAATTGTGACACAAGTAACAAAGATTGGAGAGTGTACTGAGTACATTTTTTGCCTCAAATATCCTACACTTGGGGGTGAGGAAGCTGGCAATGCAAAAATACCAACAGTCACACGCAAAAAATAGCCCAATAGAAGGATGCTCTTTCTAGCCAAGATAAGGAAAGAGTCAGTCTAGCAAGAGAGAAAGTTTGGACAATAACTTCTCTAATCCAGTTGAATACCACACACACACACACAAAAAAAAAAACAGGTGGCTCACCACCACCCTTCCTAGAAAGGATTGAATAGGCAGCCTAGACTTTCCTTTTAGTCTTACCTACTCACTAGGAGGTTTCCAAAACATCTCACCACTGCAGTGTCAGAGAGGATCAAACAGGAAGCCAGGAGATATATTCCCACTAGCAGGTATAGAATGCTCTCCACTTAAAAATATAATCTATAAAACTTTGGGGAAAAATACAGGATGAAATCTTCAGGATTTAGTATTAGGCTAAGTTCTCAGCCTTTACATCAATAGTATGATATTTATAAAAGAAACAAATTGATGAGAAGGACTTTATTTAATATTTGTAACGTAATTATTTCTCTGTAAAATTCCCTGCAAAAATAATGAAAAGACGAGCTTCAGACTACAAGAAAATATTTGCAATCTATGTACACCACAAATGACAAGTACTAAAAATTTAAAGAACCTCAAAACTCTACAATAAAAAAAATAAAACAATCAGAAATGGAAAAAAAAAAACAGGAACAGACATTTCACCCACAAAGTTAAACAGTAAATAGTTCAGTTCAATCACTCAGTCGTGTCTGACTCTTTGTGACCCCATGAATCTCAGAACGCCAAGGCTCACTGTCCATCACCATCTCCCGGAGTTCACTCAGACTCATGTCCATCGAGTCCGTGATGCCATCCAGCCATCTCATCCTTGGTCGTACCCTTCTCCTCCTGCCCCCAATCCCTCCCAGTATCAGAGTCTTTTCCAATGAGTCAACTCTTCGCATGAGGTGGCCAAAGTACTGGAGCTTCAGCTTTAGCATCATTCCTTCCAAAGAAATCCCAGGGTTGATCTCCTTCAGAATGGACTCGTTGGATATCCTTGCAGTCCAAGGGACTCTCAAGAGTCTTCTCCAACATCACAGTTCAAAAGCATCAATTCTTCGGTGCTCAGCCTTCTTCACAGTCCAACTCTCACATCCATACATGACCACTGGAAAAACCATAGCCTTGACTAGACGGACCTTAGTCGGCAAAGTAACGTCTCTGCATTTGAATATACTGTCTAGGTTGGTCATTAGTTTTCTTCCAAGGAGTAAGCGTCTTTTAAATTCATGGATGCAGTCACCATCTGCAGTGATTTTGGAGCCCCCAAAAATAAAAGTCTGACACTGTTTCCACTGTTTCCCCATCTATGTCCCATGAAGTGATGGGACCGGATGCCATGATCTTTGTTTTCTGAATGTTGAGCTTTAAGCCAACTTTTTCACTCTCCTCTTTCACTTTCATTAAGAGGCTTTTTAGTTCCTCTTCACTTTCTGCCATAAGGGTGGTGTCATCTGCATATCTGAGTTTATTGATATTTCTCACAGCATGAGTTTATTGATATTTCTCACAGCAATCTTGATTCCAGCTTGTGTTTCTTCCAGTCCAGCGTTTCTCATGATGTATCTGCAAATAACTTAAATAAGCAGGTTGACAATATACAGCCTTGACTAGCTCCTTTTCCTATTTGGAACCAGTCTATTGTTCCATGTCCAGTTCTAACTGTTGCTTCCTGACCTGCATACAGATTTCTCAAGAGGCAGGTTAGGTGGTCTGGTATTCCCATCTCTTTCAGAATTTTCCACAGTTTAT
The DNA here is from genome assembly GCF_014754425.2 of Oryx dammah. Classification (NCBI taxonomy): domain Eukaryota; kingdom Metazoa; phylum Chordata; class Mammalia; order Artiodactyla; family Bovidae; genus Oryx; species Oryx dammah. Next base: position 19,858,832 of record NW_024070199.1, read on the forward strand.
TGTGATCCCCACAGTCAAAGGCTTTGGCATAGTCAATAAAGCAGAAATAGATGTTTTTCTGGAACTCTCTTGCTTTTTCCATGATCCAGCGGATGTTGGCAATTTGATCTCTGGTTCCTCTGCCTTTTCTAAAACCAGCTTGAACATCAGGGAGTCATGGTTCACATATTGCTGAAGCCTGGCTTGGAGAATTTTGAGCATTACTTAACTCGCATGTGAGATGAGTGCTATTGTGTGGTAGTTTGAGCATTCTTTGGCATTGCCTATCTTTGGAATTGGAATGAAAACTGACCTTTTCTAGTCCTGTGGCCACTGCTGAGTTTTCCAAATTTGCTGGCATATTGAGTGCAGCACTTTCACAGCATCATCTTTCAGGATTTGAAACAGCTCAACTGGAATTCCATCATCTCCACTAGATTTGTTTGTAGTGATGCTTTCTAAGGCCCACTTGACTTCACATTCCAAGATGTCTGGCTCTAGATTAGTGATCACATCATCATGATTATCTGGGTTGTGAAGATCTTTTTTGTACAGTTCTTCTGTGTATTCTTGCCATCTCTTCTTAATATCTTCTGCTTCTGTTAGGTCCATACCATTTCTGTCCTTTATCAAGCCCATCTCTGCATGAAATATTCCCTTGGTATCTCTAATTTTCTTGAAGAGATCTCTAGTCTTTCCCATTCTGTTGTTTTCCTCTATTTCTTTGCATTGGTCACTGAAGAAGGCTTTCTTATCTCTTCTTGCCATTCTTTGGAATTCTGCATTCAGATGCTTATATCTTTCCTTTTCTCCTTTGCTTTTTGCCTCTCTTCTTCTCACAGCTATTTGTAAGTCCTCCCCAGACAGCCATTTTGCTTTCTTGCATTTCTTTTCCATGGGGATGGTCTTGATCCCTGTCTCTTATACAATGTCACGAACCTCATTCCATAGTTCATCAGGCAGTCTATCTATCAAATCTATGCCCTTAAATCAATTTCTCACTTCCACTGTATAATCATAAGGGATTTGATTTAGGTCATACCTAAATGGTCTAGCGGTTTTCCCTATTTTCTTCTATTTGAGTCTCAATTTGATAATAAGGAGTTCATGATCTGAGCCACAGTCAGCTCCTGGTCTTGTTTTTGTTGACTGTATAGAGCTTCTCCATCTTTGGCTGTAAAGAATACAATCAATCTGATTTAGGTGTTGACCATCTGGTGATGTCCATGTGTAGAGTCTTCTCTTGTGTTGTTGGAAGAGGCTGTTTGCTATGACCAGTGCATTTTCTTGGCAAAACTCTATTAGTCTTTGCCCTGCTTCACCCTGCATTCCAAGGCCAAATTTGCCTGTTACTCCAGGTGTTTCTTGACTTCCTACTTTTGCATTCCAGTCCCCTATAATGAAAAGGACATCTTTTTTGGGTGTTAGTTCTAAAAGGTCTTGTAGGTCTTCATAAAACCGTTCAACTGCAGTTTCTTCAGCATTACTGGTTGGGGCATAGACTTGGATAACTGTGATATTGAATGGTTTGCCTTGGAGAAGAACAGAGATCATTCTGTCGTTTTTGAGATTGCATCCAAGTACTGCATTTCTGACTCTTTTATTGACCATGATGGCTACTCCATTTCTTCTGAGGGATTCCTGCCCGCAGTAGTAGATATAATGGTCATCTGAGTTAAATTCACCCATTGCAGTCCATTTTAGTTTGCTGATTCCTAAAATGTCGACGTTCACCCTTGCCATTTCTTGTTTGACCACTTCCAATTTGCCTTGATTCATGGACCTGACATTCCAAGTTCCTATGCGATATTGCTCTTACAGCATCGGATCTTGCTTCTATCATCAGTCACATCCACAACTGGGTATTGTTTTTGCTTTGGCTCCATCCCTTAATTCTTTCTGGAGTTATTTCTCCACTGATCTCCAGTAGCATATTGGGCACCTAATGACCTGGGGAGTTCCTCTTTCGATATTCTATCATTTTGCCCTTTCCTACTGTTCATGGGGTTCTCAAGGCAAGAATACTGAAGTGGCTTGCCATTCCCTTCTCCAGTGGACCACATTCTGTCAGACCTCTCCAATATGACCCACCCGTCTTGGGTTGCCTGGCAGTCATGGCTTGGTTTCACTGAATTAGACAAGGCTGTGGTCCTAGTGTGATTAGATTGACTAGTTTTCTGTGAGTATGGTTTCAGTGTGTCTGCCCTCTGATGCCCTTTTGTAACGCCTACCATCTTACATATGTTTCTCTTACCTTGGGCGTGAAGCATATGAAAAAATGTCCAGCATGAGTAGTCATTAGAGAAATTCAAATGAAAACATAATTATATTTAGTAATATATATTACTACATTCTATTAGAATATGAAAATTTTTAGAAATTGACAAAAATCAAGTGCTTGCAGGATGTAGAGAAACTGATCACTTGTACATTGCTGGCAAGAATGTCAAATGGTACTGTCATTTTGAAAAACAGTTTGGCACTTGTTAAAAGAAAACAAAAACTAAACATGCAACTAACAGACAACTCAGAAACTGTATACCTGGGCATTTATCACAGGTAAATAAAATAAAGATTTGTGTCCTTATGAAAACCTGCATGCAAATATTTAAAGAAACTTTATTCAAATAGCCCCAAACTGGTAAGAATCCAGATATTCTTCAATGGATGAATGATTAAACAAACTATATCATGAAATAATATAAAGAAATAAATTATCCATGCAAAACAACAACTTGGGTGAATCTCAAAAAAATTATTGAGTTAAAAAAGCAAATCCCAGAAGATTATATATTATATGATTCTATTAATAAAATATTCCTGAAATGACAAAGTTACAGAAATGGAAAACAGTTAAGTGGTTCCTGGAAGTTAAGTAGGGGATGGGGCTGTAGGAGGAAAGTGGGCATGACTAACAAAGGAAAACATGAGAGATTTTTGTGGTGACAGATTTCTGAGTCATGACTGTATCAATGTCAGTATTTGAGTTTTGATATTATGCTACAGTTTTTATAGAATGTTACTTTTGGAAAATATTAGATAAATGGTCACAGGATCTCTCTGTATTATTTTACTGAATGTGAATGCACAAGTGTCTCAAAATTAAAACCTTAATTTAAAAGATAAACAGCATTAAAACTATCATGAACCACATAGGACTAAGAAAGTTGTCAAATAAATGCAAAAGAAATGTAAAGAATGAATTTGTGACTTTTGTAGATACTTTCTGTCCTTTGATGACTCACAGGAAGTAAGAAAACTGCATAAAATCTTGAAGGATAAGTCACTTAAACAAGGGGGAGAAGTAGAGATGAAATGGATTTCAGGTGGAATAACACAACTAACAAAATGCAGAAAGAGGGGTGCATATGGCATGTGGGTTGGGGCAGTGAATCAGTGGGCATGCACGACTGACGGGCAGAATATATCCCCAGATCAGTCATTCAGAATATTCAAAGTAGATAGTTCATTTTTCACCCCAGATTCACCAAGTTAGGCAATAAAATTCTAGTATCACATACCACTTCCTTTTCAAAGTCTTACTGCTCATCAAATGAGTCCTTCAACAGATCATTCGCCATCCAGAAAATTCTCAAAATCCCAGAGCTTCTCTGACAGTCTCACTTAATAACACTTCATCACGACATATGGTCTTGATCATTTTACTTTAAGAATTTTACAGGCTTTACAAATATTAGTTCCTGTGGGTATAATTGGAAGCTTCCTTTTGACCAAAAAAAAAAAAATCGTGTTTTCTCACCTACCCCCCACTACTATTTAATTAATTCATCTCTAGAGACACCCCATTGTGACAGCTAGGTTCTTTTCATGCCACAGGAGATTATTTCTCAGCATGATGAGTATAGACTGAATTTCTTCAAAGATGTATGTGTAGTATTTTAAAAAAGAAAGACGTTAAGAACCTATCATGTAAATAGATTTCTAAATAAATGAAGAGCTTGGCTAGACTTGAGAGCTTGCTAACACTCCTCATTTTCAGGAGAGGTTTCCTTGAGGAGAGCAGAAGTATCATCTGTATGTTTTCTCTAATGTATACTTATTATACTTAATGTATACTTATTTCTGGGCTTTCCTGGTGGCTCAGACAGTAAAGAATCTGCCTGCAATGCAGAAAACCCAGGTTTGATCCCTGGGTTGGAAGGATCCCAGGGAATGGCTACTGGCTCCAGTATTTTTGCCTGGAGGATTTCATGAAGGAATTTTCATGGAGGGGGAGTCACATACAATCGAGTGACTAACATTTTCATTTTCTTTCTTTTCAAAATTATTTCTAGTCACTTTTATTTCTCACCAAATAGCTTTAATCATGATAACCATTCATTTATGAAGCATCAAAAATTTATATAATAATATTGAAATATGTTATTTACCTCAGTTATAACTAGATAGTATCAAGTTACATGATATTACAGTGTGTTTTTTAGTTTATTTTTTTCCATTCAGTATCTGAGTTATTATTAGTTTTCTAAAACTGAGACGGTGAAAATTTTTTTTTTCATCTATTATAATCCTTTTGTCTGAATATTAAATGTAACTTTTCAAAGCATTATCATTTATACTCTTTCATTTCATATTCAAACAATTTTATTTGGAAGGAATTAGTCATCAAGTTTAACAGGTAAGTACTGGATGGGGACATTAAGATAGAGAGAGGTTTAGTGAGTTTCTGAGGCCTCACAGGTAATGTCAGACTTGGGGTGAAAACACTAGAATTGTATAGAGAGAACAGATGAGTGAACCAGGATTATGGACAATTAACCATGGGCCTGGCACCATGGTAAATGCTAGAACCAAATTTTATCTTATTTTATCAAGGCAAAAGCCCAGTGAACTACTGTTGCCATCTATACTAAAGAATGTGATAATCAGAGGGATATATCAATTTCCAGAAGTCACTTTTCTAAAATGATGGGATTAAAACTGACATTTTCTGACTCCCATTTCCAAATGGTAATCAATAGTAATATTATCCAGAATGCATTACACATTTAGCATGTGTAAAACATTATTTTAAGTGATTTTTAATGGCTATTTTGTTTTCTGCAAAAAACGTTTGTCCTCCCTAAAATAATAGGAATGTGCCTCCCCATCCCAATTAGAACAGTTCCCTAGCATTTTTTAAAAATTGAAGCTGGGAGGGAAAAAAAAAAAAAAAAAAACAGCTCTTCTCCTTTTGGATCATGCATCTTTAAGGATATGAGCCTGGAATTAGGCAGCCAACTACCTTACATCAGGAAGAATTTTGTCTGATAGAACAAAAACAATATTGAGAGAAAACACATTTAGAAGAAGCATATCAGATTTAAAAACCTTGTGTCTAAAGACCTCTACAATTCTAAAGGCAGATTTACTGCTATCTAGGCTACAGTTTTGATATGTTATCCATTTATAATGGGTGTCATTTTTGGGGGGTCATGCTTTGCACTTGCAATTTGTAGGTTTTTCCTTTTACTTGACAAAACTTTACAGATAGAAGATAACTTACACACACTGTTTCATCTGAACCTAAAACTAAGCCTAACATAGTCCATTATTCATTCAGTATTATTGAAGTCTTATGCATCAGATACTATTCTAGGTGCTGAAGATACAACTGTGGAAAAAAAAAAAGGCCAAGTGTTCTGCCCTTGTTTTCATTAGAAGGTGAAAAATCTGAGTCACAGAGAATTCATATATCTTACTAAACGTTTCAGTATTAGTAAGTAGCAAAGAAAAACTGAGACCAGGTGGATGCAAGGTTCAGAGTTCAAGTTCTCCTTGGATGAGAATGATCCTAATGAGAAGCTGGTTTCTCCCTTCTGTGTGGTCTCTAGAGCAACTACAAGTTTAAGTATGAGTTTTAACCCATGGTTCCCTAAAAGATGAGTATTACATGGCATGGGGAAAACTATAGAGTCATAAGACTACCTCTTATCCACTGAATATTGTCTTCTTTGCTTAGTCAATTTAGCCTGCTGTGTCTAAGAAGGATAGAATTACAAGGGAAACTGATGCTCAGAGAAGCCACTTAGAGGACATTTTCCATATTCAATTTTATAGCTCATAGGAATTCATCATCTCACAGAGAGATATATATTTAAGGCATCATATTTCAGATACTTTATCATGAGGTTGGAAAACTCCTGAAACCTAGTAAGTGATTCATAACCCTGCTGAGAGAAATCTCAAACATGCTCAGTTTAGCAATCAAACTTCCAGATTTTTCAAGAGTTTATTTAATAGAAAATAACATTTCTATGAATTGAATTTTAAGAAGTTCAAGTAAATAAATACTTAACAACTAGAACTCAGGGTGATGGGAGATAAAACAGATTTGGTCTTTTTTTTTTTTGGTACATCTTTCTAGAGAGTATTTTTGTGTGTGTGTGAGTATCTCAACACATAACTGTCTTTTTTTCTGGGTCTTTTAGTTTATATCCTCTAAAGAGAAAAACTTACTGATAAAGTGAAACTCAGAGTCCTTGCTTGATCTAATGAACAACGGCCAGGGAAACAAGCTCACAAAACATAAACATGATTGGAATACAGACTCATAAATTATATTTGGCCGAGGATTCTGCAGGTGTTTACTAAAATTATCTTGATTTATATGACTCAGTGTCAATTTTATTTGATAGAATCATTTCTTCTCTGAAATATGTGGATCTAGCCTAAAATAACTTCTATAATGAGTCATGTTGTTATAAACTATCTTAAGCCTGGTAGGGGTGGTAGCAATCACAGAGACCCATGCTATTTTAAAAAAAAGATTTATGTTTGGGCCCAATTCATGAGAGTTTAAGTAAACCATTCATCAAATGTTTACTTTGTAATAAAGGGTTGGTTTTAAATTATGCAGTGCCAACTTTGTTCTTTCACATTCTGTCACCTTAGATTTACAATAGCCACATGAAGTAGATATAACTGCTATTCCTTCTCTACTCTTTTTTTCTTTTTTTGGCACATAAGGAAACAGACTCAAAGAAGTTAAATATTAACACTTTGTGCATCCATAAAGCAGTACGGGGTATTAACAACAGTCAACAAGAAGTGACAAAAATAAATAAAACAAGGAAAATTTATTCTGAAGCAAATCGAACTGGTCAAAATGTGACTTGGGTCTGGGAAGGCCAATCCCTAATATACATACATTTAACAAAGGTTCTGAATATTTTAGCATTTTAAGGCTTTACCACATAAATTCTCATATCTCTTACCACCTTATTTATATTCCACTGCCCATGGGATAAAGTGCTAAATCCACACCATGCTGTTCAGAGCCCTATGAAATTTCAACCTTTTCTACCATTCTGTGTCATATCCTGCCACTGTGCACCCTATATTTTGGACAGTTCAACACGTATTGTCACCTGAATGTTCCTTGAGCGCTCAGGTCTCCATGCGCTCGCTGTTATTAATCTTCTTCTTGAGACTCTCCCTCTGTCTTCCTCATTGTCTTTTCCTTTGCATCACTTCTCACAATATCCTGTTCTCCACCACCAGCTTCAGTTTCAAATAAAGAATTTCCTTTTATCATTCAAGACCTAATTCAAAGTCTGTTTCTAAAAGCATTCTCTATTAATTTTCCCTTTCCTCCTCTAATATACATACATACATATATATATATATATATACACACACACATACACAAACACACACACATATAAATGATCCTGATTTTCATTCTTATTCCCTAAAGCGTTCATTTTGACTATATATTACAGTGCATTTTGCCACCAATAGTGGTTTTCTTTTTCTTTTAATGTTTATGATTTTAGCTCTGTGAAAATAGAACTCAACTACTTTTCATATATTTTTTATTCTATAGTGCATCACTTAGTGCTTTGTGAATATTAAGAATCTACTAAGTGTAACAGGACCACCCTTTTGGGTGGGCAGTACAGACTCTGCCTGCCAGTGCAGAAGATATGGGTTTGATCCCTGGGTCTGAAAGATCCCCTGGAGAAGGAAATGGCCACGCACTCCAGTATTCTTGCCTAGGAAATCCCATGGACAGAGGACCCCGGAGGGCTACAGTTTATGGGGTCGCAAAGAGTCAGACGCGACTGAGTGACTAAACCACCACAACCAATAAATACGGACAAATTAAAATTGTTTTGCTGAATGGTGATCAACATTTTATCACCAGAAAGATAGAAACTAGAAAGACAGATTGATAGCTAGCTAAAATTCAAGCTTATATAAATATTACATTAATAGCTTTAGCAAGAATTTCTCTTAAAAGGGAACAAGATTTGGTAAAAATGATAACTTGAAATGCTTTGTGGATACAAAGTGGGATTACAAGGGCTTCTCAGCCACCCTCAGAAAGTATGAAACTACCAAAGAATTAGATGAATCATCAAAGGTAGGAGAATTAATAGAGGAAGAGAAAGATAATTTTGAAAAGATGGAACTGATCAGTGAAAAGTATGGCCAAAAGTTAGTCAAACGTTTACTGTGTATCTGTGGTACCTAGTGTTTCAACTGAAATTTAGTCAATGTCTGCACTATAAATCTCTTCTCAGAGACTTCCATTTCTAGAAGTAGAGTGGTTATCCTGTAAAACCTCTGACAACAAAAACGCTAAGCATTCAGGATGATATATAGTAAATGTATTTCTAAATTTATGGTTGTGTTTGCAAGAAAGCAAGGGAAATCAGAGGACACCCCACAGAGTGAGAGTGCATTGGAGAGCTTTAAGCTATTGGCAATCTTAGTGACCAAATGACTTCATTTAATGGCTATGTGGAGATAAGGGGTCATTGCCTTGGACTTATATAAAGGAGATTTGAAACTAACATCCCCTTATATAGCTTCACCCTTGAAAGTCTCAATGAAAAGAGCAAACTAACAAAATACAACTCTAAAAAGGGAGAAACAGATAAATAGTCTGAGCCCTGAAGCTGAGTAAGAAAAAAAAAGTTATTTCCCTAAGATATATTAAACAACACTTTCCCTAATTAGTCAAAAGTATTGAATTTACATTTCATGCAAATTCTATAAAAATTACTGTGGTGGTTTTAAAATACACAAATTATGGTATACTTTTTCCTGTAGGAAGAGGAAATGATTTTCCTTCCTTGCATGTGGAGTGGACTTATTGACTCATTCATAAGAGGCAGAATATGGCAGACATACACTTTGTGACATTTGAGACTGTGTCTTAAAAAGGAAATGTAGCTTCCTCTTTGTTCTCTCTTTTGAGTCATTCACTATGGGAGAATCCCCTGCCCTGTTCTCTGGATACTTAAAACAGTCTTAAGGAAAGCTTCATGTGGAAACAACTAAAACATCTGCTAGTAACAAGAAGGACTTAAGGCCTTCTGCCAATAACCATATGAGTGAACACTATTGAAAAAGGATCCTTCAGTACCACTAAAGTTTCCAGATGACTAACATTTGACCAAGGCTTTGAAATCTTGAGCCAAAACCATCTAGCTAAGTTACTCTTGAATCCCTGACCCACAGTAGAGACCAGGTATCTCAAAATGTACAAATGTTTTGCTGATACATTATAATAAATATTTGTTGTTTAAAGGTAATTTGTTGGGTTTCCCTAGTGGTTCTGAGGGCAAAGAAAGAATCTGCCTGCAATGCAGGAAACCTGGGTTCAGTCCCTGGGTCAGGAAGATCCTCTGGAGAAAGGAATGGCTACCCATTCCAGTATCCTTGTCTAAAGAATTCTAAGGACAGAAGAGTCTAGCGGGCTACACAGTCCATGGGGTCACAAAGAGTTGGACACGACTGAGTGACTAACACACATGATGATAAATCATAATCAGTATTTGTTGTTTAAAGGTAATTTGCTATAGAGAAAAAGAATGTGAAATCTCACACAAAGCATTTAACTGAAAATCTCAGGCTAGGTTACCCGTTCAAAAATTTCTGGCAAAACCAGTCTAAAGCCTGTGCGAAAAAACAAATCATCCAGACAAACCTTCAGTTCAGTTCAGTTCAGTTCAGTTCAGTTGCTCATCTGTGTCCAATTTTTTGTAACCCTATAGACTGCAGCACACCAGGCTTTCCTGTCCATCACCAACTCCCGGAACTTGCTCAAACTCATGTCCATCGAATTGGTAATGCCATCCAACCATCTCATCCTCTGTCGTCTCCTCCTCCTGTGTAAAGACAAACCTTAAATTTACATAATTTCCTTATTTAAGAACATAAACTCACAAACCAAATTTTAAAATGAAAGTATTTTAGAGAGAAAGAATCAATCAATAGCTAAGAATAACAAAGAGTAGGATATAGAAGATTTAAATAGCAATTATCTGCAAAGTTTATCTGGATATATACAGAAATTTGGATTCCAAATTTAGAATATTGTTTCAAGTATAAAAGGGATATTTCTAACAATGGACAATATTAGATCGTAACCATTTTCAATAAACCTAGAAAGTTTATATTCTTTATGTCGTGTTTTTTCAACCATGATTTAATTACATTTGAATTCATTATTAATATTATACCTAAATACTCATGTTTTTAAAATTATAAACACTCTTTCAAATAACATGATCAAAAAGAAAGAATTATTTGAAATAGATACTGAAATATATACTAAAAATATTTAACACTGCAGACAAAATACTCTATTTTAATATTTTGAAGTATGCCTAAAATGGTGCTTATAGTTAAATTTATAAGTATGAACATTTATGTTTTTAAGCAAAGGCTAAAACTTGGCAAACTAAACTTCTGAGTTAAAAAGTAAGTAAAAAAATAACCGATAAATGTAAAAAATTATAATAAAGATAAATGTTATTAAAAATAATCAAAGTGGGTTTGTTGTTAAGTCACTAACTGGTGTCTAACTCTTTGTGAGCCCATGGACTACAGCACGTCAGGCTCCCCTGTCTTTCACTATTTCCCAGAGTTTGCTTAAATTCATGTCTTTTGAGTCTATGATGCTAACTACCATCTCATCTTCTACTGCCCTCTTCTTCTCTTGCCTTCAATTTTTCCCAGAAGTTTATAAAGGTAATAAAATATATTTTATTATAATACTACACTTGATCTTAGCCAAAAGGCCAAGAATGTCATTCCCTCGCAGCCCAGTCGGTAAAGAACCTGCCTGCAATGCAGTAGACCTGGGTTCAATTCCTGAGTTGGGAAGATACCCTGGAGAAGGAAATGGCAACCCACTCCAGTATTCTTGCCTGGAGAATCCCATGGACAGAGAAGGCTAGCAGGCTACAGTCCATGGTGTTGCAAGAGTTGGACAAGACTCTAGTTTTAGGAAGAAAAATTCTGTAATCTTTTCAATATATTTACATAATAATTTGATAAAATCCAACATACAATATGCCTGTAAGTTCAGACGGAGATCAGCCCAGAAAAAATACCAGGGAGGTCAGATAAAATAGAAGACTCTTCTGTTTAAAAGAATCAGAGAGCTACTGAAACACTAAGTTAAAATACTAAGAGCTAAGATTCTGGAGAGGGACATGTAACAGAGAGGTCAGCTGACCTTCTGCTGGCTGATTTTCCTGGGGAATATTCGTTGATTCTGGGCTTTGACAGGAGGCTGAGAATACAGGCTCTACCTGGGCAGAGGGAAGCTGATGAGAGTCAGACTATTCAGCAGAGCTTTTCTTGAAATTATTAGAGTATCAATTGTCTCCTTGGGTGTCCAGTTATAACACTTGCTTGATTCTCATGCTTCCTGGACTAAAATACCTACAAAGTTAATGTAAACTTAAAAGCAGAGCAAGGTTTTGGCTGTACATAGAGAAGTTATTCAAACTGATAGATGAATATAATCAGGTAACTGAATAAAAGGTCAATATAGATAAATTTATTGCATATCATGTATCAATATCAAACAAAAAAGGAAAATTTGAAAAACAATGATACATTTTAAAATGACATGCTAAAGGATCAAACAGCTATGAATAAATCTCACAAAAACTTAGAAGACTCTGCACTGAAAAATACAAAATTTTATGAAGGAAGTGGAAGGAAGATCTAAATATATAAATATCACAAAGACGTCAGTTTTTCCCCAAATTTAATTTAGCACAAATAAAAATCCTAGAAATGTTTGGAAACTGATAATGTCAGTCTAAAATATTTCTAATCATTCAAAAGACCAAGATAAGCCAAGGCCACCTTTAAGTAAAATAACTTAGCTATAGAACCACCAGATACAAATAGTTAATATTTACAAAACAAGAGAAATAATTAAGATGACAGGATTTCAACACAAGTAGAGACAAGTGGAACAGAAAAGAAGTTAAGAGAAAGAATCAAACACTTAATTTTCCATACAGCCATGCAGTGAATTTTTAATAAGTGCTAACAGGTCAATCCAATACCAACATGGGAAAACCATGGAACTTAAACTCTATTTTTTTTAACCTATGAGAGGCAGAAAGTGGCCCCCCAAAGATGTCCATGTTTCTTCTCTAGAAAATGTGAATATATTTCCTGATTTAGCAAAAGGGAATTAAGGTTGCAGGTGAAATTAAGGTGGCTAATCAGCTGACATTAAAATAGATTACCCTGTAGGATCTGAAAGGACCTAATGTCATCACAAAGGTCTTTAAAAGTGGAGGAAGAGTACGGAAGAAACCAACACAACTCTGTAAAGCAATTAACCTTTAATGAAAAAAAAATTAAACTAAAAAAAGAAAAAGTGGAGGAAGGGAGAGAAGAGGTCAAAGTGATGTAATATGGGGAGAACTCAACTTGCCTTTGTTGGCTTTGAATATGGAAAGGGGTCATGAACAAATACAGGAGGTTAGACTTTAGAAGATGGAAAAGAAAAGAGAGTCTCTCCCCTGCAGCCTCCAGAAAGGAATGCAGCTCTGCTGTATATTGCATTTCAGTGAGATCAGACTTAGACTTCTAACCTATGGAACTATAAGATAATACATTTGTGCAGTCCTTGTGGCAGTCTGTTTAATAAGTCATATAAAACTAATATAATGCCATAGGCAAAAATCAATAATAGAGGAACTATAAATCTAAACCAATTTATCAAAAGTAGGTAATACAAAGCAAACCAACATTTTAAAAATACAATATAGAATATCTTCAAAATCTGGATGTAGACAAAAGTTTCTTAAACATATAAGAAAAGCACTAATATATAGAAACACAAAATACTGGACTATGTAAATATTAAGTTCATTTTTATAAATGTCATAAAAAGAACAAGCCACAGATTGGATGAAGATATTTTGGAGTATATACAATCATCAAAGGGCTTGACAGAATATATATAATGATATTCTACATCAATTAAACAGATGCAGACAACTCAATAGAAAAAAAAATACTTATGAGCTATGATTGACACACAAAAAAGCTGCACGTATTTAATGTATATATTTTGATAAGTTAAATGCCCTAATCTTATCATCACCTCTAGAAGTTTCTTCCTTTCTTTTTTTAAAAAGGATATTTAGCATAAGATTTATCCTTTTGCACACTTTTAAGTATATTAATGTAGGATTACTAATTACATATACTATATTGTATAGAGGGTTAGATCTCTAGGACCTATTCATCTTGCATAAGTGAAACTATGAATCTTTGATCAATATCTATTCTCACAATATCCCAATTCTCACAATAAATGAGTCTTAGCTCTTAATAACTTTCTTTAGTATCTTCTCTTCACATTGTTGGTTATTTACCCAATAATCATTTCTGTGTTTTTTCTTGGAAAAAGGAGAACTTTTTCTTTCTTTTTTTATTTGAAATCCACTCTTTTTCAAGGAATTCAGGAGTAAATCTTGATAATTTAAGATCATCAAGAGATTATGATTCATCCTTCTAGGTGCCTATTAGGAAGGATAAACTGATCAAATTCTAGTCAATCCCTAAGGGGATCTTTCCTAGAAATTGATTAAGAGACTGTTTATCTTTAATATTCTGTTACCACTGTTAAGAAGTTCTGAAAAATTTGTTCTAATTTTGTGAGCATGAGAAGGACTTAGTATGTCGGTCAGACCAGAGCAGAATGTTAGAGATCAATAGTCTAACTGACATCCTTAGGCTGCTCTGTTAACCAATCCGGGATACATACTGACTGTTTTGGAACTTCTGTTTATGAAGGTATAAAATGGCTTTACTATAACTAAGACATTTTGACATGATTTTTCCATTACTTGCATCAAAACTGATTACATTATCACACTTAATATAATACACTTGATGGTGACCACTGGGCTCAACCATTTCTTCAGCTTAACTAAACTTTAGATGGGTTACTTTCAGACTGGAAACCACAGACTTCCCCTTTTTTCGAGCATTTACTTTAGGAAACTTGCAGCTTTAAATTCTTTCTCTTCTCCTTGCGATGTAAAACTTTTCCCAGCCTCTTGCCAGTTTTAAAACACAAGAAAGTGTTTCTCAAGGTTCCGGGAGCCATCCTTGGAAATATCATTATTTAAGAAAAAAAAAAAAAAAAAAAGAACTCCTATCTCCCAGTTTCTGTAGGACTGTGGAAACCCAAGTTAGATAAGAGCTACTTAGGAAAATAGATAACCTAAACACATTTTTTACCAAAATCCTCACTAACATCCCCACTTTTCCACTGGGTCTCCCCAGTGCTTCTCCTACCCCTTGTTTCAAGGAAGGAATTGAGTTTAGTTTCTCTCTTCTATTTCAACAGTCATGAATACTGTTTGTCTTGTCTGGTGGTGTTTCCTACTATACAGTATAATAGGGAAACAAAGCTACATTGCTTTGAGAGTCAGAAGTCACAGTCCTGACTTAAAATAGAGCTGCAGCAAGCAAACAAGCAACAAAACCCCCTCAAAATTCCCAGGTGTATTTATTTATTGTTTTACGGCTGATTCATATTGAGGTTTGACAGAAAACAGCAAAATTCTTTAAAGCAATTATCCTTCAAGAAAAAATAAATTAATTTTAAAAAGTCAAATGTTACATTAAATATAACAGAGAACATCAAAGGTAAATACAATTTCCTTCAAACAACATACAGCCTAAGGAGAGTGGGAAAAAGAACTGAGATAAGGAAACAAATAACAATACTAAATGTAAGTGCATCTTAGATCCTGAAAGTTAAATAAAAAAAAGTCATGGGGATGTAAAGGAAGGAGAATTATATCCTACTAGGATTAGACTAGAGGTAAGAAAAGCTTTGATTAAAAAGGACATTTGAAATGGCACACATTATAAAGTGATAGGGAAAGAGATAGGGTGGACTCTATGTGTATGCAACTACATAGCGCAGCTATAGAGGGAAAGATTAAACCACATATATGGTCAGGGAAGGGGCTTCCCAGGTGGCACTGGTGGTAAAGAAATCGCCTGCCAGCGCAAGAGATATAAGAGATCCAGGTTCAATCCCTAGATCGGGAAGATCCCCTGGAGAAGGAAATGGCAACCTACTCTAGTATTCGTGTCTGGAGAATCCCAAGGACAGAGGAGCCTGGCGGGCTGCATACAGTCTGTGGGTTCACATAGAGCTGGATGGAACTGAAGTGACTTAGCACACACACAGACCTGGACAGGGAATAGAAGAATGCAGTATATGACCAGCAGGATTGTAGGTTCCAGCTGTTTGAATCTGGAAAGTCATTTTTATTGCTAAGCCTCAGTTTCTGTTAAGCAAGGTATTTGGGCTGGATAATTATGAAGATATCTTTCAGTTTGAAAAAACTCACCATTTTATGATATATAAAGAGTTCAATTAGGTAAGAAATTATACTTCATTGTTTTACTTGCTTTCACTTAAACTATTAAATAATTTGCAAACATGTATTCATCAAAAAGGAAACAACAACTTTTGAAAGAAACTTAAAAAAAAAAAAAAAGTAGAAAGAGATTTTTGTCATCTAATGGCAAAGTGGCACCACATTACGGTTCATGGCTCATTAGGTCTGAATAGCTTAAGACGTTTCCACTCATTCTAGTCTAGCCAATCCTTCTTTGTTAAAAGTCACTGAAGTGGTATCCTTTGGTACTGGAGCCAAGCAGTTCCTCTTTGTCATGAATTTTGCAAAAGAAGAAAAATTATGCTTCTAGAAATGGAGAAGCAGCAAAGATTATTTAATTTCCACTTATTAAAATAATGTCATTTCTAGTGTAGGAGGTCCAAGGAGAAAGTGATGAGGATACATTTCCAGTTTTCTTGTTTGTGTATTATATTTGTTGATTATTAATGGATGCAATTAACCAAGTTGGGCATTAAGTTCTTTCCCCTAAATGGAGCCTGCAAACAGCCCTTGAAATTTGGCACCTTAAAACAATGGTAGGCAGAAAAATGTCCTTATAAAGGCAGTATTTGGCTGCCGAACTTTTGATTCTCAACTCCTAAAAATTAAACCAAGTCAGTGCACTTGACTGTTACTGGTGTAATTTTTTAAAAATTCCTGTATTACAAATGCATTCATTAATAATCTCTGGCTTCCTTACCTAATTAACTCACTGTTTAACCACACTTTAATCCACTGAAATTCCAAAGTAAGGACAGCGTTTGCTTGTTATATCCTACTGAATTCTCACTGTCTAAAGAAAATAATCTCAGCATCAAAAATAAACTGTGACATGTCACATTAAATATGAATTTGTTTCTATTAACTTTCCACAAATACGGTGTTATACTCTAGGATGAGTTGTGAAAAGTGAAGGTATTCAAATATAGAGTTTAATCATATTTGATGTATCCTCACTATTCTTTTGGTTTCTCTTTTTGTATAGAGGTAATACTCATGATAGAACTGTCAGAAAGGGGGACATTTTTCTCAGCTGATGTTTGATTATAAATGCAGCTAAGCACCCTGCTTTACACCCTGTTACTCAATATTAATAATGTAAGCCTGATGAACTCAGAGGAATGCCCAGCAAGAGGGTCAAAAAAAAAAAAAAAAGCAATATTTCATTAAATGGTTTCTCTGTAAATCTCTAGAAGTTTCATTTCTTTATCTGTAAAAAGAATAAAAAATCAAAGAAGAATAATTTACATCCTTATAGACTCATACTATTTCTAATGGATATCAAGAGTACAATTTATTTAATTATTTTTAAACACAAAGTTTTTTTTTAATAATGAAGCTCTGTGACTGGGAAAACTATGTTTATATTTTGCAAGTTAATATTTTGTAAGCTCTGTGACAGTTTTGTTGGGTTAAGCTATTATTATATCAATGGACATGTTATGAAGCGAAGGCCAATTTACTTAGGTAAGGGAGTGTTAAAATAAAGGGCAACAGCCCTCATTCCTGTGGTCAGTCATCTGGAGGGCATGCTTTATCTCTTCACTTAAAAAAATGAAAACTCAGTCTTGAAGACAAAATGAGGTGATGGTGATTAATACATCCTATGGGGAGGGGGGTTCCTCCTCTTGAATTTCTGTGGAGTGAGATAAGGTCAGAATGCAAAGATGGCTACGGTAGATCACAAATAATTTTAATGCATCAGTGAGAATATGCTTACTTATGATGTGGTGTGTTCTTTGCTATCTTGTAAAGTATTTCTGATGAGCTTCCCAGGTGACTCAGCGGTAAAGAACCTGCCTGCCAATGTAACAGATACGAGTTAGATTCCTGGGTCAAGAAGATCCCTTGGAGAAGGAAATGGCAAACCACTCCTGTCTTGCCTTAGAAATTCTGTGAACAGAAGGAGCTTGGTGCGCTACACAGTCCATGGGGTCTCTAAAAGAGTCATACGTGACTTAGCAACTAAACAACAACAAAATATTTCTGATAGAATCAGATTACTTCAGTTGCATAATCTATTTCCTGCTGCTGCTGCTGCTGCTGCTGCTAAATTGCTTCAGTCGTGTCCGACTCTGTGCGACCCCGTAGATGGCAGCCTACCAGGCTCCCCGTCCCTGGGATTCTCCAGGCAAGAACACTGGAGTGGATCGCCAATTCCTTCTCCAATGCATGAAAGTGAAAAGTGAAAGTGAAGTCGCTCAGTCGTGTCTGACTCTTCGCGACCCCATGACTGCAGCCTACCAGGCTCCTCCGTCCATGCGAGTTTCCAGGCAAGAGTACTGGAGTAGGTTGCCATTGCCTTCTCTGAATCTATCTCCTAGAAACCAATAAATTAACAAAAAAAAAAAAAAAAGAAAGACTTCATAGAAAATATGCTTAAACTTAATGCTACTAAGAAATCTTTAGTAACACTGCTAGTGTGTATATGTGTGTGAACAAATGAGGGATTGTGAGTTTACTTATTAAGGAAATTATAATCTAGTCTTGGGCAAGGTATTTCTCTAATTTGGGAACCATTTCTTTTCATTTGTGAATAAAATAAAAGGACAACTCATGGAATTCTAAACTTTGACTTACAGCATTATTAAAATGTCTTGGACTTAAATCACATGAAAGTCAAAGTGTTAGTTGCTTTGTCCTGTCTGATTCTTTGTGACCCCATGACTGCAGTCCACCAGGCTCCTCTGTCCACGGAATTCTCCATGCAAGAATGCTGGAGTCGTAGCCATTCCCTTCTCCAGGGGATCTTCCTGACCCAGGGATTGAACCTGGGTCTTCTGAATTGCAGGTGGGTTCTTTACCCTCTGAGCCACCTAGGGAAGCCCTAAAGCACATGAAAATTTTCTAAATAGAAAAAAGTAAAAATCATGGGTGACAGTCATAAATCCTAACTCCCATGGATTCATGAAAGCCACGTGTTGTGACAAGAAGCAAGTCACAGAAATTTTTAAAGCAATTTCTAACATATATTCAAGAAACAGATAATCACCATTATATAATTTAAAAAGTGTAAAAAGAGGGAAGATTCCTAAAAGTATCTGATAAAACCAGTAGGGCACTGATATCAAAACCATGATGGGAGAATATGAAAAAGGGAGTATAACAGGCAAATATATTTGCTCTAACTACAAATACTCTAAATGAAATATTTTAAAATATATGTGTATTTAAAATGTATACACACACACACACACACATATATATGCTATATGGAGAAGGAAATGGCAATCCACTCCAGTATTCTTGCTTGAAGAATCCCACGGACAGAGGACCCTGGCAGGCTACAGTCCATGTGGTCAAGAGTTGGACATGACTTAGTCACTAAACCACCACCACCATATGTGCTTATATATATATGCTTGTATAGGTATACAGACACAGTTGCTAGTGTGACCTTAAGAGTGAGGGAAACAGGCTTTCTCAAATGTTGGTGAGAGTACAAATTGATATGATCTCTATCTGTCAATATATATCATAATTCTAAATGCATACCCCTTTAATTTAGCACTTTTAAATCGTTTCCAGTAAATAATCATACATGTTAATTACATATGAACAAAAATATTTCCTGTAGTGTAATTTGTGAGAATAAAAGATAGACTGTGTCCTTATTCAAAAGAATGATCAAATAAATCATAATGTATCAACCTAATGATATTTTCCAAAACTAATCTGTTAAGTTAAAAATTGGAAGCACAGATAAGAATAAACTCCCTATATGTACAGTTAATGAAAGCTAAAATGCATTATAGTGGAAGATGCAATTATTTTTGCAAACTCACAATTATGTATATGAGAAAATACATAGATTATATATGAAAATAAATTTATTAACACTGCTTCTTAGGAAGAACCTGTCTGTTAGAGAAAGGAGATGATGTATTAACCATGTCTATTTTATCTTCTGTATTTCTGTCCCTTAGACAACTGGATCCCTGGAGATTCTGGAGAGGCTGCCTTTCCTAGGACTAGCCAATTTCTAGAGATAGTAAATGACTCATCTGAGAGTACTCCTTTCATCTGCAAACCAACCGATCCAAAGTCTTACCATCACCCATCTACTTTAACAGACTCTTAGACTCCGGGCAAAAGTTTTCCTGCTCTAATTACCTTAGGACAAAGTACTAGGCAACCAGGGAAAATAGTTCATCCCAGAGACCCCTAAAATTATTCAGACTTGCTGTTGTTCATTGCTAAATCATGTCTGACTCTTTTCAACCTCCTGTACTGCAGCACTACAGGCTCCCCCACCCTTCACAATTTCCTGGAATTTGCTCAAATTCATGTCCATTGACTCGTGGTGCTGTCTACCCATCTCATCCTCTGCCACCGTTTTCTCCTTTTGCCTTCAATCTTTCCCAGTATCAGGAATTTTTCCAAAGAGTCAGGTCTTTGCATCAGGTGGCCAAAGTATTGAAGCTTCAACAATAGTCCTTCCAATGAATATTCAGGGTTGATTTCCTTTAGGATTGATTGCTTTCATCTCCTTGCACTCCAAGAGACTCTCAAGAGTCTTCCCAAGCACCATAATTTGAAAGCATCAATCATTTTGCGCTCAGCCTTCTTCATGGTCCAACTCTCATATCCATACGTGACTACTGGAAAAACCATAGCTTTGACTATACCGACTTTTGTCAGCACAGTGATGCCTGCTTTTGATAAGCTATCTAGTTTTCTTATATCTTTCCTTCCAAGGAGCAAGGGTCTTCTAATTTCATGTCTGCAGTCACCTTCCACAGTGACTTTAGAGCCCAAAATAATAACATCTGTGACTACTTCCACTTTTTCCCTTTCTGTCATGAGGTGATGGAACCAGACGCCACGATCTTAGTTTTTAAAGTTGAATTTTAAGCCAGCTTTTTCACTCTCCTCTTTCACCCTCAGTAAGAGGCTCTTTAGTTCCTCTTCACGTTCTGCCATTAGAGTCATATTATCTGCATATCTGAGGTTATTGATATTTCTCCCAGCAATCTTGATTGCAGCTTGTGCTTCATCCAGTCTGGCATTTTGCATGATGTACTCTGCATAGAAGTTAAATAAGCAGGGTGACAATACACCGCCTCGTTGTACTTCTTTCCCAATTTTGAACCAGTCCCTGTTCCATGTCTGGTTCTAACTGTTGCTTCTTGACCAGCATACAGGTTTCTCAAGAGATTGTTAAGGTGGTCTGGTATTCCCATCTCTTTAAGAATTTTCCAAAGTACACAATTAAAGAGTTTTATGTAGTCAATGAAGCAGATGTAGATTTTCTTCGAGAACTCCATGATCCAACAAATGTCAGCAATTTGATCTCTAACTCCTCTATCTTTTCTAAATTGAGTTTGTACATCCGGAATTTCTCAATTCATGAAATGCTGAAGCCTAGCTTGAAGGATTTTGAGCATTACCTTGCTAGCATGTGAAATGAGTGCAACTGTATGGCAGTCTGACACTCTTTGGCATTGCCTTTCTTTGGGGTTGGAATGAAAACTTGCCTTTTCTAGTCCTGTGGCCAATGCTGAGTCCAAATTTGCTAACATTATCAAGTGCAGCACCTTAACAGCATCATCTTTTAGGATTTGAAATAGCTCAGCCAGAATTCTCTCAGCTCTACTCACTTTGTTTGTAGTAATGCCTCCTCAGGCCCATTTGACTTTGCACTCCAGGATGTCTGGCTCCGCGTGAGTGATCACACCACTGTGGTTATCTGGGTCATTAAGACTTTCTTTACATAGTTCTCCTGTGTATTCTTGCTACCTCATCTTAATCTACTTCTATTACGTCTTTACCATTTCTGTATTTTATCGTGCCCATCCTTGCATGAAACTTTCCCTTCATATCTCCAGTTTTCTTCAAGAGATCTCTAGTCTTTTCTATTATATTTTCCCCTCTATTTCTTTGCATCAATCGTTTAAGAAAGCCTTCTTATCTCTCCTAGGTATTCTCTGAAACTCTGCATTCAATTGGGTGTATCTTTCCTTTTCCCCTTTGCCTTTAATGTCTCTTATTCTCTCCGGTATTTGCAAAGCCTCCTCAGATAACCACTTTGATTTCTTGCATTTCTTTTTCTTTGGGATAATTTTGGTCACTGCCTCCTAAACAATCTTATGAGCCTCTGTCCATAGTTCTTAAGACACTCTGTCTATCAGGGCTAATCCCTTGAATCTATTCATCACTTCCACTGTAAAATTATAAATGATTTGATTTAGGTCATATTTGAAGGGCCTAGTGGTTTTCCCATGTGTAGAGTTGTCTCTTGGGTTGTTGGAAAAGAATCTTTGCTTCCCTCCTAAATCTATTTGCCCTTCCCCTCCTATTCCTTTGGAAACCACTTTAAAGGCTCTTGTCAATCTTTAACCTTCACTTCCTTTGCTTTCTGGCATCCCTCGGTGCTACCCCACGTGGCCATGTGTGGAATGGCATGGCATCCCCTCTGAGACCTGTGCTGCCGCTGCTGAGTCACTTCAGTCATGTCCGACTCTGTGCAACCCCATAGACAGCAGCCCACCAGGCTCCACTGCCCCTGGGATTCTCCAGGCCAGAACACTGGAATGGGTTGCCATTTCCTTCTCCAATGCATGAAAGTGAAACGTGAAAGTGAAGTCGCTCAGTCATGTCCAACTCTTCGCGACCCCATGGACGGCAGCCCACCAGGCTCCTCCGTCCATGGGATTTGCCAGGCAAGAGTACTGGAGTGGGGTGCCAGTGCTGAGGCCTGTGAGTAGCAATCATTTTAATGTCAATATTCTCCTAATCTGCTGGCCTCACAAGACTTGAATAACAATAATACTGGTATTATAAGACAATGTAAGAGGAAAACATTTTATGTCTTTTATAATTTTTATTATTATTTTTCAATTTATAGATATTACTTATTTAAAATACATTATAAAAAATCTAAATGTCAACAATTTCTGGCATATATTAATATTAGTCAAAGTCTCAAAACAAATATGCTCTTTTTCTGAAATGTGGAAATATAACATGAAAAATACAATGTCTAGCAAAACCCAGGCAAAAGTTTTGAACCATATGCTGTTACTTAATGTCCAAGAAACCAATGTATCCTTGTCAATAAAAATATGTTCAAAAGACTTGGGAAAAAGTAAAAAATGGAAATAGAGGACACAAAACAAAATGCTAAAAACTAGATAATGTTTATACACATGTTGATTCAGTGTGACAAAAAGCCAATTTCCCCCAATTTAATCCAGAATTCAATGAAATTCCAATTAAAATTCTTACTTGGTCAGAGCACTCATAGGAGTCCACCAATAAATAAGTTGATTTTAAAGAAGGTACCAAAAGGACTTATCTGTTGATATCATTTGTGTGTTTAGTTGTTGTTTGTTTAGTATGTTTAAAGTTGTTCAGTCATGTACAACTCTTTGTGACCCCATGGACTGTAGCCTGCCAGGCTCCTCTGTTCCTGGGATTTCCCAGGAAAGAATACTGGAGTGGGATGCCATTTCCTAATCCATGGGATTTTCCCGACCCAGGGATCAAACCTGTGTCTCTTGTGTCTCCTATATCAGCAGGGAGATTCTTTACCACTGCACTACGTGGGAAGCCCAACTATTGATATTAGGGATTATAATAAAGCTAGAAGAATTGAAATGATAATTAAGCACAAGGATAGACAAATTAAGTGATGAAACTAAAATGGGAGCCCAGAAAAAAAACCTATCTTTTAAAGGAAACTTATATACAAAAGCTATGTTACAAATAAGCAGGAAAGGATGAATTCTAATAAATAGCACTATCAAAATTACTTATCAATATGGAACAAAAGTAAAATTAGGTCATTAACTGAAAGCATTTATTCATACACTCCAAGATTTATATAGCTAATTACAATTGTAAATACTTTTTAAATTTTTGGAAGAAATTATTGGTGACTTTTATTTATTATATTGGGATGGAACCAATGATAAACAAAAGAGAAAAAAATAAATTCTGGTTTACTGGGCCACTCTCCACCTAATCTTCAGGATATTTTTTTCTAGAGCTATTAGGGTTTAAAACAGCACTGGACTGGAAAATCTTAATTTGAGATTGAGTCAATGCAAAGGCTTATCTGATTTTTATAAAATTTTCAAGAGGGAAATGGGTAAATATTTTTCCCACTTTACAAGGAGTAACTGAGGCACAGAAAGAATATTGATATATAGGGGAATTATTATATATTTTATACATGCACTAAAAAGTAGGAAAAATGTCAGCCAGTAAACAATCTGGTATTATATAACACTACAATTATTATCTAGTTTTCCCAGATTTATTTCATTGTAAAATATGCCCTCATTTTAAAAAAATCGTAATATTTTGCTTCTGGGAAATTAACATCATATAGATTTGGAATAAAATAGGAGCAACTGTAGCTCCATTGAACCATATGCAACAATTTCAAATGCAGCACTAGCATAAGATGGTGTTACAATAACATCATTAAAAGCTACATCTCTATGTGAGAAATCCTCAGCGCAAACTTAGCTCTAACAGAGAGTTGGCCAAAACATTCATTTAGGTTTTCCCATGACATCTTATGGAAAATTTATTATAATATAAATGAGACTTGGACTGTGCCAAGATTCACCAGTTACAAATCATCTTCTGTGTTGTAGCATCTTTTCCCACTTTGAATAGAAAATACAGTCAAAGATACCAACAAATAACCCCCATTAAGAATATAATGAATAAAGCTTTTATAGCTGTTTAGAAGAGCACACTGAATCTCCTATATTGATTATTCTGTCAATAAAACAGTCTTCAGTACAGAAGTGGTTCAATCACAGATATCCATCTGGTTGGTTAATTGCTGTGAAAGTTATTTATACTAAATAGTACAGTCAAAAATTCTAGTGTATAGTTTAGACTGTGAGTTCCCTGAGGGAAGAGGTTTGTTTTCTTACCCCATTTCAAATATCCCATAACTACATAGAGCCCTGATGCATAGTAAAAGTTCAAAAATATAAAACTGGTTTTCCACACACTAAAGTAATCTGGGATATAGCTATCCCAAGGCCTTTCTCTTTTGTCTTTTTATTTCAAATGAAATTCTGACTTTAAGCAAAATGATATCATTACTTAAGTTTTTAAAAATCTAACATAATAAAACTTTTCTATCTATGTAAGCATCTGTGATAATCCAAGGCCTACATTAGGAGATTATCTATACACATTATATAATGAAATTTTCATGACAATTTATGAGGTGGGTCTTATTACTTTTCATTTTCAGGTGAGAAAACAGAAATGCATATAGCTTAAGCAATAAGTTGCCCAAATTCACATGGTTAGTGTGAATTAGGGGGAATGCAGTCCTCTTCTTTATGATTTAATCATCATGCCTAACAGATGTTTCTAAGAAATATGGCTTCCTTTACTTGATATTTAAAGTACTTTGAATTTTTAAACGGCAAAAATATTGACTTCCCATACTATGAGCTGTACATTTGCCTTGCATCAGTGTTTCCTGGCCTGTTAAAGCATGTTTTTCTTGTTATACTCAGTGGCCTCAATTATCTCATTGTCCAAAGAAAAAACAAAACAAAACTTCTACCATCCTCTAGTTAATCAAGCTCTCTAACTGTTCTAAGAACTACCTGTTCTCATCAAGTTTATTCTTTATGGGTAATCAGTGTAGCTATGAAATTAGAGACAGAAATCAAATTATGAGAAACCAAAGTGAGCATACTTTTAATTATTTATATTTAATATATTTGACTGTATTTACCTATGAAAAACTCCCTGAATAAGCAGGCGAGTAAATTGTTTGTTTCTTCTAAAATATCATGATTCGTGATTCATATCATGATTCATATCCACTGCACCTTTATTCCTATTTTTGAAATGTAATTCTAAAAGGGAAGATGAGTAAAAATGCACAATTCTTAAAAGTCAAACAGATCGTCAGTCCAGGTTCAATGCATGAGACGATGGGGTGCTCAGGGCTGGTGCACTGGGATGACCCAGAGGGATGGGATGGGAGGGAGGTGGGAGGGGGGGTTCACGATGGGGGACACATGTACACTGGTTTTGCCATACATTGACATGAATCATGAATACCAGACCACCTGACCTGCCTCCTGAGAAATCTGTATGCAGGCCAGGAAGCAACAGTTAGAACTGGACATGGAACAACAGACTGGTTTCAAATAGGAAAAGGAGTACGTCAAGGCTCTATATTGTCACCCTGCTTATTTAACTTCTATGCAGAGTACATCATGAGAAACGCTGGGCTGGAAGAAACACAAGTGGGAATCAAGATTGCCGGGAGAAATATCAATAACCTCAGATATGCAGATGACACCACCCTTATGGCAGAAAGTGAAGAGGAACTAAAAGGCCTCTTGATGAAAGTGAAAGTGGAGAGTGAAAAAGTTGGCTTAAAGCTCAACATTCAGAAAATGAAGATCATGGCATCCGGTCCCATCACTTCATGGGAAATAGATGGGGAAACAGTGGAAACAGTGTTAGACTTTTATTTTGGGGGGCTCCAAAATCACTGCAGATGGTGACTGCAGCCATGAAATTAAGACACTCCTTGGAAGAAAAGTTATGACCAACCTAGATAGCATATTCAAAAGCAGAGACATTACTTTGCAGACTAAGGTCCATCTCGTCAAGGCTATGGTTTTTCCTGTGGTTATGTATGGACGTGAGAGTTGGACTGTGAAGAAGGCTGAGTGCTGAAGAATTGATGCTTTTGAACTGTGGTGTTGGAGAAGACTCTTGAGAGTCCCTTGGACTGCAAGGAGATCCAACCAGTCCATTCTAAAGGAGATCAGTCCTAGGTGTTCTTTGGAAGGAATGATGCTAAAGCTGAAACTCCAGTACTTTGGCCACCTCATGCAAAGAGTTGACTCATTGGAAAAGACTCTGATGCTGGGAAGGATTGGGGGCAGGAGGAAAAGGGGACGACTGAGGATGAGATGGCTGGATGGCATCACTGACTCGATGGACGTGAGTCTGAGTGAACTCCGGGAGATGGTGATGAACAGGGAGGCCTGGCGTGCTGCGATTCATGGGGTCTCAAAGAGTCGGACATGACTGATCGACTGAACTGACATGAATCAGCCATGGGTGTACATGTGTTCCCCATCCTGAACCCCCCCCCACCTCCCTCCAATCCCATCCCTCTGGGTCATCCCCGTGCACCAGCCCTGAGCACCCCATGTCATGCATCGAACCTGGACTGACGATCTGTTTGACTTTTAAGAATTATGCATTTTTACTCATCCTCCCTTTTAGAATTATATTTCAAAAATAGGAATAAAGGTGCAGTGGATATGAATCATGATATGAATCACGAATCATGATATTTTAGAATAAACAGACAATTTATTAGCCTGCTTATTCTGGAGATGTACAACATCATGACTACAGCTAGCAATATGGTATTGTGTATTTGAAAGTTGCTGACAGGTTTTTAAAAGTTCTCATCACAAGGGAAAAACGTGTAACTATGTGAGGTGATGGAGGTTAACTAAACTTACTGTGGCAATCATTTCACAATATATACAGATATCAAATCATTATTTTATACATCTTAAGTTTATACACTGTTAATGTCAATTATATCACAATAAAACTAGGAAAAGAAAGATTTACATTAAAAATAATAATAAATTAATTAAAAAATTAAAAAAGGATACTTAGGATGATTTGCCTATTCTCTGAAACAAATTTGTCAGTTTAGGAGTTGGGCATTTTGATTGTTTTCTGGTTTCTTTAAATTTTCCAATTTTTAGTCTAGATTGGGAATTTAGATGCTAAAGAAAAATTACTTCCAAAAAGCAAAGAAATATGCAAAGAGATACTTAAAACAATAAGTATACTCATTTCACACAATTTTCTATTAATATGTTTTTCTAAAGCAATTCTCCATTTGATCATCTTTCACAATTATTTATTTATTTTTTTTAAAATATAATTTATTTTTTTTACTTTACAATTCTGTGTTGGTTTTGGCATACATTGACATGAATCCACCACGGGTTAAGTTCTTGCCACAAAGATACAATTTCTTGAATTTTTGTTGCACTTTGTATTTAAAGAGAAAATTTCTTCTCCAAACTAATTTAGATTTTTTTTTTCTTCTTGGTATTTTCCTGCACTGGCTTTCAGATGCTCCAGTTTGAAAGTTCTGTCATTAAAAAAGTAAGCTCTTTGTATTTGGGAATATTTCAATTTTACACAATTTGAAGCTTTGCTATGTTGCAAATGATTTTTACAAAAAATGCCTGGGTACTTCTTAAAAATTATTTCAAAAATAGTATATTTTGATTGATGAAGGGCTTTTACATATATTATCTTTTTTCAGTTTTCATAACGATTCTATAAGTAAGTTACTAAGCTCATTTCTAAAATGACAACATAGAAGTTGAATAGTGAAGAGTTTTGTCAATATTGTTACTAACTGGCAAAATTACAATGATCATTATTGTAATAAATTAATTCATTAAATCAATAAAACGTTTTGCCCAACACCTATGTAGGTCCTTTGTGATGTGGTAAACAATTTTTCTACTCAGCTACCCTTCTTCATTTTAGTGTAACTAGCATAATGATTGGTGGGACTAAACCTACACTTAGTTACAGGGATTGGAAATCTATGGGCCTTTCCAATCGATGAAGTCCCACCTCCCTTACTAATTCTAGTGCTAGCTTCAGTTAAGGACTCATACCTCTAGTTTATGTCAATCTATAGCCACAATGACTGTCTCAGGAATAAGCTTTTCAGTCATGGTTGAAACCATGTATTTTCATTTGATATTTGAGGATGCGATTCTTGCAATCTTGTTCAACCTAAACAGAAAATCATGTTTCTGTAGCTGATGTCAGCCATTAACAGAAAGACAAGAGCAAGGTGACACTTGAAAAGGTACAGCAGACTAGTTGAAGGTGCTCAAGCAAACTGATGCTGCTGGCTACCATGCTTCTAAAATTGCAAGTCACTTGGGTTAATATCCTCCATTGGTTAAGCCATTTTCCATTGGTTTTCCTTTTACGTATAACTTAAGGACAAAGACACATTCTAATATTATGCTATTTACTCAGTTTTAAAGAAAGTCGCTTTTTCTTATACACAAAAGCAAGTAAAAACATTGTGCAACTGACAGTGAGGAGATTTTTAATTTATAAAGATAAAATGATGTAGCTTTATTGACTTTAACAGTATACCTTGTTATCAGTTTTTCCTTCTGACTCTTTGCAGTTCAACACATGCTAAGCAGCAGTCTTTGCTGAAATAAGATTGTTGTAGGTGCTAATAAAATTCTCAAATGTCCTTTCTGCTCTGATTAAGAAGCAGAAATATGCAAGACCTCAGTTTTTGCCAATTGCTCTCACTGATTACAATTGAAAGTATCTTTGTCTAAAGACGGTTGTGAAACTGAAAATTACCACCCAAAGCTGAGGACACTTATTTGGATTAATAACAAAATGACTAATGAAGACTGGTCAAATATATACATGTTCACATTTAGAAGAAAATCCATAAAGGAGCTTTGCTGAGTTGAATAAAAATGAATAAGTGAAGTATTCAGCTGAGCCCATAACCCACCTCACAAGGAGGCTAAAAGCAGCCAAATAAAAGCAGAAGTGACTTGTGCTTGGAATGGAGCCCCTGATTTCTATCAACATAAGCTTGGTACCTAAAAATCTCAGAATGTCAGAAGACAGGGTAGAATTTGAATCTTTAAATTAAAATGTAACATGGAAACTCCAATGGGAATTTGCTGTGTGACTCGGGGAACTCAAACAGGGCCTCGGTGACAGGCTGAAGGGTGATGAGGAGGAAGATGGGAGGGAGGTTCAGGAGGGAGGGGACATGGGTGTACCTATGGCTGATTCCTGTTGATGTATGACAGAAAATCACAACATTTTGGAAAGCAAATATCTTTCAATTGTTTTTTAAATAAAAACAAAAATGTAATAGGTTTTTAAGAATCAAATGAACCAATGCCAAATCTAAGCAATGATGCATATGTAACTCAGCATGTAATGAAAAAAAAGAAAACATGATACGCTGATAAGGTAAGGTTTGAGATACCTTAGAAGATATATACATGTAAGATATGTACGTGAGTTCAGACAACAATGTAATTTAACAACTTCAGTTCCATTCCCCCCGCCCCCGCTTAGCTTCTCATGACTATTTTAATATGTAGAACTACATTTTATATACCAAGTCTTTTCATTCTATTCCTCAATCATTCTGTAATAAGCATCTGTTATCTGAAGTGTGCCATTCCCCTTGACCCATGAAGTTTTAGGCTGGGGTTGCTTTGGATCAGATAGGATAGAAGTTATGGAGTGAATGTGCGGAGGGTACTATATTATCAATATCTCCAGAGGTGCCTATGTAGTATTTTTTCCAGCAATTTTTCTTCATAGAGTACAACTCACTTTTTAAATGTCTAGATCTTTGAATTAAGATAATTGTACACAATTATATAACCACAACAAACAAAATACAGAATATTCCACCACCCCTCCCCCCAAATTCCCTAAAGCGTCCCCTTTTTAGTCAGTTCCTCATCGCCACATCTAAGCAGCAAGTCACTGATCTATTTTCTGTTCTTACAGTTTTACTCCTCCAAAAATTCATATAAATGGCCACACACAGTAACCTTTTGATTCTGGATTTAACTTATTTGAGATCCATCTATGTCACTGCATGCATGAGTAGTCTATTTGTTTTGAATGCTATATATAGTTCAAATAGTTCAAACATATTCCACTGTATTGAGATACTACCTTTTAAGTAGTAGCATTTGGCTTATTTCAAGTTTTTGTTGACTATAAATAGAACTACTATACACATTAGATTTCATCATATATATGTTTTTGTATGAATATACATTTTTAATTCTATTAAGTAAATATCTCAGAATGGAATTTCTTGGAAGCATAGTAAGCATGTGCTTAACTGTATAAAGAAATAGTTTTGGAGAAGAACTGTACCATTTTTCTTTTATACGAGAGTTCAGATCTATGCATCCTTGTCAATATTTGTCTTGTCAGTTTTGTCTTTTGTTTTCATTTGTGCTTTGCCATTTTCTAATATATATGTAGTATATTTTCATGTGCTTATTTGCTCTCTGTATAGCTTCTTCGAACTAGGTAATCAAAATTTTTTCTTTGCTTTTATGTTATTGAGCAGTTTGTTTTCCTGTTACTGAGTTTTGAGAGTTCTTTTCATACAAATACTTTGTCAGTTATTTGATTTGCAAATATTTCTCCCAATCTGTTGCATTTCCTTTATTTTTCTTAACACTGTCCTTCAAAAATTAGAAATTTTAATTTTGATATTTATCAACTTATTTATTATGATTTTTAAAAGATACTGTCCCATAGTTGTTTTCTCTTCTATTTATATTTTTATTTTTGGACACATCAAGCAGCTTGCAATATCTTTGTTCCCCAACCAGGGACTGAAATTGGATCCCCCAGCAGTGGAAGTGGGGAGTCCTAACAACTGGACTGTCAGGGACGCTGGAAAATTTGAATATGCCTAGGTTAGAAAACAATGGACCTGAATCCTTATTCTGCACTAAAATCTATAACTACAAAAATGACCAAAAATGGGAAAAATCTTTGTGAACTTGGGCTAGGTAAATGTTCTTTGATAATCAAAATCATATAGCCTCCAACCTCTTACATTCTAACATATCACTGAGTAGGTACTTGCTTGTTTCATTACGACACACTAACTATAGTTTTTTATTTGTTTTAAAATGCAAATATATCTGACAAATGTACATTTAAGCAGCTGAGTTAATTTATACTTTATCATACAGAGGACTCTAAGGTAAATTTATGAGAGATGGCAGGGACACGGAGATGATAAACTGCCTATGTTATAATTTGACTCTAAGTGAAGCATGTTTTCAATCTATATATACATAGCATACTTAGATACACTGTAAATTCAAGTAGAGTTCTGACACTTTCATAGCATGGAGTATATTAATAAATGTTAAGACCTTTATTGTGCTAGACAATACTGCATTCACCTAAAGAATATATTTCTTAAAACATGTTTAAATATAAAATCTAAAAGTAAAATAAAACTCATATATTTTAAGAGAGTTTGCTTCTAGTGAGCTTAAACAAAAACATGAATATCAAATTATAATTTGTACCAAACCTTTGAGAAACAGATAATTTAGCAATCAAAATTAAAAATCAAATGTGAAGAGTTGTGGACTCTATAGATGTATGAACATTTGTTGACTGAGGAAATAAATTATACAAAAAGTAGTTTACCAGTGAGAGTTTTCCTGAGCAACTGAAACCTGTAAAGTTCTAACAATTAAACTTTTGGATAAAAATGGGACAAATGTCTTCTACTTGCTTACTTGAAAAAGTATATTTTCTGAAAAAAGTAATAAATGAGCCAATTTTCTTTAGTATTTTTTTATGCTTTGCTTCTAGGTAAGGTTACTCGGAGGACTTTTTTAAGGCTTCTATTTATAAGCTCTTCTTAGCAACACAAATTAAAAGTTGACATTTCAAAAAAATTAAAGGCTAAATAAGTTGTAATATTTGCTTTATTTTCTACTTTTAGTGTCAATGTTTGTTGTGTTAAAATATTTTTGCAATATTTTTTTATCTGATTACCTCAATGAATGATTTTGGACAATAACAGTATGTTAGATAAGCTAATGCCCTCCCTTCCAAGGTGTACATATTTTAATTTCCCAAACCTGTGGCTATGTTCTGTGGCAACATAGTGGCAAACTGGATATTGCAGATGTAAATAAGTGAAAGACTCTGGTGTGGGGGATTACTCAGGAGAATCCACTGTAATGCCAAAGGTACATGTAGTTCAGTAAACATGAAGCCAAACATACTCTTTTCTATCATCATAATAAAATGCATATTGATAATACTTCTGGGGTTAAATGCAAATAAACTAATAAATTCTATATTTGCCTATTTGTTCTATTATCAGAGTTGCTACTTAGGTCATGCATAAGACTTCAGTAGGTTTCATTGCAGAAAAGGATGAAGTAATCTCCTGCTATTCTATAGATAAGTAACATTCACTGCATGAATTCTGTGAGTACTGCATAGTAAAGGCTTTACTATATAACACTGCACTATAAAAAGCAAAAAATCAAGAGGATGTAGAACTTTACCATGATATTTTTTGCTTTATTAAACCTAGATTCCTTGATGAAAAGCCTGATATGGCAGGTCTAAAATAAATTAAAAGGTTTTCAATATGTGCAGTCTTAGAATTCCTTTGTGTTGGCTATAAAATGGATAAGGTATCAAAACAATCAGCTTCCGTTTAGGTGGAAAGTAAGGAGTCACCCATCCTCTCTCCACCTCCTCCATCCTCCAAACTCCAGATTCCTCATAGCAACCTCCAGTCACTACTTTTTTATGCCACCTTGAGACACATTCACATGACTAATACCCCAGTGCTAGCATTCTCCTCACTGCTGATGTAGGGACACAGGCATTTGACCCTGCACAGGCCACAGTCCTACCCACGCTTGGTAATGAAATTCACTCTAGTGCAGACACTCTCAGCCGGTGTTCCTGAAGCTGAACTACCAAGTCAGAGTGGCTATGTCTGGAGTGTCCTTGTCAAGGACCCTTCCAGAATAAAAATCAGTCCTTATGAAAGCCCCCCTTTTACTAAGCTGGCCCCCAATTATTCATGTCCCTGGAATTCACATTATTTGTGGTCCTTCCCCTATTAAATTGAGGGTAGCTCTGTGTCAGTAATGGCAAATGGCAGAAACAATGTGTGTGACTCCCAAGGCTAGTTCATATAAATAAAAGCAACCTCTGCCTTTTTCTCTTGGACAGCTTGTTCTGGGAGAAGCTAGTCACCCTGCCATGATGACTTTTAAGAGCCCCTTGTAGAGGACCAAGCAGAGAGAAATAAAGACCTCAGAGTTGAAGTATCTCAGGGAAAAGGTCAAAGTAAAGGTGGTGGCTATACAACGGATGCTAGATAGTCTTGCTAAAGTATCCCCAAAAAACTGAGAGAAAAAGAATTATAAGATAAAGGCAAATAAAACAGTTTTTAAAAAATGTTTTAAGTGTCAAACTAAGTTTCAAGTGCCAAAGAAACTATTACACTAAAAACTCGATAGAGATTCATGTAGGCTTAACATACTCTTGAGTCACTATTTTTCTTTAATCAATAAGTAGTCTGAGAACACTATACTGCTTCCCAAGGAGGATGTATTCCACAATATCTACTACAGATATGGCAAACAAGAGAAAGGAGATGGAAAAAACTCACATAAATTGCAGTTAAATGTCATGGAGTGAAATGAGCATAGGCATTCATTACAGAAAGCAGGATTAGAGTCTAGCAATGGACCATCAGCCACCCCCAGGATAGGATGCTCTCACCTACATTTTTATTAAAAACAAACAAACAAACAAACATGAATTCCTATATGTGCTAAGGTCCAGGTATTAAGTCAAGGAGTTATAATTATTAATATGCACCCTTGTTGTAAGTAGAGATTCTTTCTGTGTTAAACACAAGCAGCCTTGCTCAAAGCAATTATTTGCTACAGTTTCAAATTGCCTTAGAGTGACTGCATTTAAGCATAATGGTAGTTTAATTAATTTAATCACTGATTGATCTGTATCTCTGGCAGGGTGGCAAAATAGATATTTTTATAAAACTAAATATGTTAAAAAATTGAAAGTTTATTAAATGTGTTCAGGTTATACCAAATCAGGACATATTTCTTTCATGGTTATGACCAGTCTAGAATAATTCATATTTGGATGGAATAGTTGCCTTAATTAAGGCAATGCTTTTTATTCTGGAAAAGTAGGAATAGGGAAAAAAAGGCCATCAAATAAAAATTTTACAGTTTCTAGTTTCCTTTTTGCCATTTCCTTTGGGTATATATTTATATTTATATATTCAAAATACTGTCCCTCTTGACTTAACACTTTCCCTCCAAAGAGAAAGGTCAAAGACAAGGTTTCCTCAAGATGTCTTTTTTCTCCATCTCAGTCTTAAAGTTTATCTTTATACATATTTTTACACTACTTCCCTCTAAACATTCTGTAATGCTCAAACAGGCCTTTTGTTAGAGTCTGGAACTAAGTTTACCATAAATTTAAAGTATAGAAAACCATTATATTAGTATGTCTGTTCACAGATCATTTTTCTCATTTAACCAACATATGAATTTAGAGAGGACCCACATCCAACCCACAGTAAAGTTGAATTATCTTTATAAGACCATAAAACTTCAAGTTTAAAAACATACTTTTCAATTTTTCATTAAGAGGTAAATTTTAATAGATATGTTATAAGATACTAGCTTTTTCACAAATATCAGGAAATACATAGTATATTGAGGAAAATGGTATTTTATTCATTAATTCAAGTCTCTATATGAGTTACTTATAACTTCAGGTCTCAACTTAAACATCATTTCCATAGAGAAGACTTTAATCTCTCATTTGGTTTAGTTTCCTTGCTTTATAATCTCATATCAACCTCCTCTGTTGTATTACAGATTTTCTTCAACTTGTAATGATGTTATATCCTGATAAATCTATTGAAGGTTAAGAATGCTGAGTCAAAAATATATTTATTTATTTATTTTTTAATATATTTAATACATCTAATCTACTAAACAGCAAAGCTTAGCAGAGCCTATCTTAAACATTCTCAGAGCAATCACATTAACTACAGTTGGGAAAGATCATCTAACACCAAGCCTATTTTATAATAAAATATTGAATATCTCATATCACTTATTGAATACTGTACTGAAAGTGAAAAACAGAATGGCTGAATGGGTACAGAATATGTGTATCAGTTGTTTTCATGGCTGACTGAGAGGTGAGGCTCCTACTGCTATTAATCATCACCAGAGAACATTGTACCATATATTACTAACCTGAGGAAAGCTCAAAATTTGAAGTTCAGTTTCTACTGAATGTGTATCACTTTTGCACCACTATTAAGTCAAAAAAATTATAAGCTGAAACATAGAAAATCCAGAACCATCTGTAGTATCATTGCTTTCATACTGATTGACTTTCACACTCACCTATATCCATCCAGAGACAGAGATGACAAATGTTTTTGTTCATCACTCTATCCCTTGTTTCTAGGGTAGCAGGAAGCATGTAGTATGTGCTTGTTAAAAATGTAATATTCAAATGAGAGATAATTATTACTATTACAATGGAATTTTAAAATAAGTACAATGCATGAGTGCATGCTAAGTTGCTTCAGTCGTGTCTGTGTGTGACCCTATGGACTGTAGCCCACCAGGCTCCTCTGTCCATGGGATTCTCCAGGTAGCAGTACTGGAGTGCGTTGCCATGCCCTTCTCCATAAATACAATAGCGTAGGTGATGTCAGGGAGTAGACTTCAGAATGAGATTTGATTTGCTGAGCAGACAAGCAACGTCAGGCAGGTATAATAGCGTGTAAACAAATGGAGGTTTGCAATCACAGCTAACTGTGGCACTGCAAGGAGGAGAATATGGCTGAGGTAGAGAGTGCCAGGATATCATTTTAGTTAACGGGAACTGGTTTTTGAAAAGCCTCCTATACCACCTGAGGAGTTTTCATTTATGTCTTAGGATGCATTGAACAATTGCAGTCAGGAGAGTAACAGGATTCATTTTTATGTGAGGGAACGCAGACCTGCAGTGGATTTAACAGTAGGCATTGGCAACTGCTGTTGTTACACTCAATGTCCAAACATCATTTGGCACACAAAATATGCGGACTGTGGAGTCAAACCTGTTATATCTCTCTAGTGAGTTACACACACATAAACTAAAGAACATAAATTCATAATACTCCTGGAGCTCAAAATCACTCCTAGTTTCTTTGGTATTTCATCTAGGGTGCTTTGTTAATTTACAATTTTACAATACTTTGCATATTGGAATTGCAAATTCAAGCCCATAAAATTCTTATGGCATGTAGTGTGACTCTACCCATTGATCTGATTCATCTGACCTTCCCAGAACTAAAACTTCTCTTTATATGATTATCACAGAGATTTTAAAATAGTATATTGCACCTGGAAGTAAGCACTCTTTAGGTACTTAGCTTCTAAGTAAGTAACAAGGTAATCAGAAGGTTAAGTTTCATCCTTGTTAACAAAATTGATATTTTTGTAGTAAAATACTCCCTAAAATACTTTCATTTTCACCCTGGCACACTAATAAGAAATAAAAAAAATAAGCCATATGCAGAAAATTATAGCATATCTTCATTGTTTTTTGTGATAGCACTAAAATTAAAATGAATTTCACATTTAATTACCTGAAGAGGATGGGGAATTACACCAGCTTGCTATTACAGTCTAATTTAATCATGAGATATTTATCAGATATACACAAGTCCTTCTAAGTATTATAGTGTCACAATGAAGAAAATCACATTGTCTTTGTCATAAAAGAGGCGAAAGGGAAAAGATGATTACAATAAATGTGGCAACTATTGTAACAGGCGAATACAGAAATTGGCACAAAGCCTCTTATTTTAGAAAATGTCTCATGAGAATCAGCACCTATATCAGGGTACCAGGCTAAGGCCATGAACAGGAATTCATCAGACAGAGCCTAAGTAAAGAAAAATAGCCATGGAGTTATGGAGATGGGAAAATGAATGCAAAGAGAAGGACAAAGTGTGTGTGTGTGCACATGTATGTGTGTGCATGTGTGTGTGTAAATGTTGGGATGGGGTCTGGAAGGAGAAGTCATAGGAAAGTACCAAAAGAGGAGAGTGAAAACTTCGGTTAGAACCAGGTCATGAAGACTCTTGGATCCCTTGCTTCAGGACATTCCTAGAAAGAATGATTGAGCATTCAGGAGGCTGATAAACAACAAGACTTGAGATAAGTTTTAATGATAGATTTTTTTAATATGAAGGTTATTGGAGGGGGTAGAAGTAAAAATGATTTTGTGATCAAGCTCAAATAACTAGATTGGTGAGATGCTACAATTGAAGACCTCAGAGAATACATTTTCAAGACTAGATGAAATGGGATAATAAGAAAGACTTCAGAGATCAACAAGGTTTACCAATTCTTATTCACATTCTTAGGTCTGTTCTATACACAAAAGATCTTACTGAAGTTGAGCAAGCAGTGATGACTTAAATGCATAGCCTGAGCCTAGAAAATAGGCAATCTGTTTTAAGTCCTACTTTGTGAAGAAATGAAGAATGTATAAGCAAGCAAATCTGAGGTGGAGAAACTTTGGTAAGTCTTGTAGATATTGTCATGGGACAAAATTAGTGTATCAGACACAAATGATACCTTCTCTTGTGAAGTGAAGTGAAGTCACTCAGTCGTGTCCGACTCTTTGCAACCCCATAGACTGCAGCCTGCCAGGCTCCTCTGTCCATGGGATTTTCTAGGCAATAGTACTGGAGTGGATTGCCATTTCCTTCTCCAGGGGATCTTCCCAACCCAGGGCTCAAACCCAGGTCTCCCGCATTGTAGACAGAGGCTTTACCGTCTGAGCCAGAACTGCCAAAATCCACAGAGCAAGAATAACATTAATATACACTTGGCCCACAGAATCCACATGGAAATGGTTCCAGACCTCCATGGATACCAAAATCCTGGGATGTTTAAACTGCTTTTGTAAAATGACATAGTACAGTCTGTCCTCCATATACCAAGTTCTAAATCCATGCATCCAACAGACTGCATATAAAATGCAGAATCTGTGGATATGGAGCACAGACTACAGATGGTGATTTTATTTCCAGATTAGGCAGAAAGTTAAATAATATTTGTTTGGACAGTTTGATTAATCTGTTATATTAATTAATTAGCATTCTCTCTGACATTTGGCATTTGCAACTAAACCTTCTTCTCAGTGTTGTAAAAAGTACATAATAGGTGCTCAATAAATATTTATGAAAGGAATGAACATGTAAGTGGATGCATTGATTTCAAATAGTTTCTGCAAGCTGTAATAAATTCAAAACATAAAGATTATTATTTAATGCCACCTACACTTATGTTATTTATATTTAAAATGACTCAACCATTTCACTTGATATTAATGGCATAGTTGACTAAAACCACATGTTATACTTACTGGTTGTTGAATTCAGCTCCCACCTTGGAGTTCTCAAGAATTATTGTGATTGATATGCTGATGGGGAGACTGACATACCCTCTGTGAGTCTAGTATTATTTAATCTGTGTTACAATCTGTTAGTTGCTCAGTCATGTCCAATTCTTTGCAACCCCAGGATCTGTAGCCTGCCAGGCTCCTCTATCCATGGAATTCTCCAGGCAAGAATACTGAGGTGGGTAGACATTCCCTTCTCCAGGGGATCTTCCCAACCCAGGGATCAAACCCAGGTCTCATGCACTGCAGGCAAATTCTTTACCATCTGAGCCACCGGGAAAGCCCCTAATAAATCTCAAAGAGGGTATACATTTTCTTTAAAGAATCAAATCAATCCAGATGTTATGACTGTGTGAAAACTCATAGCAATCCTCTCACACATGGAGGGCTGGGTTTGTTTCAAACAAACAAAACTCTTTAATTATTGGGGTCTTTGATGTCACAATACATATAACTTGATAACCATCAGTTCAATTCCGTTCAGTTCAGTCACTCAGTCGCGTCCAACTCTTTGCGACCCCATGAATCGCAGCACACCAGGCCTCCCTGTCTATCACCAACTCCCAGAGTTCACTCAGACTCACGTCCATCGAGTCCGTGATGCCATCCAGCCATCTCATCCTTGGTCGTCCCCTTCTCCTCCTGCCCCCAATCCCTCCCAGCATCAGAGTCTTTTCCAATGAGTCAACTCTTTGCATGAGGTGGCCAAAGTACTGGAGTTTCAGCTTCAGCATCATTCCTTCCAAAGAAATCCCAGGGTTGATCTCCTTCAGAATGGACTGGTTGGATCTCCTTGCAATCCAAGGGACTCTCAAGAGTCTTCTCCAACACCACAGTTCAAAAGCATCAATTC
The DNA here is from genome assembly GCF_014754425.2 of Oryx dammah. Lineage (NCBI taxonomy): Eukaryota > Metazoa > Chordata > Mammalia > Artiodactyla > Bovidae > Oryx > Oryx dammah. The sequence continues at coordinate 19,898,465 of NW_024070199.1, forward strand.
TTCAGCACTCAGCTTTCTTCACAGTCCAACTCTCACATCCATACATGACTACTGGAAAAACCATAGCCTTGACTAGATGGACCTTTGTTGGCAAAGTAATGTCTCTGCTTGATAACCATAAGAGGCTGTAAAATGTGAAATGTAGTAGAAAGAAAATAAAAGGACAAATAAGCATTGGCCACTCAAGGAAACCTAAATTTGCTTGCATCTTGGCCTGACCACTTACCAGATTATTATTCAATATGTTCTTTTGTTCATTCATTCAACAAGTACTTCCTAAATGTCAACTATGTGCCAAGCACTGTCTAGGCTCTGACATGCAGCACCAAATCAAACATATTCTCTGTCCTCAAGGACACAACATTCTTGTGGGAGAAATAGACCATAATTTAAGAATAATTTCATAAAATACCTATTGCCATGAATAAAAACATAATATGACAGACATTAATGCATGTGGTGGAGGAAACTGTATAGAAAACTAGACATTCAGCACATGAGGCAATACCATTGTGTCTATATAAGAGTGCATTTTCTTCAAGCCTAAGCTGTTACCATTTTGAGATAAAATCAGAATGATGTGAAGTCAATTAAACAAAGTAAACAAGTTTCTTTCTCTGTAAAGTTGAGATTATAATATAAACTCGGTGAACCAGTTCTACAGATTAAGAAGAACAGAATATGCTATGTGAGTCTTGTGGAGACTGACATATTTTAGGATCTTAAAAAAGTACCATCATCTTAAGTTGATGCTCACAATAGTGGTTGATGACAGTAGCACAATTAGTCAGTATTTAAAAACAGTAGATCTTAAAAAAAGGTGTTTTTCCTGGAAGAAGTAGTTCAGAGAACTTTATTTGGAGTCTGTGTCTAGAACTGTGGTCTTTTCCAGAGTTTGTCTACCTGTCTGGAATCTTACCAGACTTGCTGGTCTCAAAATGGAACTTACCTTCTTAATCATGGTCTCATACCCTGAACTGACCTGATTGACTACACATGTAATAATTTCGTCCTGCCAAACTCTGAATTGGCCTGCCTCTGTTGAATGGGATTTATGTTATAGAATTATCCTTATTATTGAACCCTGTATCTTTAGTGCCTCCAACGACTCACTGGCCTCTTACTGGCAAACTTTAAATACAGAGTGTCTCCTTTTTATCTTCAGTTCATTTTGCTGTCTATCATGTTTTCAAGCACAGAGGGGAGCCTCCAGTGTTGAGAGAGCACATGTCTGAGATTACATAAATGTCCAATAAAATGGAAAAGCTAAGAAAATTATGGGAACCCTGGATAGGAAAATGGAAGGTAAAGTACAGTCCAGTGATTCAAAACTGCATATGCTTGCCCTACACAGTATGCAATCATAATGAAATTACATTTAAACCAGATGTGTGAAGAGTTTTAATATAATTAGGAACATCAAAGGAAGGTCATCCTGGTTAATTGTAACATTTCTCTTTTTTAATAAGTTGTTGGTATTCAGTTTTCGAGTCTGCGCTGAATTATTCAGGACAAGAGTGAATAAGTTCTGCCAGGAGCAGGCTTCCACAGTAGAAAGTGTCCCTCTGTCCCTGAAAGTGCACTCTTTGCTTATAAATCAGGCATAAGTTTTTAATAATATAATTCTAAGGAATGCCAGATTAGTAGTTTACCTTCCATGGTGAAGTTTCAGGGCTTAAGATCTAACTCTAGACTAGGCTCTTTTATTTTTAGGTAGACTAAGCCTGAAAAGGGCTTCCCTGGTGGCTCAGAGGATAAAGCATCTGCCGGCAATGTGGGAGACCTGGGTTCAGTCTCTGGGTCAGGAAGATCCCCTGGAGAAAGAAATGGCAACCCACTCCAGTACTCTTGCCTGGAAAATGCCGTGAACAGAGGATCAGTCAATGGGATCGCACAGAGTTGTACACAACTGAGCAACTTCACTTCTTATGAAGTCTAAAAATGTCTTGTCCCAATGAAATCCACATAAGGCAGTGTCTACTTAGTTTTTGACAAAGGCAAACAATGACTCCCTCTGTCTTCTTCATTATTTCTTATGTCCTGCTCTAAGAACAGTGCCTAGCATCTAATGGAAATAACCTAAATATCCAATGACAGATGAAAAGATAAAAATGTATTACACACATACCATAGAATATTACTCATCATAAAAAGGAACAAAATTAGGTCATTTTTAGATGTGGATGGACCTAGAGTCTGTCATACAGTATGGAGTAAGTCAGAAAGAGAAAAACAAATATCATATATTAATGCATATGTGTGGAATCTAGAAAAATGGTATGTGATCAGCCATGTTCAACTCTTTGCAACCCCAAGGGCTGTAGCCTGCCAGGCTCCTCTGTCCATGGGGCTATCATGGCAAGACTACTGGAGTGCATGGCCATATCTTTCTCCAGGGGATCTTTCTCACCAAGGGATCGATCCCAGGTCTCTCATGTCTCCTGCATTTGGAGAAGAGTTCTTACCACTAGTGCCACCTGGGAAGCCCAAGAAAAATGGTACAGATGCACCTATTTCCAGGGTAGGGATAGAGACACAGACATAGAGATCAAATATGTGGACACAGAGGGGAAAGAGAATGGTGGGACGAAATAGAAGATTGGGATTGATATATACATACATACATATATATATATATACATATATATATATACACACACACACATATATATATATACACACATATAGATATATACACACACACTACCATATGTAAGTAGATGGCTACTGAGAACCTGCTATATGGCACAGGAAGCTCAGCTCGGTGCTGTGATGACCTAGATGGGTGGTATCAGGGCGGGAAAGGAGTTTCAAAAGAGAGGCGCTATACATATAGCTGATTCACTTCATTGTACAGCAGAAACTAACACAACACTGTAAAGCAATTATCAGTTCAGTTCCATTCAGTCGCTCAGTCATGTCCGACTCTTTGCGACCCCATGAATCGCAGCACACCAGGCCTCCCTGTTCATCACCATCTCCCGGAGTTCACTCAGACTCACGTCCATCGAGTCCGTGATGTCATCCAGCCATCTCATCCTTGGTCGTACCCTTCTCCTCCTGCCCCCAATCCCTCCCAGCATCAGAGTCTTTTCCAATGAGTCAACTCTTTGCATGAGGTGGCCAAAGTACTGGAGTTTCAGCTTCAGCATCATTACCTCCAAAGAAATCCCAGGGTTGATCTCCTTCAGAATGGACTGGTTGGATCTCCTTGCAATCCAAGGGACTCTCAAGAGTCTTCTCCAACACCACAGTTCAAAAGCATCAATTCTTCGGTGCTCAGCCTTCTTCACAGTCCAACTCTCACATCCATACATGACCACAGGAAAAACCATAGCCTTGACTAGCCGGACCTTTGTTGGCAAAGTAATGTCTCTGCTTTTGAATATACTATCTAGGTTGGTCATAACTTTTCCTCCAAGGAGTAAGCGTCTTTTAATTTCATGGCTGCAGTCACCAGCTGCAGTGATTTTGGAGCCCAAAAAAATAAAGTCTGATACTGTTTCCACTGTTTCCCCATCTATTTCCCATGAAGTGATGGGACCGGATGCCATGATGTTCGTTTTCTGAATGTTGAGCTTTAAGCCAACTTTTTCACTCTTCTCTTTCACTTTCATCAAGAGGCTTTTTAGCTCCTCTTCACTTTCTGCCATAAGGGTGGTGTCATCTGCATATCTGAGGTTATTGAGATTTCTCCCAGCAATCTTGATTCCAGCTTGTGTTTCTTCCAGTCTAGCGTTTCTCATGATGTACTCTGCATAGAAGTTAAATAAGCAGAGTGACAATATAGAGCCTTGACGTACCCCTTTTCCTATTTGGAACAAGTCTGCTGTTCCATGTCCAGTTCTAACTGTTGCTTCCTGATCTGCATACAGATTTCTCAAGAGGCAGGTTAGGTGGTCTAGTATTCCCATCTCTTGAAGAATTTTCCACAGTTCATTGTGATCCACACAGTCAAAGGCTTTGGCATAGTCAATAAAGCAGAAATAGATGTTTTTCTGGAACTTTCTTTTTCCATGATCCAGCAGATGTTGGCAATTTGATCTCTTGTTCCTCTGCCTTTTCTAAAACCAGCTTGAACATCAGGGAGTTCATGGTTCACGTATTGCTGAAGTCTGGCTTGGAGAATTTTGAGCATTACTTTACTAGCATGTGAGATGAGTGCAATTGTGCGGTAGTTTGAGCATTCTTTGGCATTGCCTTTCTTTGGGATTGGAATGAAAACTGACCTTTTCCAGACTTGTGGCCACTGCTGAGTTTTCCAAATTTGCTGGCATATTGAGTGAAGCACTTCCACAGCATCATCTTTCAGGATTTGAAACAGCTCAACTGGAATTCCATCGCTTCCACTAGCTTTGTTCATAGTGATGCTTTCTAAGGCCCACTTGACTTCACATTCCAAGATGTCTGATCAGTGGAGAAATAAATCCAGAAAGAATGAAGGGATGGAGCCAAAGCAAAAGAAATACCCAGTTGTGGATGTGACTGGTGATAGAAGCAAGATCCGATGCTGTAAAGAGCAATATTGCATAGGAACCTGGAATGTCAGGTCCATCAATCAAGGCAAATTGGAAGTGGTCAAACAAGAGATGGCAAGGGTGAACATCGACATTTTAGGAATCAGCAAACTAAAATGGACTGGAATGTGTGAATTTAACTCAGATGACCATTACATCTACTACTGCGGGCAGGAATCCCTAAGAAGAAATGGAGTAGCCATCATGGTCAACAAAAGAGTTCGAAATGCAGTACTTGGATGCAATCTCAAAAATGACAGAATGATCTCTGTTCGTCTCCAAGGCAAACCATTCAATATCACAGTTATCCAAATCTATGCCCCAACCAGTAACGCTGAAGAAACTGAAGTTGAATGGTTTTATGAAGACCTACAAGATCTTTTAGAACTAACACCCAAAAAAGATGTCCTTTTTATTATAGGGGACTGGAATGCAAAAGTAGGAAGTCAAGAAACACCTGGAGTAACAGGCAAATTTGGCCTTGGAATGCAGAGTGAAGCAGGGCAAAGACTAATAGAGTTTTGCCAAGAAAATGCACTGGTCATAGCAAACACCCTCTTCCAACAACACAAGAGAAGACTCTACACATGGACATCACCAGATGGTCAACACCGAAATCAGATTGATTATATTCTTGCAGCCAAAGATGGAGAAGCTCTATAAAGTCAACAAAAACAAGACCGAGAGCTGACTATGGCTCCGATCATGAACTCCTTATTGCCAAATTCAGACTGAAATTGAAGAAAGTAGGGAAAACCGCTAGACCATTCAGGTATGACCTAAATCAAATCCCTTATGATTATACAGTGGAAGTGAGAAATTGATTTAAGGGTCTAGATCTGATAGACAGAGTGCCTGATGAACTATGGAATGAGGTTTGTGACATTGTACAGGAGACAGGGATCAAGACCATCCCCATGGAAAAGAAATGCAAAAAAGCAAAATGGCTGTCTGGGGAGGACTTACAAATAGCTGTGAAAAGAAGAGAGGTGAAAAGCAAAGGAGGAAAGGAAAGATATAAGTATCTGAATTCAGAGTTCCAAAGAATAGCAAGAAGAGATAAGAAAGCCTTCTTCAGCGATCAATGCAAAGAAATAGAGGAAAACAACAGAATGGGAAAGACTAGAGATCTCTTCAAGAAAATTAGAGATACCAAGGGAACATTTCATGCAAAGATGGGCTCGATAAAGGACAGAAATGGTCTGGACCTAACAGAAGCGGAAGATATTAAGATGAGGTGGCAAGAATACACGGAAGAATTGTACAAAAAAAAAAAAAAAGCAATTATACTCCAATAAAAAATAATAAAAGGCAATCAGAATGTGAATGTATTCTTGTGGAGTAAGGGCTGTTAGAATATAACATAAATAGTAATGGAATTCAGTCAATGTTGTCATGCAAACCTAGAGGATTTTAGTGACTACTACAGCATATTTTTTTTCTACCTGTTATCTATCCCTTTAAAAAACAAAACAACAACAACAAGAAAATGCCTTTCAATTTGTTTAGAAATGGTCCTAAATATTGTCTTCATCTTCTATATATTGATACATACAATATGTATGTGAAAAAGTTATTCTAAAATTTGGAAGAAATAAAATCACTGATCTAAGTTACACAAAACTAAGTATAACATTTTCAAATTGGATAGCACCTTTCACATCCTTTACTTGGATTCTCCCCTCGACCCAGCACCTCCCACGGGTATTCATGCCCTTTTGTTTTAATTTCAAATTCTCTAGTCTTGTTATGCTTGCTGATAAATCATAGTCAGAATTATTCTTCAAAATACCTGGGAGGTAAATAAAGATACTATTTTACAGTTGGGCCTGAGAAGGAAGAGATGCCATCTTTAGATTCAAAATTAACATTTATTGTCATGAATTTCAGGCTACAAAAATGATCATGAATAGAGAAAATGGAAATAAAAAAACTAAATATTTTGATACACCTTATTTGGCTCAGGTAGAAAAAAACATTGTTCATAAATGACTTTTTCTGGATGGCAAATATAGTTTGAGAGTGGCTGTGGCCAACTTATATTTGCATGTCATATAACAGACCTAAGAGGTATCTTATAGATTTTTGTTCTTGCTTAGTCACTCAGTTGTGTCCAACTCTTAGCAACTCCATGGACTGTTGCCCACCAGTCTGCTCTGTCCATGAGGATTCTCCAGGCAAGAATACTGAAGTAGGTTGCCATGCCCTCCTCCAGGGAATCTTCCTAACCCAGGTATGGAACCCAGGTCTCCCTCATTACAGGCAGATTCTTTACTGTTTGAGCCACCAGGGAAGCCCAAGAATACTGGTGAAAGTGAAAGTCACTCAGTTGTGTCTGACTCTTTGCTATTCCTGGAGTGGGTAGTTTATCCCTTCTCCAGGGGATCTTCCTGACCTACAAATCGAACTGGGGTCTCTTGAATTGCAGGCAGATTCTTTACCAGTGTAGATTATTGGATAATGTTAAATAAAGAAAGCAAGATACAGAGAAATATATACATTGTAGAAGCATTTCTATGAAGATTTTAAGGCATGAAAAATTTAAAGATATTCGGTTTTTATGGACATCTACGTGTGATAAACCTGTTTTAAATAGTCAAAGGAATGATAAAAAATAATAAAAAACAAAATCAAGAAACCAGCTACTTCTTGAATGGGAAACAGAAGAAGCAGAGATTGACTGAGGAGCCTCCTGGAAGAATATTATTCTTACCTTAGACAAGTTTAGGTTCAACAGAGATGGTAAGGGAGTGCTGAATTCACCGCCTCCCAAAAACACTCTGTATCACTGATCCTGTTCACAGCGCCAATTGTCTCGCTGTATCTCACTGTGCCCACTGTTCCCTGAACCCACAGCAGGCAAGGAGCAAGCTAAGAGGCTGGAAGAAAATGCCAGGAACCCTAGGAACTGCAAATGGGTTTAATCTCTCCTGGCTGGCGCAGCAGCAGAAGCACCAGACATTACAGAAAGCATACACAACCCTTCAGGGCTTTACCAGGTGAAGCTGTTATGGCATGCCACACAAAGCAGCCGTGGCCAAGCAAGTACCTCCTCACCAGGCCTAAGTGATCTCAGCTGTTACATAATCTGCACAGTCCTTGTTTACAGAACATGGGGTGAGAGGGCTGGACCAGAGTACCTGACTGGCGCCATCTTGTTAATTTCCCCACATACTCCAAACCTACAGTTGCATATCCCACAACTTTCTCTGAAAACAAACAAACACTTAAAAACTGGCTCAGCAACACCTTGCACTGAGCAACGGACAGCAGGCCCACTTGGAAGAACATGGAAGAGGCCGGGATCTCACCAGAAATCCCACCCCTGACTGGACACCCACGGTCCCACAGTAGGAACAGGATACAACATCGGAGCTTCTCCCTGAGGACGGAAGGGTTTAAACACAGCACATCAGGCAACCCGGCTTTTAAGATCTACATCTGAGAAACAGGCCCTCCAAGATATTGGCTTTTGAAAGCCGCTGGAACTTGTGCCCACAAGACCCACACACCTGTCGCAATCTGAGAAGATTCTGACAGGCTCCTGCGCGAGGACTCACCGTCCCGGGCCCAGCGTGGAAGCATCAGATGAGAGTGAGCCCAGGCTTTGTGTGCCTGAGTCTCCTTCGCCGTGGAGTGTCGGCCTGAAGGCAGGCGACTGATTTAACAGCCACCTGAGGGCCCGCTGGGATGATCTCAGCAGGACAGCCAGACGGGCTGGTGGCCATCTTCGCGTGCTTCCAGGGTGTCAGTATCTCCCCATGGCGGCTTGTCCGCACGTCCGGCACCCGGTTTTTCGCTTGGTGCCTGGTTTCCCGCTTGGTGCCTGGTTTTCCGCTTGGTGGCGGGTCTTGTCTGCTTCCCAGCTTTACGTCTTGTGCCCTGTTTTTGCAGCTGCCACTAGGGGACAATGCTACATCTCTGGCACAGGTGGTAGTCCGGCAGGAATGTATATATCCGTGTACTCTAAAAGCTGCTGCCTCCTGGGTCGGGCTTCCGGCTGGCCTGAATCAAGACGGAAATCTTCCCTTCTGGGACACCAGCAGATCTTCACATGGCTCTCAACCACTGAGCCAAAACTAAAAATTAAATAGGCTGCTTGGACAACTGCAAAGGTGTGAGAGGCAACCTGTGAACAAGGTAGAAAGAGACGTTTTATCGCCTACTTGAAGCCTGTCCTTTAAGACTGGAAGAGGTGGCTGTCTTACCAGATTTACATTATGACAGAGTCAAGCAAAATGAAGAAACAAAAGAGTGTGTTCTAAACAACTGCAGCGAAAAGTTAAAAACCTCAGGAAAAAACTTATAGTGTACTCACAAGTGTTTTTATTACTATTAGGCACACCAGTTACGTGTAACTTATTTTATACATTTGTTACTTTACATAGCTAAGTGTTATATGTGTAATTTGCTTTATACACACACACACTGCATTACTTTATGTAATTCAAATATTTAATAATTACATTTAACAAGTGAATATATAAAATTAAAACAGTATCTTAAAAGCATTTTTGCATCTATTAGAAGATAATTTAATGATGCACACTTTTGCTTAGGAAATTTCCAACCTTGGGACTTAAAAATAGAAATATGACTTAACACTTGTTTACTAATATTACAAATATTTTTGTTTCATAAGATTAAAAAGAAGTTTAATTTCTTGGGGTGTCCTTGGTGGCTCACACGGTAAAGCGTCCGCCTGCAGTGTGGGAGACCTGGGTTCAATCCCTGGGTCAGGAAGATCCCTTGGAGAAGAAAATGGCAACCCACTCCAGTCCTCTTGCCTGGAAAATTCCATGGACGGAGGAGCCTGGTAGGTTACAGTCCATGGGGTCAGAAAGAGTCAGACACAACTGAGCGACTTTACTTTCTTTCACTTTAATTCCTAAATGTAGGAGACTTTTGTCTGTATAATGATAAAAGATTATATAGGAAAGCACAATAATGTTCCTTATTTAAAAAAAACAACAACGTTTTTTACATTCTTCTAATACTTTCTACTCCACAAAACAATTATTTATAATTTTCCTTAATGTAAATCTATAATGTTATAATTAGAAATTAAGGAAAAAAGAGTAAGCCACCTCTCTGACAATAAAGTTTTCTGAATAATTCAGTCAACTGCATTTTTAAAATGAGAAACTTGAATCATGTCAATGTCAAAAACCACCACAATATTGTAAAGAAATTATCCTCCAATTAAAATAAATTAATTAAAATTTAAAAAATGATTAGTGACTAGTCCACATTCAAATACTCTGTTAGTCTAAAAGCTAGAATGATATAAAGCTCAAAAATTTTCTTAATATTTTTCGTGTATAAACATACTCAGAATGCCATGAAATAAATCACTGCTTATTATAAAGAGGGAAAAGAAAAGAGAGAGAAGCTTGGTCTAATAGATATCATTCATCTCTAATGTTTTGTGATCTAAGCTAAAGAGCCTCAAGTTTGATATTTAGTCTCTGACTCTCCATTCTTATATGGTGTTCTAAGAAACATTCATCAAAATTTAATTTACTCTCCAGAATGAAGCCAAAGGTATGGAAAGCATATTTGTCACTGAATAGCTTCAGAGGACATGAAACGTACTGAGGCAAATGTCTTCTTAAGTCCATTAGCTGGAGAAATGAAATAGTCAGAGAATTACAAGAACTGAGGTCAGCCTCACAATTCATGTCTGTTTGCCCTCTTCACCTTGTTAGTCTGGTATTTTTGACAACTTCTAAGCCTATGAGTTATCCCTGTACAAGCCAGTGCATTTCAAGTGTGCTTTGCTTTTGAGTAATGTGAGACACCCTTTAGTGAGAGAAAGAAATCATTGTAGGAGTTTCTAAATGATAATACGTTCATAATATAGAAGTGTATGCTGTGTTTCACACAGAGAGTATGTATGTGTGTGTCTGTCAGGAGCAATGATGCAGGTACAGAAAAACCTTTTTATTTCACATCATGTTAGCAATTTTATACCAAGGAAAAAGATATAAATGATTCAGAATATAATGGGCAGTCTCGTGAGCTATTCTCCTGTGAGCAGTTTTCCTGTGTTATCTTAAGTTTCAAATCTAATACAAATAAGGAAATAGCCCTCAGATGGTCAACACCGAAATCAGATTGATTATATTCTTTGCAGCCAAAGATGGAGAAGCTCTATACAGTCAGCAAAAACAAGACCGGGAGCTGACTGTGGCTCAGATCATGAACTCCTTATTGCCAAATTCAGACTTAAATTGAAGAAAGTAGGGAAAACTGCTAGACCATTCAGGTATGACCTAAATCAAATCCCTTATGATTATACAGTGGAAGTGAGAAATTGATTTAAGGGACTGGATCTGATAGACAGAGTGCCTGATGAACTATGGATGGAGGTTTGTGACATTGTATAGGAGACAGGGATCAAGACCATTCCCGTGAAAAAGAAATGCAAAAAAGCAAAATGGCTGTCTGGGGAGGCCTTACAAATAGCTGTGAAAAGAAGAGAAGTGAAAAGCAAAGGAAAAAAGGAAAGATATAAGCATCTGAATGTAGTGTCCAAAGAACACCAAGGAGAGAGAAAGCCTTCCTCAGTGATCAATGCAAAGAAACAGAGGGAAACAACAGAATAGGAAAGACTAGAGATCTCTTCAATTAGAGATACCAAGGGAACATTTCATGCAAAGATGGGCTTGATAAAGGACAGAAATGGTATGGACCTAACAGAAGCAGAAGATATTAAGAAGAGGTGGCAAGAATACACAGAAGAACTGTAGAAAAAAGATCTTCATGACCCAGATAATCACGATGGTGTAATCACTCACCTAGAGCCAGACATCCTGGAATGTGAAGTCAAGTGGGCCTTAGAAAGCATCACTACGAACAAAGCTAGTGGAGGTGATGGAATTCCAGTTGAGTTCTTTCAAATCCTGAAAGATGATGCTGTGAAAGTGCTGCACTCAGTATGCCAGCCAATTTCGAAAACTCAACAGTGGCCACGGGACTGGAAAAGGTCAGTTTTCATTCCAATCCCAAAGAAAGGCAATGCCAAAGAATGCTCAAACTGCTGCACAATTGCACTCATCTCACACGCTAGTAAGGAGAAGGCAATGGCAACCCACTCCAGTACTCTTGCCTCAAGAATCCCATGGATGGAGGAGCCTGGTAGGCTATAGTCCATGGGGTTGCTAAGAGTCAGACACGAATGAGGGACTTCACTTTCATTTTTCACTTTCATGCTTTGGAGAAGGAAATGGCAACCCACTCCAGTGTTCTTGCCTGGAGAATCCCAGGGACAGAGGAGTCTGTTGCGCTGCCGTCTATGGGGTCACACAGAATCAGACACAACTGATGCGACTTAGCAGCAGCAGCACACGCTAGTAAAGTAATGCTCAAAATTCTCCAAGCCAGGCTTCGGTAATACATGAACTGTGAACTTCCAGATGATCAAGCTGGTTTTAGAAATGGCAGAGGAACAAGAGATCAAATTGCCAACTTCCGCTGGATCATCAAAAAAGCAAGAGAATTCCAGAAAAGCATCTTTTGCTGCTTTATTGACTACGCCAAAGCCTTTCACTGACTGGACCACAATAAACTGTGGAAAATTCTGAAAGAGATGGGAATACCACACCACCTGACCTGCCTCTTGAGAAACCTGTATGCAGGTCAGGAAGCAACAGTTAGAACTGGACATGGAGCAACAGACTGGTTCCAAATAGGAAAAGGAGTACGTCAAGGCTGTATATTTCACCCTGATTATTTAACTTATATGCAGAGTACATCATGAGAAACGCTGGGCTGGAAGAATCACAAGCTGGAATCAAGACTGCCAGGAGAAATATCAGTAACCTCAGATATGCAGATGACACCACCCTTATGGCAGAAAGTGAAGAGGAGCTAAAAAGCCTCTTGATGAAAGTGAAAGAGGAGATGAAAAAGTTGGCTTGAAGCTCAACATTCAGAAAGCGAAGATCATGTCATCTGGTCCCATCACTTCATGGGAAATAGATGGGGAAACAGTGGAAACAATGTCAGTCTTTATTTTGGGGGGCTCCAAAATCGCTGCAGATGGTGATTGCAGCCATGAAATTAAAAGACGCTTACTCCTTGGAAGGAAAGTATGACCAACCTGCTGCTAAGTCACTTCAGTCGTGTCTGACTCTGTGCGACCCCACAGATGGCAGCCCACTAGGCTCCCCCATCCTTGGGATTCTCCAGGCAAGAACATTGGAGTGGGTTGCCATTTCCTTCTCCAATGCATGAAAGTGAAAAGTGAAAGTGAAGTCGCTCAGTCGTGTCTGACCTAGACAGCATATTAAAAAGTAGAGACATTACTTTGCCTACAATGGTCCATCTAGTCAAAGTTATGGTTTTTCCAGTGGTCATGTATGGATGTGAGAGTTGGACTGTCAAGAAAGCTGAGTGCCAAAGAATTGATGCTTTTGAACTGTGGTGTTGGAGAAGACTCTTGAGAGTCCCTTGGACTGCAAGGAGATCCAACCTGTCCATCCTAAAGGAGATCAGTCCTGGGTGTTCATTGGAAGGACTGATGCTAAAGCTGAAACTTCAATACTTTGGCCACCTTATGCAAACAGTTGACACATTGGAAATACTCTGATGTTGGGAGGGATTAGGGGCAAGAGGAGAAGGGGATGACAGAGGATGAGATGGCTGGATGTCATCACCGACTTGATGGATATGAGTTTGAGTGAACTCTGGAGAGTTGGTAATGGACAGGGAGGTCTGGTGTGCTGTGATTCATCGGGTTGCAAAGAGTCGGACACAACTGAGCGACTGAACTGTGCTGAACTGAAGGAAATTATACTCTCAGGTGCCACTTGGCACTTTTACATGTGTGATCATATTTAATCTTTAAAACAACTCCCAACAATCAGTTGATTTTTTACCAGGAAATATAGGTTAGGACTTGGCAGCATAAGTAACTTTCCTTAAGGTCACAGCTGATAGTAACAAAGCAGACTCTTGAACTCAGGTCTAAGTCAAAGCTACCCACTTTCTCACTGATTCTGGGAACAAACAATAACTTTAATTTAATCCTCTCGGCAGGGTCCTTTGCACATTTTTGTTTAGTCCCTTTGTGACGTTTGGGTGTTCAGAACTTTAATGTAAATCCAAAATTAGTAGAATAAGTTTTATTGAAACTATAAAATCTGTAAGCTATAATTTATACTTTTTTAGTCTTAATGTGCATATACTGCATTTCTAACAAGTTATTACTGATTTGAAAATTTGTTAATATTCCTATTTATGCTGAAAAATTATTCATGACAAAAAGACATATTCTTGAAGTTATATAGCTCACCTTTATTAGCCTATCAGACCAGGGTGACTTAATCCAGCTTTAATAATTGTAATAACCCTGGCTTTGACACTGAAATTAGTAGTGAAAAGAAGATTTAATTATTTTATCTAATTATCTAATTATGCTTTTTATTGTCTCTCTGCTCCCTTCATTAGACTCTTAGCTTCTTGAGAACAGAATTAAAGTCCTTTTTTCTCCTTTTATCCCCAGGACTTGGCACAGCACATGGCTTATATTAGCTGTTTGATACTTGTTTAATTAGTATTGCTTGAATGTTTCTGTGCATTAACGTTATTGAAGGAAAGTAATATTATTGAATATAATGATAAAAATTAGTGTTATGAAAGATTATTAATAATGTCAATTCTATATAATGTATATAGAATTAATATATTAAAAATTAGTAGCCAATGAAAGCATTAAGAGATAATTTAATTTGTCCCAGTATAAGTTTTCTCACTGTTCTGTGTAGCAGTTTCAAGTGTCGCTTCCCTGATTTGATGAGTAATTTGGATAGGCTCTAGTACCCTTGTTGTTCAGTCCCTAAGGCATGTCTGACTGTGACCCTGTGGACTGCACCATGCCAGTCCCCGCTGTGCTTCACTATCTCCTGGAGTTTGCTCAAACTCATGTCCATTGAGTCAGTAATGTACCCAATTTTGGGTAAGACACCAATCTAGATATCATGGTGAAGATATTCATTTAGATACAATTGATACTTAAATCAATAGACATTTGAGTATTTTACTTTCCATTATGTGAACCTCATTCAATCAGTTGAAAGTTTTTAGAAAAGATTAAAGTCATTGAGAAAAAAGAAATTCAGCCTACATACTGCCTTTAGATTCAAGTTACAAGATCACCTCTTCCTTGGGTTTCTAGCCTGCCTGGCTGCCTTGCAGATTTCAAATTTGCCAGTCTCTACAATTCTGTGAGACACTGCCTTAAAAAATATATCCATATCTGTATCTATATCTATACCTGTTAGACACCCATACACACACATCCTATTTATTCTATTTTTTTTCTGCAGGATCATGACTTCTATAACTGCTATATAGGCAATATTTTATCAGCCTTAGTCTTTTCTTTGACCTTTACTTAGGAGAGTAGCAGTAACTCTTTGTAGTCCTCTCCCTTTTTTCTCTCTTATGTCTGGAATCCTGAGAAGAAAATATCTATCTGTAACTGTTTCAAAGTAAAGCAGGTATTATGAGACATGATGGTTTCTCTATAACAACCTATTAGAAATAAGACAATCCTAGGGTTTTAAGACCAGTTCCATATCTCACTAGTTGCATAGCTTGAGTGAATTAAGCTAGTTCAATTATTTTTGAGACAGGGTTTTTATAATCATGAAAAATAATACATAAGAAGTAAGATCCTTAGCATGAAGTGAAAAAGAAATAATCAATATTATTATTGGCTATTTCATCCAGTCATGAAAATAAAATGTCAGTGAAAGTTTTCCTTATGTTTTATTACAATGCTACACTTATATTCCCTACAATCGATTGTTACTGACATTGCAGGGCCATTTTACATTGATATTTTTTAAATTCCCTTCTTAAAGATAGAATAAGGTTGATGAGTCAAGTTCATGATAGTTTTCTGGAACAGAGAATATGACAAAAGAGTAAAAGGTTACAAACAAGATTCTAGTGTGTAGGAATTGTTTTGGTCCAACCTAGTCTATTAGCACAGATAATTACAAACTATGCACCATGGATATTGACTGAGGACTTTTTGTGCTGTGACAAAGTCTGTTTTAAATGTCTGATCTAGGGCCTTTTATTTTAGAAGATATCCCAACAAGTAGGCAGCACTTTTTATGGTGCAGTCAGAATAGTTTTCAGCTGAATCCCTCTTTTTTTCTTTAACATTTATCACTGTGGATTGCATCTCCATAGTCTCTTGGGGCAGAGTGGCTCAAACAAAGCAAGGTTTAGATCTGCCTTTGACTCATCTGTCTTCACATGCAGTTTTCACTCCTTCACTTGCTGTGATCCAGAATCCTGCAGAAAAAGGCACTGATATGATTCATCTCCGTCATGTGGATGTCTCTGCTCCACTGCTGTTGCAGTCATACCTACCTTATATCATGCTCACGACAGCATGCTCAATACAATGAAAGCAAATAGAACTAAAGACATTCATCACAGATACTAAAGGGTTCCACCTTTATGGCTGAATAGTAGTTTATGCCTTAGTCACAATAAATATAACCTGCTTACTGAAATCTGAATTATAGTCCTGAACTTTGGATTTTAAAGCTGAGACTTTTGCAAGATGTTGCTTCTCTATACCTTGATAAAATCCAAGGTAACACACCCACTGTTGACTCCATATCCAAATGATATTTAACACTTTCTTTGTTACTCACAGAATAAAGCTTTTGTTTACCATTCATTTTTATAGAGAGGATGAGTCACACAGTGAGATGAAGGGAGATCTTATAGGGATATTCTTAAAGAAAAAAAAAAGTCCTTTCTTGGTAAAAATGGAAAGCTATTATTTAATCCCTGGTCCCTTCTTTCCTATTTGGGATGCTCTCCTGTAAGAATGTAATGGTGGGAGATATAGCTGAAATATTGGGACCATGAAGAAAGATATTGACAGTCTTCTCTGGAAATCATGAAAAACTGTGATGCCTCTAAGTTATTCATGATATTGCTAAGTGACTATACCAAAGCTAACATTTCCTAATGCATATTTTTCATTGAGTGACATAGCATTTATTTTGTTAGATCTGTTTTAGTTGAAGATTGTGTTTCTTGAAGATGAAAAATTTTCATTGATCTAGTTCCCTTCTTGTTCCTTGGAGAGGGTTGAGACCTGGACTGATAGATTGATATCTGGAAGCAGCTAGGGGAGACAGAGATGGATCAGGAGGAGGAAAAACTCTTAGGTCCAAATAGAAAAAAAATGTCATTTTAAATCATTTTAATCTCAATAGTTATATAAAAAGGGAAAACAGTGTTTTACATATAGTCCAAGAGGTACATCTGTGTCTTGGTATAAGAGACAAACCAAACAGTTTCAGAGAATCTCCAGAAAGAGGAATAGAATCAGAGCAAGGCCAAGTAAGGAAGTTAAATAAATCCAGTGAAAAAGCTAGGATGCCCAAGGCTGGTAGCAATTGGATTTCTTTCTACCACCAAAGGAGTTAGTGAGTCTGCCGTGATTAAGAGAGATGTGTGAATTCTTGTTTCTAAAATGCCAATACCCTTTTAATTCCTCTTTGACTCTTATTACATATATTTTCTTGAGTAAAGGAGAGAGGGGTCACAGGCATCAGAGAGCTTCAGATATGTAATTCCCTGGTATCTTTTTAAAGATCATCAGAAATATCAGCCTTCTTGCCCGGCAAGTGAGGGGCCAAGAAAATACGCATGACAGTTCCTTATACTGCACTTAATAAAATCAAGTTAAAAAGACTTGACTTATTGAGAATCTTCTATGAACTTGGCCCTGGAACTTTTATTAGCTCTTTCAGCAATAAGAATGCCATATTGTATAAAGATTTTTATTTAATCCACTACACACTTAAAGCAAAGGATGCTCTTTCCCTTGAGCTACCTTATTCCTTTGAAAAGTGATCTTGCACATTTCAAATTCTATAGTTATTTCACTAACATAATATGAAA
Organism: Oryx dammah; assembly: GCF_014754425.2. NCBI lineage: Eukaryota > Metazoa > Chordata > Mammalia > Artiodactyla > Bovidae > Oryx > Oryx dammah. Next base: position 19,915,927 of record NW_024070199.1, read on the forward strand.
TAAACACCCATTGTTTTTCTCCAAAGTATAGTCGTCAATAAGATTCTAGGTTATAGAAATCCTCACTTAGAGTGAAATATTATTTATCCCTGTGTCATTTGTCAAGCCCTCTTGGAATTTATGAATAGATTCATCATCTGCTGCATCAATCCGGGTCATTAGTTCAAGCAACAGAAAACAAGTCTAGCTAATAGAAGCAGAAAATGTATTCAGAAGTTACCAGACAGCTCTTAGAATCTTTAGGAGAGAAGTAGAACCAAAGCAGAGGACCAGTATTATAAATTATGGTGCCGTGCTGCCCTGGCACAAACACTAGCATTGTTTCCCCTGGGAAAGGGCACAGGAGCTTATTCCATCTGCCTTTGGAAAGGTCACCCCTGATGCTTCTGCAATCTGCTTTTACTCATGCCAGCTTCAGCAGAAGAGCTTCTGGACGGTCCTCAATACTTTGCATCACCAGTATATTACTCAAGTTGGAGCTGAATGCCTGTGATTAGAGTGCCCAGGATTATGCCAATTAGTCTTACTGCTGGAGAGGTCAGGAGATTAAATATCTAGCATTTTATATTTTTGATAGAGGACTTTGTTTCATGAGGAAGAGTATTCCTAAATGCAGGAAAGAAATTCAGAGTCTCAATTGCCAAATGAATGGCAAACATAGCAGCTAATCATTTTTCCCCCTTTACTACTGATTGTTTGCTTCGGTTATAATTTTCTGTCTTCTGTGAGAAAAATAATATATGAATATAATTGATTCACTTTCAGTGAGAAAATATATTCAGAGGGTGATTAACTTGTTGAGTAAATGGTACAGTCTTGCTTCCAACCCATGGAAGACTTCAAAACTCATCTCATTTCTCTGATTGCCTTCTATGGTCAAGGATACATATTTAAGATTTTTGATTTTGATTATTACAACAAAATGTGCTCTACTTAAAAGTTTAAGTAGAGTATACAGCAAACGGGCGATGCATCTGTGTCCTGATTTGGTTGACCTCAACCTGAACCTGGATGAGACAAGTGGGTATTGAACTCATATCCCTGTCCTCAGGATGATTTCACACCTCCTTTCCAGCAGAACCCAAGCCAGAACTTCACATGAAACTGACAGTAACGGTTTGAGTCAAATGAATAGCCTGTTGTAGGATAAACTGTCTGTTCAGACCTGGGACTAAAGCAGTGATGACATTCACAAAGGGTACTCCTGTAGTAAGATAGGAAAATCTGTTAGGCTAATTAATGTCAGTGAGAGGTGAAGAGGTTATGTGGCAAAAAGGAGGACCGTATCTGGGGAGCCCATGTGTGAGAGTATGCAGAGATTTCTTACAATAACCGAGTCATAAGAGAGACTCTCTGGTAAGTGATTCTGGTTACAACGTAGCACTCCATTCTCTCTACTGATACAAGAAAAATACCCTCTCCTCTTCCCTTAAGATTTTTTTTTATTAACTGGCTTGGCTACATCCATTGCAGAGGTCAGTGCAAAATGGAAATGTAAGCCTCCTTGTTCACAAGGCAGCAAAACTATGCTGTTAATGGTACTCAAATATGATATGTTTTCCTTTCTTCAGTATCCACTCTCTTTCTCTACCTGTCATGGCAGTTTTGAATTATTAGATAGGCACTTGCTAAGATGCTTCAATTGTGTCTGTCTCTTTGCAACACTGTGGACTGTAGCCCACCTGGCTCCTCTGTGCATGGGATTCTCTAGGCAAGAATGCTGGAGTGAGTTGTCATGCCCTCCTACCAGGGATCTTCTCTACCCAGAGATCAAACCCACATCTCTTATGTCTCCTGCATTGGCCGGAGGGTTCTTTACCACTAACACCACCTGGGAAACCCAATATTAGTTAATAGTATTCTAACTAAAGAAAAAAATTCATTAACATAAATTTTACTATTAACTTTTGCACTGTACAATGTTGTGTTAAAATGGTTTATATTTATTTAGATTTTTAAATGCTTTAGTTATAATTTTAAATGTTTTAATGTTAAAATATTAAGGGCTTTAAATAAGAACTTTATTTTTTAAGCTCCCCTATGGAGCTGGTGAAGAAGCTGCCTGCAATATGGGAGATCTGGGTTCGATCCCTGGGCTGGGAAGATGCCCTGAAGAAGGGAACAGCTACCCACTCCAGTATCCTGGCCTGGAGAATTCCACCGACTGTATAATCCATGGGCTCACACGTCAGACACTACTGAGCAACTTTCACTTTTTAAAAAAAATGTTTTAAAAATTATTTTTAAAAGTTTTCAATAACACTGAACTCTTGCAGAATCACTGAAACTGCACAATTTGTGTTTCAGAGCTCCTGGTGCCCTACGTGATTTGTTCTTATCATAGCAGCAGAAATGCACACACTTGACCCAGATCTTATTTATCCTCTTGATGCATGCAAATCCTACCAATACTCTCAGCTTAAGTAAAGGACTGAAAGGAAAACAAAGTACAGGTTGCCCAGTTTCCCCCCCACCTCCTTTTACTTTCTGTCGTCTTTTCCAGATCACTGATTGGCTAGTACAGGAAAAAGAAATGAGTAGGAAAGAGTATGACCCGGTTGCTTGGTTATTCATGGTTCTTAGAACACCACTGCTTTCTTTCTGGATTTGAAGCAAGTAGTAGATATAACATGCTGATCCTGCAGTGACTTTTGATTATCACGAAACTCATGGATCTCCCATAATTCTGAGCTCACAGAGCATCATGACAATGTACATAAAAGGTGGCAGCAAGGGAGCAAGGCCAGGGTCAGACATGTTGTGCCCAGCTTCTCTGTCCTCGTGAAAGTTCCATTGTTCACCAGACTTTAGGCAGAGAAAGACAAGCTCAAAGATAGCTGTAGTAAGAATTTAAAGGTGTCTCCATGAAGCTACCCTGATTTCTCTGTAGGAGACTCCCAAGGCAGCGTTTTTGTGTCTGTGTGGTTGTACTGAAATATCAGTCACTGTTGTCCCTCTCTCTCTCCCTCACCCCTCCCTTGTTCTCTCTTCCTTACCCTTTGTCCATTTTCCTGGTACTTCACCATTCTGGCCTAAGTTTGAAAAGTGGAAAAGTGAAGCAGAAGATAATTAGAAGTCTTGGGTGCTCTGAAATCACACTCTTCCCTCATATCTACTTCAGTTTTGGCCAAAGCTTGTATGGCATATACAACTAAGATCATTTCTTATTTGTGAATATCTCGGTGCCATGCCGTGCTTAGTCACTCAGTCACGTCTGACTCTCTGTGACCTCATGGGCTGTAGCCCACCAGGCTCCTCTGTCCATGGGAATTCTCCAGGAAAGAATACTGGAGTGGGTTGCCATGCCCTCCTCCAGATCTTCCTAACCCAGGGATCGAACCCAGGTCTCCCACATTGCAGGCAGTTTCTTTACCGTCTGAGCCAATAGGGAAGTGCTGAATATCTCTGTAGTATCCCTTATTAAGAAACCCTCAGAGAATGTCACCCTCGAGATTCCATATATGCTCTGACATGCTGCAAATCTGTAAAGGACAGAGAATCCTATTCCCCCTGGTTGCCTCCTCCATTCCTCTCCATCAGGCCCCCAGCTGCAGTATTGCACGAGTGCTGCGTGTGTACACTTTACATGGCTGGACATTGTCTGTAAATCTCTTGGTCCAAATTTCACTCATCTCACAAATACTTACTATAAAATTTCCATCCCTATAAATGACGTGTGATTCTGTAACATAAACATATTCAGACTAGAAGATAACTTACTTTACAGATCTGTAAAGCATCTATGAACTTTGATGTTTTGAAAGGACATGGAAATACCATGCTTCATATGAAGTATGTTCCTGCGAAGTTCTATGAAAATCAAAATGTTACAAATCAGATTTTAGGGGAATTCATGGAATGTGATATTTAAATAAATATAGTGAGTTTATTTGTAAAAGGATAATCGTTCTCTAATATGTGTTCTTTGGGCATTTATAATTTTTATTTATGGAAATTTTTCTGTACATATGTTTAGATAAGCAAATCATTTTATTTATACCATTTATATCTTGTGCTCTGCTCTGAGTATCTGTAACAAAGCTATGAGGGCCTCCCAGGTGGTTCAGTAGTAAAGAATTGACCTGCCAGTGCCGGAGTGAAAAAGTTTATGTGTTAGCCGCTCAGTCTTGTCCGATTCTTTATAACCTGTTGAACTATAGCCCACCAGGCTCCTCTCTCCATGGAATTCTTCAGCCAAGAATGTTGAAGGGTAACCATTCCCTTCTCCAAGGGATCGTCCCAACCCAAGGATCGAACCCGGGACTCCTGCATTGCAGGCAGATTCTTTACTGTCTGAGCCACCAGGGAAACCAGAGGAATGGGTTAATCCCTGGGTTGGAAAGATCCTCTGGAGAAGGAAATGGCAACTCACTCCAGTGAAAAATCCCATGAACAGAGGTGCCTGGTAGGCTATAGTCCATGGGGGCTTAAAGAAGTCTGACAGGACTTAACAACTAAATAACAGCAATGTATGTTGAAATGAGATATCCCAATAGAAAAGAGAGCACCATTCATAAACTTTTACAACACCACACAGTATGATTGTGATATTATTAAATGAGATAGAAATAAAAGGTACTTTGTAAAGAAAAATATTTTTACTTACAAACTTTCATTTCCTCCTGGTTGATATCACAGATTTCAAAAATGTGCAGATAAATTCTGGGCACCTATTTCAGAGCATTGTTGTGCATTTCTAAAACTGTGTATACAGTTGGAAGTGGATATTTAAAATTATGCAGAAGGCTTCAGTCTGACTGCAGACTTAGTTTGATTGCCTAATTATAAGTAGGTCCAGATGCCAACCTTAGCTCAATGACAATGTTTTCCAAACTATATCATTCATTTTGTACTACCATTTCCTAGGCAAATGTAAACTGCTAAAGAAAGTTGTGTTTTGTTTTTTTTTTCATCTAAAGTCTAACTAAATGCACAGATATTTTTTCATTCTCACTCCTACAATTAAAATGTCAAAATTCAGATATGAAACTTTGCACATCACATCTATTCATTTGTATCCAGAAAGAGACATTTATTTTAAAAATAATGCAGGGCACGTTTTGTATTTTATTAACATGCTTTAATATTTTAGGTTGGCATTTATGGATGCTTTGCTGAGAATTATTTTAGATTACAATTTATAGGTCAGTTCAGTCAGTTCAGTCGCTCAGTCCTGTCCGACTCTTTGCGACCCCATGAATCACAGCACGCCAGGCCTCCCTGTGCATCACCAACTCCCGGAGTTCACTCAAACTCATGTCCATCGAGTCAGTGATGCCATCCAGCCATTTCATCCTCTGTCGTCCCTTTCTCCTCTGGCCCCCAATCCCTCCCAGCATCAGAGTCTTTTCCAATGAGTCAACTCTTCACATGAGGTGGCCAAAGTATTGGAGTTTCAGCCTCAGCATCAGTCCTTCCAATGAACACCCAGGACTGATCTCCTTTAGGATGGACTGGTTGGATCTCCTTGCAGTCCAAGGGACTCTCAAGAGTCTTCTCCAACACCACAGTTCAAAAGCATCAATTCTTTGGCGCTCAGCTTTCTTGACAGTCCAGCTCTCACATCCATACATGACCACTGGCAAAACCATAGCCTTGACTAGATGGATCTTTGTTGGCAAAGTAATATCTCTGCTTTTTAATATACTATCTAGGTTGGTCACAAATTTCCTTCCAAGGGGTAAGCGTCTTTTAATTTCATGGCTGCAGTCACCATCTGCAGTGATTTTGGAGCCCCCCAAAATAAACTCTGACACTGTTTCCACTGTTTCTCCATCTATTTGCCATGAAGTGATGGAACTGGATGCCATGTCTTAGTTTTCTGAATGTTGAGCTTTAAGCCAACTTTTCCACTCTCCTCTTTCACTTTCTTTTTTTTTTAAAATTAATTAATTTATTTTTAATTTTTACTTTACAATTCTGTATTGGTTTTGGCATAGATTGACATGAATCCACCACAGGTGTACATGCGTTCCCAAACATGAGCCCCCCTCCCACCTCCCTCCCCACAACATCTCTCTGGGTCATCTCCGCGCGTCAGCCCCAAGCATGTCATATCCTGCATCAGACATAGATTGGCATTTCGATTCTTACATGATATTATACATGTTTCAATGCCATTCTCCCAAATCATCACATCCTCTCCCTCTCCCTCTGAGTCCAAAAGTCCGCTATACACATCTGTGTCTTTTTTGCTGTCCTGCATACAGGGTCATCATTGCCATCTTCCTAAATTCCATATATATGTGTTAGTATACTGTATTGGTGTTTTTCTTTCTGGCTCACTTCACTCTGTATAATCGGCTCCAGTTTCATCCATCTCATCAGAACTGATTCAAATGTATTCTTTTTAATGGCTGAGTAATACTCCATTGTGTATATGTACCACAGCTTTCTTATCCATTCATCTACTGACGGACATCTAGGTTGTTTCCATGTCCTGGCTATTATAAACAGTGCTGCGATGAACATTGGGGTACATGTGTCTCTTTCAATTCTGGTTTCCTCTGTGTGTATGCCCAACAGTGGGATTGCTGGGTCATAAGGCATTTCTATTTGCAATTTTTTAAGGAATCTCCACACTGTTCTCCATAGTGGCTGTACTAGTTTGCATTCCCACCAACAGTGTAGGAGGGTTCCCTTCTCTCCACATCCTCTCCAGCATTTATTGCTTGCAGATTTTTGGATCGCAGACATTCTGACTGGTGTGAAGTGGTACCTCATTGTGGTTTTGATTTGCATTTCTCTAATAATGAGTGATGTTGAGCATCTTTTCATGTGTTTGTTGGCCATCCGTATGTCTTCTTTGGAGAAATGTCTATTTAGTTCTTTGGCCCATTTTTTGATTGGGTCGTTTATTTTTCTGGAATTGAGCTGCAGGAGTTGCTTGTATATTTTTGAGATTAGTTGTTTGTCAGTTGCTTCATTTGCTATTATTTTCTCCCATTCGGAAGGCTGTCTTTTCACTTTGCTTATGTTTTCCTTTGTTGTGCAGAAGCTTTTAATTTTAATTAGATCCCATTTGTTTATTTTTGCTTTTATTTCCAGAATTCTGGGAGGTGGATCATAGAGGATCCTGCTGTGGTTTATGTTGGAGAGTGTTTTGCCTATGTTCTCCTCTAAGAGTTTTATAGTTTCTGGTCTTACATTTAGATCTTTAATCCATTTTGAGTTTATCTTTGTGTGCGGTGTTAGAAAGTGATCTAGTTTCATTCTTTTACAAGTGGTTGACCAGTTTTCCCAGCACCACTTGTTAAAGAGATTGTCTTTACTCCATTGTATATTCTTGCCTCCTTTGTCAAAGATAAGGTGTCCATATGTATGTGGATTTATCTCTGGGCTTTCTATTTTGTTCCATTGATCTATATGTCTGTCTTTGTGCCAATACCATACTGTCTTGATGACTGTGGCTTTGTAGTAGAGCCTGAAGTCAGGCAAACCTGACAAAGATACTACAAAAAAGGAAAACTACAGGCCAATATCACTGATGAACATAGATGCAAAAATCCTCAACAAAATTCTAGCAATCAGAATCCAACAACACATTAAAAAGATCATACACCATGACCAAGTGGGCTTTATCCCAGGGATGCAAGGATTCTTCAATATCCGCAAATCAATCAATGTAATTCACCACATTAACAAATTGAAAAATAAAAACCATATGATTATCTCAATAGATGCAGAGAAGGCCTTTGACAAAATTCAACATCCATTTATGATAAAAACTCTCCAGAAAGCAGGAATAGAAGGAACATACCTCAATATAATAAAAGCTATATATGACAAACCCACAGCAAACATTATCCTCAATGGTGAAAAATTGAAAGCATTTCCCCTTAAGTCAGGAACAAGACAAGGGTGCCCACTTTCACCACTACTATTCAACATAGTTCTGGAAGTTTTAGCCACAGCAATCAGAGCAGAAAAAGAAATAAAAGGAATCCAAATTGGAAAAGAAGAAGTAAAACTCTCACTGTTTGCAGATGACATGATCCTCTACATAGAAAACACTAAAGACTCTACCAAAAAATTACTAGAGCTAATTAATGAATATAGTAAAGTTGCAGGATATAAAATCAACACACAGAAATCCCTTGCATTCCTATACACTAATAATGAGAAAGTAGAAGAAGAAATTAAAGAAACAATTCCATTCACCATTGCAACAAAAAGAATAAAATACTTAGGAATATATCTACCTAAAGAAACTAAAGACCTATATACAGAAAACTATAAAACACTGATGAAAGAAATCAAAGAGGACACTAATAGATGGAGAAATATACCATGCTCATGGATCGGAAGAATCAATATAGTGAAAATGAGTATATTACCCAAAGCAATTTACAAATTCAATGCAATCCCTATCAAGATACCGGCGATATTTTTCACAGAACTAGAACAAAGAATTTCAAGATTTGTATGGAAATACAAAAAACCACGAATATCCTCTTTCACTTTCATCAAGAGACTTTTTAGTTCCTCTTCACTTTCTGCCATAAGGGTGGTGTCATCTGCATATCTGAGGTTATTGATATTTCTCCCAGCAATCTTGATTCCAGCTTGTGCTTCTTGCAGCCCAGCGTTTCTCATGATGTACTCTGCATATAAGTTAAATAAGCATATAAGTTAAATACAGCCTTGACATACTCCTTTTCCTATTTAGAAACAGTCTGTTGTTCCATGTCCAGTTCTAACTGTTGTTCCTGACCTGCATACAGGTTTCTCAAGAGGCACGTCAGGAAGTCTGGTATTCCCATCTCTTTCAGAATTTTCCACAGTTTATTGTGATCCACACAGTCAAAGGCTTTGGCATAGTCAATAAAGCAGAAATAGATGTTTTTCTGGAACTCTCTTGCTTTTTCCATGATCCAGAGGATGTTGGCAATTTGATCTCTGGTTCCTCTGCCTTTTCTAAAACCAACTTGAACATCTGGAAGTTCACGGTTCATGTATTGCTGAAGCCTGGCTTGGAGAATTTTGAGCATTACTTTACTAGCATGTGAGATGAGTGCAATTGTGTGGTAGTTTGAGCAATATTTGGTATTGCCTTTCTTTGGGATTCAATTGAAAACTGACCTTTTTCCAGTCCTGTGGCCATTGCTGAGTTTTCCAAATTTGCTGGCATATTGAGTGCAGCACTTCCACAGCATCATCTTTCAGGATTTGAAACAGCTCAACTGGAATTCCATCACCTCATTAGCTTTTTTTGTAGTGATGCTTTCTAAGGCCCACTTGACTTCATATTCCAGGATGTCTGGCTCTAGGTGGGTGATCACATCATCGTGATTATCTTGGTCATGAAGATCTTTTTTGTACAGTTCTGTGTATTCTTGCCACCTCTTCTTAATATCTTCTGCTTCTGTTAGATCCATACCATTTCTGTCCTTCATTGAGCCCATCTTTGCATGAAATATTCCTTTGGTATCTCTAATTTTCTTGAAGAGATCTCTAGTCTTTCCCATTCTGTTCTTTTCCTCTGTTTCTTTGCATTGATCTCTGAGGAAGGCTTTCTTATCTCTCCTTGCTATTCTTTGGAACTCTGCATTCAGATGCTTATATCTTTCCTTTTCTCCTTTGGTTTTGCTTCTCTTCTTTTCACAGCTATTTGTAAGGCCTCCAGAGTCAGCCATTTTGCTTTTCTGCATTTCTTTTCCACAGGGATGGTCTTGGTCTCTGTCCCCTATGCCATGTCATGAACCTCCATCCATAGTTCATCAGGCACCCTGTCTATCAGATCTAGTGCCTTAAATTTGCTTCTCACTTCCATTGTATAATCACAAGGCATTTTATTTAGGTCATACCTGAATGGTCTAGTGGTTTTCCCTACTTTCTTCAATTTAAGTCTGAATTTGGCAATAAGGAGTTCATGATCTGAGCCACAGTCAGCTCCTGGTCTTGTTTTTGCTGACTGTATAGAGCTTCTCCATCTTCAGCTGCAAAGAATATAATCAATCTGATTTTGATGTAGACCATCTGGTGATGTCCATGTGTAGCGTCTTCTCTTGTGTTGTTGGAAGAGAGTGTTTATTATGACCAGTGTGTGCTCTTGGCAAAACAATAGATACTTGAGTGCTCTTCTGTGCTTATTAACATTGCTTGGAGATTTATTGGTTCCTAGAGTGGAAGAATAGATACCTTTCACATTAAAATACCATAAGATTTATATTAATAACTATGAATAGTGATGGTGATAAATAATATTGGTAGTGATATTTGTGCACATTGTGTGTGTGTATAGAAGTCAGTGTCTACATTTTCTATTCTCAAGGTTTCTATTATTAAAAATTGACTCCCATTAGCTGTATAACCTAAAAATATCTGGAGAGACATTTATACAACCTCTGTAATGTATTATAACTAGTTTCTAATTTTCCTGGTTTCAATTCTGAAATGGCACTGATTTATTAAAGAGTTTTACTTTCAGAAATGAACATTACTACATTTAAATGTCACTAGGTCTTAGACATATTCAAATGTGAGAAAAATCTTTAGATCAAAGAAATTCAATATGTATTTATATCCTCAAGTATATAATGAGCTCCTTTAGGGCAGAAATTGATCATTTTAATTTCCTTTCATTATTTTCAGATGGTGAAAAAATGGGCAAATCATTACTAATCAAAGAAATGTGACCTATGTTTCTAAAGCAGGTAGTTTTGCTTTGTCTTTTATGATTTTTAATTTCTTTTTTTTTTCAATTTTTCAATTTTATTTTTTGATCTCTCCTTGTGGCATATGGGAATTTATTTCCCTGGCTGGGGATCAAACCTGTGTCAGTTGCACTGGCAGCATTGAGTCTTAACCACGGGACCCTTAACTTTATTTTAAAAGTCTGGATAGTTTTAGTTTATGTAACTGTGCTGTGTGAAAATTATTGATTGCATCTAAAGGGCTAACTAGTATATATAAAATAAGTTACAAGGATATATTGTAGAAGAGAGGTTACAGTTAATATTTCAGCCAGTATGTTAAATAACTAATCTTTAAAAAAATTATGCTCGTTTTTGTATACCTGTAACTTACATAATATTGTATGTCAATTCTGTATCAATAAAGGAAAAAGAGCTCTGTGCCGGCAACTCGGGCACGTCTGTCTGTTGCACATCTGCAGCTGAGCACAGCACTGAGGGGAAGGTTGTTCTAATTGTGGACCTCAGATGGGGTGGACACCTGATAGCATGAGCAGTTTCCAGGGCCTGGGACTCAGGGCTAACCACCAACATGAGACATGTCTGCAGCAATAAGCAGACAATCTTGTGGGATGTATTGTCATTAGCTATGTCAGTCAGTCTTTGCTTTGACAGCAGCTGGGATTTGTATAGCACAACAGCTTGTTCTGAAGTAACAGACTTCAAGTGGTAGGAGGGGTTTTAGAATCCTGCAGGAGCAATGGATATATTGGAATTCTGAATTCACACTGGTCTTTGGTTCTTCTTTCTGGATGTATTTAGGGAAAAATGTGTTACGTGGAAGTCTTGACAATGGGGATACGAGTATGAGTTGGGTGCAAGTGTTACACTTGAGAATGTTAGAGGACAGTTGTTGTTCATTGTTGTTCAGTTGCTAAGTTGTGTCAAACTCTTTGAGACCCCATGAACTGCAGCACACCAGGTTTCCCTATGCTTCATGGCCTCCTGCAGTTTACTCAGGCTCATGTGCAATGAGTCAGTGATGCCATCCAACCATCTCATCTTCTGTCACCTCCTTCTCCTTTAGCCCTCAATTTTTCCCAGCATCAAGGTCTTTTCCAGTGAGTCGGCTCTTCTCATCAGGTGGCCAAAGCATTGGAGCTTCAGCTTCAGCATCAGTCCTTCCAATGAATATTCAAGGTTGATTTCCTTTAGGATTGACTGGTTTGATCTCTTTGCTGTCCAAGGGACTCTCAAGAGCCTTCTCCAGATGACAGTTATTCATGGCTTAAACTGTAAATCGGGATACTCCAGTCTTTATATGTTAATATACTTAATTTTCACAATAATATTAAGAAATGAAAAATAAATGCTGTCATCATGCTACTTTGTAAATGAGAAGTCTTTGAATTAGAAAGTTAAGTGGTTTCCCAACATGAAACCAGGTTCATCTGATTCTAAATTCTAGACTTTTGAGTCCCATGCTTTACTGTTTACAACAATCATTGTTCTCCTTTCTGAAGGAGATGGAGGGGATGTTGTTGTTGTTCAGTCTCAATCATGTCCAACTCTGCAACCCCATGGACTGCAGCACACCAGGCTTCCCTGTCCTTTATCTCCCAGAGTTTCCTGAAACTCATGTTCATTGAGTTGGTGATGCCATCCAACCATCTCCTCCTCTGTTATTCCCTTATATTTGAGAATTGTTTCTACTGTTTTAATCAGTGCTATTTTGGATGCCTTGTCTTCCTAACTTTTTCCTTGACTTGCCACAAGGGGGCATCCTTAGAATTCTGAGGACAGGTGGAAAAAAATGAACAGTGGGAAGAAATCCTTGATTTCCCCTTAGACTCAAAAGTGTGAAAACCGCTAGATTTTCAAAGGGTACACCCCAAACCAGCAGCATTAGCATTACTGAGAACTTATTTAAAATGCATATTATTAGATTGCTCACCACTCTACTGTATCAAATCTCCAGATATGGAGCCCAGTAATTTGTGAGTGTATCAATATGCCTTTCAGATGACCCTCATTCATGGCAAAAATTTAGAACCAGTGAGCTCTTGGTTTTCTTATAGCAAATATGTGCTTTTATTCATTAATATTACAAAGTTTTTCTTTAATTTCCCTACTCTCTGAGAGCCACTACTTTAAAATTGAATACGTTTTTCAAACTGAGGATTATGACCTGTAAATGTACACATTATCAATTTATGGACCTGTAGGGAGAATATATAAGAGAATATCAAAGTATGTTACACTTTGTAAGAGAAAAGTCCCTTTGTGAAATTCTGTCTTTACATAGATCATGATGTAATATGTGTGTCTTCCTGTCCATGGTCAAAAAGCTACTGAATGGTTTGAAAACAAAATGAGATACACTGTCTTTTTTAAAAATGTATTTTACTGAAGTATAGTTGATTTACAATGTTGTGTTAATTTCTGCTGTAAAGGAAAGTGATTCAGTTATACATACATTAATATATACATTCTTTTCATATTTTTTTTTCCTTTATGGTCTGTCACAGAATATTGAATATAATTCCCTGTGGTAATAAGTAGGACCTTAATATTTATCCATTCAACGTGTAATATTTTGCATTTGCTAATCCTAAACTCCCAATCCATCCCACTCCCCCTCCCCTACCCCTTGGGAACAGCAAGTCTGCTCCATGAGTCTGGTTCTATTTCATTGATAAGTTCATTTATCTCATATTTTAGATTATATAAGTAATGTTATATTTGTTTTGTCATTTCTTTAAGGTTTTTAAGTTATTGTCTTTCTTTAAAATTGCATTTTAAAATATTTATTTATTTATTTATGTTGGGCTGGGTTGGGTCTGCATTGCTGCATGGGCTTTTCTTCGGTTGCAGGAAACGGGGGCTACTCTCTAACTGCAGGGTGCAGGCTTCTTATAGTGGAGACTTCTGTTACAAAACATCAGCTCCAGGGCATGTGGGCTTCAGTAGTTGTGGCTCCTGGGTCCCAGAGCGCAGGCTCAACAGGTGTGGTACACGGGCTTGGTGGCTCCGTGGCATGTGTGATCTTCCCAGATCAGGGATCAAACCCATGTGTCCATCATGGGCAGACAGATTCTTTACCATTGAGCCACCAGGGAAGTCTCTGTCCTTCTCTTCCTGACTTAACTTCACTTGGTATGATAATCTCTAGTTCCTTCTATGTTGCTGCAAATGGCATTATCTCATTTATTTTCATGACTGAGTGGTACCCTCATATGTTTGTGTGTGTGTGCCTTTGTGTATGGATATCAGTTCAGTTCAGTTCAGTTCAGTCACTCAGTCATGTCTACCTCCTTGCAACCCCATGAACTGCAGCACACCAGGCTTCCCTGTCCATCACCAACTCCTGGAGTTACTCAAACTCATGTCCATTGAGTCATCAGGGTCTTTTTGTGTGAGTCAACTCTTCGCATCAGGTGGCTAAAGTATGGGAGTTTCCATTTCAGCATCAGTCCTTTCAATGAATATTCAGGGCTGATTTCCTTTAGGATGAATTGATTGGATTTCCTTGCTGTCCAAGGGACTCTCAAGAGTCTTCTCTAACACCACAGTTCAAAAGCATCAATTCTTCGGTGCTCAACTTTCTTTCTAGTCCAACTCTCACATCCAAACATGACAACTGGAAAAACCATAACTTTGACTAGGTGGACCTTTGTTGGCAAAGTAATGTCTCTGCTTTTTAATATGCTATCTAGGTTGGTCATAACTTTTCTTCCAAAGAGCAAGTATCTTTTAATTTCATGGCTGTAATCATCAACTGCAGTGATTTTTGGAGCCTCCCAAAATAAAGTTTGTCACTGTTTCCACTGTTTCCCCATCTATTTGTCATGAAGTGATAGGACTGGATGTCATGATTTTAGTTTTCTGAATGTTGAGTTTTAAGCCAACTTTTTCACTCTCCTCTTTCACTTTAATCAAGAGGCTCTTTAGTTCTTCACTTTCTGCCATAAGAATGGTATCATCTGCATATCTGAGGTTCTTGATATTTCTCCCAGCAATCTTGATTCCAGCTTGTCCTTCATCCAGCCTGGCATTTCTCATGATGTACTCTGCATATCAGTTAAACAAGCAGGGTGACAATATACAGCCTTGACATACTCCTTTCCCGATTTGGAACCAGTCTGTTGTTCCACAAACAGTTCTGTTGCTTCTTGACCTGCATACAGATATCTCAGGAGCCAGGTCAGGTGGTCTGGTATTCCCATCTCTTTAAGGATTTTCCATAGTTTATTGTGATCCACACCGTCAAAGGCTGTGGCATAGTCAATAAAGCAAAAGTAGATGTCTTTCTGTAACTCTCTTGCTTTTTTGATGATCCAGCAGATGTTGGCAATTTGATCTTTGGTTCCTCTGCCTTTTCTAAATCCAGCTTGCCTATCTGGAAGTTCACAGTTCACGTACCTTTGCAGCCTGGCTTGGAGAATTTTGAGCATTACTTCGCTAGCGTATGAGATGAGTGCAATTGTAGAACCCCACCAGACAGCCTCCAGAACTTACACAGGTCTGGGAAACAGACTCTTGGAGGGCACAAACAAAACCTTTTGTGTATGTGTATAGGCTTCCCCAATGACTCAGCAGGTAAAGACTCTGCCTGCAACGCAGGAGATATAGGAAGTACAAGTTCGATACCTGGGTCAGGAGCATCCCTTGGAGAAGGAAATGGCAACACACTCCAGATTCTTGCCTGAAAAGTTGTATGGACAGAGGAGTCTGGTGGGCTACAGTCTAAAGGATTGCAAAGAGTTGAGTACCACTAAGCAAATAAGCATGTGCACACGAGAACACACACACATATATGACATCTTATTTTTCCATTTATCTGGTGATGAACATTTAGGTTGCTTCCATGTCTTGGCTATTGTAAATAGTGCTGCTATGAACATTACGGTGCATATATCTTTTCAAATTAGAGTTTCCTCTGAATGTGTGTCCAGGACTAGAATTTCTGGATCACAGGCAACTCTATGTTTAATTTTTTAAAGAACCTTCACATTCTCTATAGTAGTTGCACCAGTTTACATTCCTACCAACAGTGTAGGAAAATTCCCTTTTCTCCATACCCCCTCCAGAATTTGTTATTTGTAGACTTTTTAAAGATGGTCATCCTGACAGGTGTGAGATGGTAAAAATGAGATACAGTCTTGATAATATATCGCCAAGACGGTGCCTGAGCTGAGAAGGATGAAGTGAATGTAGGAAGAATGTTCATCTTAGAAGGTTAGAATACAGAGAAGGAACTTTGTCATGGAACTCAGTACTGTAGTGAGGGTGTAAACTGCTTAAAAACAAAGCAAAAACAGATAAACATACAAACATCCCTAAGAATTCTGTAGCCTAGAATGAAATTTCCTGTGCAGTCTAGCAGGAGATAACTTATTTACATTGACCTTAAGGGAAATATTTAGTCCCAAACTATTTTAATCTAGGATTACTAAATATACCCCACTAATAAAAAATCTGACCGCATAAATATCTTCCTGATGGAAAATGCTTCCTGCATTAGGAATTCAGGTAACCCCATCATTAAGAAGGCATATTTTCCATTACATGCAGCAACATATGGAATCCTGGCTTGTTTGTCTCTCTAAGTTTAGTTTGGGGAACTCTGCTACCAGGAGGTAAATGCATCTAGAGAATAAAAGCATCATAGTCTCTGGAGAGGAGAAGCCCACTGAGACCCTATTTCAAAGTAATCCAGAGTGATTCTGTTTTTTAAACTGTTTTTTCTCTTCCTCAGCTTGGCCATTGATCATTTGGGTATAAGGTGCCTGAGCTAAATGCAGTAAGGCAGGCTTACATAAAACAAGTTTAGATTTGTTTTTCATTAAGGGGCTAGTAGGATCAGAAGAAAAGACATATATTTTAATAAAAGTCACAGAAAAACAAATCAGAGTCATAAAAACATCATGGAAACCAAATTTTCACCATCTGTGCACACACTATATTTAGCAGTGCCCTACCTGGGTGGCAAAAAAAATTATCTGATCTTGATATTCTTAGATCAATATGCACAATGATGTTGCCATCAAATAAACCAATAAGGTCTACAGCAAAGCCCCCCAAAACACACTTTGCATCTTACATGTGAAGTCTCTAACATTCAGATAAATATCATATTATTGAATACTGACTCCAATAATTGCTAGCAGAGTGAGTTCAGGGGAAAACATCGCTTGTCCTTTTAACCTTCAATTTCTTTTTCAACAAAATACAGATAGGGAGGAACTGAGAATAGTAACTGAAGAGTGTAAAAATGTATAAGGATTAAATGAAATATATAGAAAACACTTGAAACCATGCTTGAAAGTAAGCCTTTATAAAAGATGCCTACCATTATTTTTTTCAATCAGTAGTCATTACAATGAAAATTTAACCACAGCCAGAAAACCTACTTTCCCGAAACTATTTCATTCCTTTTTTTAAAAAAACATCTACCATGTACCAACCCTAGGCAATGGGTGCTGAAATGAATACAATATGCTTTCTACTTTTCAGAAGCTCATTTTCTACCAAAGGACCTGCAAGCTAATAACTATAAGCAATATGATGGAAACTCTGATATGCCACATAAAGATGTTAAAGGAAACACAGCTGGAAACTTGAAGTAAAAGTTCCAGAGAGAAGCAGCATCTTGGTCAGGGTCCAGGGGCACACATGGGATTGGAGACACATGACTGAAGCCCCGAGCAAACATGGAACACCAGAACATAAGTTCCAAGATTGCACCTTTCTTCTCTTCAACTCATGATTCTTGTCTTCTATTAACAACAAGCTGGGGCTCCTGAGAAAGACAGAAGCAGTGTGAAGACCTTAATTCAGTGTTTACAGCAGCAGTTATAAAAAATGTGGCCCATGGAGCCCTAGGGGGTCTTTAAAAATCTTTTAGTAGGTTTGTCAGCAAAAACTATTTTCTTAGTGATACTAAGATATTTTTGTCCTTTTTTTCTGTGCTCGTATTTTCCCTGATGATGCAAAAACAGTAATGGGTGAACTGTTGGTGCTACAGCCTGAGTCAGCATAGTGGCACCAAAGTCTATTAATAGCCATGATATTCTTCACTTAAATTACTCTGAAGAGGAAGTAAAATTATTACATTAAATCTTAACTCCTTCTTATATTTGGGGCAATTAAACCAGAAGTATACATAAAACACATCTATTGCAAATAAGAGTATGATAGTTGCCTCAAGAAAAAACACATACTTGCTTGTTTGAGTTACAAGCTAAGTCAACCACCTTTTTATAAAAAAATAAAATACAATTTTCAGTTGAAAAGAACTAAAAACAGATAACCATGATGTTCAGACATTGTTTTTTTTCAAATTGGTGTGAAGGGAATATATCACTTCTAAATTTGGTAGAGCAGACTCCTAAAGGAATGCAAGATGATGTTGTAAAGGAAGGTTGAGGTCAGGTTGCAAAATATTAAGGAGTTCAAGCAGTGTTCAGTAGGAAAATGTGAAAAACAAAACAAAAAAAACACTAAAACTTAGGAGCAGGGAAGACCAAACCGACATTCTAGAGTAGCAATGGTTTGCTCAATGGATTGGTGTTGAGAAATTGGGTCATGAACTAGGAAGCTACTGCTGCAAACCAGGTGCAGAAAGGTGAAGCTGTGGAGGAGACTCGTAGCAAGAATGTGGTAGAGTGAAGGCACAATCTGATAGTACTAGGTTAGCCACAAGGGCATGTTGCTAGTTTGTGTTCCATTTTAGTATCTAACCTGAGAATAATTGTCAATTCTTACATATTGATAAAACAAAGATAATTGAGATTTATGTTTAACAAGTTATAATTCATCCTCTATTGTCATTCGTGTTCTGTTGTGCTTGAACTGTTTGTATTTTTATTTTTTCTCTTTGGTGCTACTTCTTGTGTGATGTTAGAACATTCAGGTGGCCATGACATAAAGGAGCAGCTGTGTACTAGATAAACACAAGAGACTAAACAAACACGAAAGATGCTCCCCAAACAGAATTAGGTCTGCAGCAGAAAACACATGATACATTTGAGTTAATAATTCAAGACTTTTTACTTACACAATAATTATACTTAAGTTTGGTGGCAGGACTGGATGAAGCACAAAGTGGAATCAAGATTGAAAGGAGAAATATCAATAACCTCAGATACAAAGTAGACACCACCCTTATGGCAGAAAGCAAAGAAAAACTAAAGAGCCTCTTGATGGACGTGCAAGAGGAGAATGAAAAAAATGGGTGAAAACTCAACATTCAAAAGACAAAGATCATGGCATCAGGTCCCATCTCTTCATGGCAAATAGATTGGGAAACAATGGAAACAGTGACAGACTTTATTTTGGGGGGCTCCAAAATTATTGCAGATGGTGACTGCAGCTATGAAATTAAAAGACACTTGCTCCTTGGAAGAAAAGCTATGACCAAGCTTGACAGCATATTAAAAAGCAGAGACATTACTTTGCCAACAAAGATCAATCTAGTCAAGGCTGTGGTTTTTCCAGTAAAGTCATGTATGGATGTGAGAGTTGGACTATAAAGAAAGCTGAGGCTCTCTACACCTACCCATTCAACAGACAACCCCATTTTTGGCGCTGTGCCAGCTGCATCCCTGAGACAAGATGGTGAAGGTTGGAGTAAACAGATTTGGCCAGTTTGGGCACCTGGCCACCAGGGCTGCTTTTAACTCTGGCAAAGTAGACATCGTTGCCATCAATGCCCCCCTTCATTGACCTTCAGCACATGGTCTACATGTTTCAGTATGATTCCACCCTTGGCAAGTTCCACGACACAGTCAAGGCAGAGAACCAGAAGCTTGTCATTGATGGAAAGGCCATCCCCATCTTCCAGGAGCAAGATCCCACCATCATCAAGTGGGGTGATGCTGGTGCTGAGTATGTGGTGGAGTCCACTGGTGTCTTCGCTACCATGGAGAAGGCTGGGGCTCACTTGAAGGGTGGCACCAAGAGGGTCATCATCTCTGTGCCTTCTGCCAATGCCCCCATGTTTGTGATGGGTGTGAACCACGAGAAGTATGACAACTCCCTCAAGATTGTCAGCAATGCCTCCTGCACCACCAACTGCTAAGCTGCCCTGGCAAAATTCATCCATGACCACTTTGGCATCATGGAGGGACTCATGACCACCATTCACGTCATCACTGTCACCCAGAAGACTGTGGATGGCCCCTCTGGAAAGCTATGGTGTGATGGCCGAGGGGCTGCCCAGAACATCATCCCTGCTTCTACTGGTGCTGCCAAGGCTGTGGTCAAGGTCATCGCTGAATTCAACGGGAAGCTCCCCTGCATGGCCTTCCATCCCCACCCCCAAGGTGTCCATTGTGGATCTGACCTGCCGCCTAGAGAAACCTGCCAAGTATAATGAGATCAAGAAGGTGGTGAAGCAGGCATTGGAGGGCCCCTTCAATGGCATTCTAGGCTACACTGAGGACCAGGTTGTCTCCTGCGACTTCAACAGCAAAACTTACTCTTTACCTTTGATGCTGGGGCTGGCATTGCCCTCAATGACCATTTTGTTAAGCTCATTTCCTGGTATGACAATGAATTAGGCTACAGCAACAGGGTGGTGGACCTCATGGTCCACATGGCCTCCACGGAGTAAGGTCACTTGACCCCCAGC
Organism: Oryx dammah; assembly: GCF_014754425.2. Lineage (NCBI taxonomy): Eukaryota > Metazoa > Chordata > Mammalia > Artiodactyla > Bovidae > Oryx > Oryx dammah. Next base: position 19,936,195 of record NW_024070199.1, read on the forward strand.
CCCAGCAAGAGCATGAGAGGAAGAGAGAATACTCAGCTGGTGGGGAGTCCTTGCCCCACCTCAGTCCTCCACTACACTGAGAATCTCCTGACCTCCAAACAGTTTCCATCCTTGAGGCCCTGAGGAAAGGGAGGGGCTTAGGGAACCCTGCCTTGTTGTGTACCATCAATAAAGTACCCTATAACGCCCCCAAAAAAGAAAGCTGAGAGATGAAGAATTGATGCTTTTGAACTGTGGTGTTGGAGAAGACTCTTGAGAGTCCCTTGGACTGCAAGGAGATCCAACCAGTCCATCCTATAGGAGATCAGTCCTGAATATTCATTGGAAGGACTGATGCAGAAACACCAATACATTGGCCACCTGATGGGAAGAACAACTCATTGGAAAATACCCTGATGTTGGGAAAGACTGAAGGCAGGAGGAGAAGGGGACAACAGAGGATGAGATGGTTGGATGGCATCACCAACTCGATGGACACTAAGTCTGAGCAAGTTCTGGGAGTTGGTGATGGACAGGGAAGCCTGGAGTGCTGCAGTCCATGGGGTTGCAAAGAGTTGGACACGACTGAGCAACTGAACTAACTAACTTGGTCAGGGCAGGAAAAATATACAGAATAGGTAGGTAATCCTGATTTCTTATGACAGTAGAGAAGTTAGGAGACTTAATTCTAAAATGGGAGAAAGAAGGGGTCCCAAAAGGGAAAAATGATGTGGAGAAGATTAGCGACTTTTGAAAGAAGGAAACAGATTATGTGCTATAGAAGGAGTTAAGTAAAAATATATATATAACCTTACTCCTATCTCTCTTTTCAGTCTTCACGTGGGGCTCTGAATGGCCAAACTCACAGAGAATCTGAATCTCACTGATATAAATTAGCACCCAGGGCAGACAGCAAGGTAGAAAAGAATGGACACATCTAATTGTATAAACAGAAGGCCAAGCTAATTTACTTTTAGAATGCTTGACTCCACAAAAGCCAGCATCAGACGAGATGGCAGAATAAAACCTATATATATTTAATTTAGATATGTAAATGAAATATACATATATATTGCCTTGAGAATCCCCATGGACAGAGGAGCCTGGTGGGCTACAGTTCATGGGGTGGCAAAGAGTCAGATACAGCATGTGCATATATATATGTATGTGTGTGTATTTCACTCTCTATAACAATTGGTTTAAAGTCAGCAGTCACAAGAACTAAGATTCTGAATCAAATTACCAGAAACACAATATCCATCTAGAGCAGGGTTTCTCAACCTCCACACTATCCACATTATGGCAGATGGTTCTTGGTTGTGGAGGCTATCCTGTAATTTATAAGATGTCTAGCAGCAACCCTGGCCTCCACTCAGTAAATGCCTCTGGCACCCGACCTGCCCAGTGGTGACAACCAAAAATGTCTCCAAAGACTGACAAAAATCTCCTGTGGGGTTTGGGGGGAAAGACACCCTTCGATCATTCTTTCTTCACTGAGAAGCATTAAACCTTCAGTCTAGGCCTCCAGAGAATACTAGACCGTGCAGTCCATTTCAACATAGTAACTTGAGTAATCTAAGATGAACCTGTGTAGATTATACTAAATCTCACTCAAGAGGATTAGCCTGATTAGTTTAAATATGCATATTTAAATACACAATCCCCAAGTCTAGAAAAAGGAAATATATTTAATTTTGAAAATCACAAAGGTATATATATATATACATTTATAAAATGTATGTATGAAAGAGCAAGAGATTCAAGGCTTTAGTTAAAGGAGCTGCCATGTCAGAAGTCATATCATTCACAATCACTTCCATTTCCTTTACACAGAAGTTTTTGACATTGTCAAGTGGACTCTGAAAAAGTGAAATGTCTGGTATTGGACCTATATTTGAAATGTCAGTGACAGCTGGCAGCTTGTTTGAGGTGGCTGTAACATAGGATAAGGACATCCTGGAAACCATGTCTTGGGCAGTTTGTGGAAGGAGACTGTACTGAAGAGAAAAAGATTTTCATCTCTGTCTCTCAACACAGACTCCCAGCTCTTAGGTAAGAGGGACATCTCTGCTTGTTAACACCAATAGCATCTGATTAAAAACAGGAAAGGAATCATCTGACCTCATCAGTGGGGGCCAGAATTATCAAGAAAAGTAAACAAGGAGAAACAGGATTTTAGGAACAAATACTACTTAATTTCTGTTGCTTTTCGCTTCTCTTCTTTTCACAGCTATTTGTAAGGCCTCCTCAGACAGCCATTTTGCTTTTTTGCATTTCTTTTTCTTGGGGATGGTCTTGACTCCTGTCTCCTGTACAATGTCATGAACCTCCGTCCATAGTTCATCAGGCAGTCTGTGTATCAGATATAGTTCCTTAAATCTATTTCTCGCTTCCACTGTATAGTCATAAGGGATTTGATTTAGGTCATACTTGAAAGGTCTAGTGGTTTCCCCACTTTCTTCATTTTAAGTCTGAATTTGGCAATAAGGAGTTCATGCTCTGAGCCACAGTCAGCTCCTGGTCTTGTTTTTGCTGACTATATAGAGCTTCTCCATCTTTGCTGCAAAGAATATAATCTATTTGATTTCAGTGTTGACCATCTGGTGATGTCCATGTGTAGAGTCTTCTCTTGTGTTCTTGGAAGAGAGTGTTTGCTATGACCAGTGAGTTCTTTTGGCAGAACTCTATTAGCCTTTGCCCTGCTTCATTCTGTACTCCAAGGCCAAATTTGTCTGTTACTCCAGGTGTTTCTTGATTTCCTACTTTTGCATTCCAGTCCCCTATAATGAAAAGGGCATCATTTCAGGGTGTTAGTTCTAGAATGTCTTGTAGATCTTCACAGAACCATTCAACTTCAGCTTCTTCAGTATTACTGGTCAGGGCATAGACTAGGATCACCGTGATATTGAATGGTTTGCCTTGGAAACGAATAGAGATAATCCTGTCGTTTATGAGACTGCATCCAAGTACTGCATTTTGAACTCTTTTGTTGACTATGATAGCTACTCCATTTCTTCTGAGGGATTCCTGCCCACAGTAGTAGATCTAATGGTCATCTGAGTTAAATTCACCCATTCCAGTCCATTTTAGTTCGCTGATTCCTAGAATGTCGACATTCACTCTTGCCATCTCCTGTTTGACCACTTCCAATTTGTCTTGATTCATGGACCTAACATTCCAGGTTCTTATACAATATTGCTCTTTACAGCATCAGACCTTGCTTCTATCACCCACCCATCCAACACTGGGTGTTGTTTCTGCTTTGGCTCTATCCCTTCATTCTTTCTGGAGTTATTTCTCCAGTAGCATATTGGGCACCTACTGACCTGGGGAGTACATCTTTCAGTATCCTATCATTTTGCCTTTTCATACTGTTCATGGGGTTCTCAAGGCAAGAATACTGAAGTGGTTTGCCATTCCCTTCTCCAGTGGACCACATTCTATCAGACTTCTCCAACATGACCTGCCCATCTTGGGTGGCCCCACACAGCATGGCTTAGTTTCATTGAATTAGACAAGGCTGTGGTCCATGTGAACTTCCAGATATTCAAGCTGGTTTCAGAAAAGGCAGAAGAACCAGAGATCAAATTGCCAACATCCACTGGATCATCAAAAAAGCAAGAGAGTTCCAGAAAAACATCTATTGCTGCTTTATTGACTATGCCAAAGCCTTTGACTGTGTGGATCACAAACTGTGAAAGATTCTGAAAGAGATGGGAATACTGGACCACCTGACCTGCCTCTTGAGAAACCTTTATGCAGGAAGCAACACTTAGAACTGGACATGGAACAGCAGACTGGTTCTAAATAAGAAAAGGAGTACATCAAGGCTGTCTATTGTCACCCTGCTTATTTAACTTCTATGCAGAGTACATCATGAGAAACGCTGGGCTGGAAGAAGCACAAGCTGGAATCAAGATTTTTGGGAGAAATAACAATAACTTCAGCTATGCAGATGACACCACTCTTATGGCAGAAAGTGAACAGGAACTAAAAAGCTTCTTGGTGAAAGTGAAAGAGGAGAGTGAAAAAGTGGCTTAAAACTCAACATTCAGAAAACAAAGATCATGGCAACTGGTCCCATCACTTCATGGCAAATAGATGGGGAAACAGTGGAAACAGTGTCAGACTTTATTTTGGGGGGTTCCAGAATCACTACAGATGGTGATTGCAGCCAGGAAATTAAAAGACGCTTACCCCTTGGAAGGAAAGTTATGACCAACCTAGATAGTATATTGAAAAGCAGAGATATTACTTTGCCTACAAAGGTCCATCTAGTCAAGGCTATGGTTTTCCACTGGTCATGTATGGATGTGAGAGTTGTACTATGAGGAAAGCTGAGCACTGAAAATTGATGCTTTTGAACTGTGGTGTTGGGGAAGACTCTTGAGAGTCCCTTAGACTGCAAGGAGGTGCAACCAGTCCATTCTGAAGGAGATCAGTCCTGGGTGTTCATTGGAAGGACTGATGCTAAAGCTGAAACTCCAATACTTTGGCAACCTGATGCGAAGAGTTGACTCATTGGAAAAGACCCTGATGCTGGGAGGGATTGGGGGCAGGAGGAGAATGGGACGACAGAGGATGAGATGGCTGGATGGCATCACCGACTCGATGGACATGAGTTTGAGTGAACTCTGGGAGTTGGTGATGGACAGGGAACCCTGGCGTGCTGCGATTCATGGGGTCGCAAAGAGTTGGACATGACTGAGAGTCTGAACTGAACTGAATTAATATTTTTTACTGGCATCATAAATCAATTTTTTTCACTGGAAGTAGTATGAAAGTAAACAGCTTTCTTGGTTTCCATTATGATCATTTGCTTTGAAGTTTAGGGCAAACAGAACAATTCCTGTTTGTAAAAATAAAGATATTTCTAATAATCAATTTGAAAATAGTGTGCATTTCTGCATCATAAAACTTCATCTCTCTCAGCTCATCTGTAATGTGTTTGCTCATTTGAGTGTTGTGTGTTTGCTTGTTTCTGAGGGGTATTTGTGTGTGTATCTGGGTTGACATCTCCATCAAAGAGACACACACTCTGGATTTGATATGCCTCATCCTTCACAACTTCTTTTCTGTCCTTTATTAATACAGAGGCTGAAAAAAAACAGTACTCATCCTTCAAGCCCATATACCAAAGATAGTTTGCTTAGGTTTAAACAATGAGATGTAATTGAAAGTTGCTTATTGGGGCTTACAAGAACCCTGTTTTAAAAGGATTAAATTAGCTGACATATCTCTCTTATCTTTTGCTTTCTTCTTTCTCTTCTGTGGGTAATCTATGGCTCTGGAAGTACACCATCCTTTTAGTGACCATAAAGTAAAAATCTTGAGAACAAATTACCTGAATGAAAAAGTAGAAGCTGGGTTTGCTCCTTGGTTTCCCTGTGGCATCACTGTGCTTCTTTACTAACTGGGACTCACTAGTCTTTGTTTTATGAGATTATTAAATTAAACATTTTTCTTATGCTGAGACATGATTTTGGGGGGTTTTATATCATTTGCAGATGAGCAAATTAATCTAGAGAATAAGACTACCCTTAAATTAATTGAGAAGTAGTTATATATCAGGCCAGTTGTCATTCAGAGAATGTGAATTTGTAGAAATTTACAGAAATTCTTCAGCAGTCACTGGACTTTCCATGAATCAAGACATGGAAGGTAATGTAATCATATCAGTGCATTAAGATATGGAGAATGTTTACATCTTACTCATACTGCACACATACTTTGTTTGTTTCATATTCATTGTATAAAATATATAAATATGAATATATTTATTTCACTGGAATATAGGAGAGGAACAGAAAAAAAAAGAAAATAGCTAACATTTTTCTATGTGGCAGAAATTATAAGGGACACTTTAAAAGCACATCAGTTAATCTTTACAAGAACTATATAGCATATGAGTATAATCTCGTATTTTGGAGGAGGAAAGTGGCATTTCCAGAGGTTAGGAAATGTGTCCATGGTTTCCAAATTAGCAAGTAAAATTACTCAAATTCCTCAAGTCAGATTCATTCCCCTTACACTTTACTGAAAGTGCTGTTGTCAAGGCCCCAAATAGCTAAGCATTTTTGCTAAAATGAAGTCCTTTCTCAGTTCCCTTTTTGAGTTCTCACCAACATTTGTTACATGAAGTCCCCACTTCTTCTCCCTGAGTTCTGTCCTTCACCAGATTTCTCATTATATTCACCTATTTCATTTCTCCCACTGTATTTGTTGTGACTTCGTAGTCTTTATAGTTTCCTGTGATATTTCCTTGTTAGCTTTACCATCTGACAAGTTGAAATGACCTAGAGCTCAGGTTTTAGACCTCTTTTCTATCTTCTTCACTCTATTTGAAGATCTGACTTGACGGCCTTGCTTTAAATGTTATTTAAAAGTGGTTACTCACAAAGTTATCTTTCAAACTCAGTTTTTACTCCAGAAATTCAACTTGAATAGCCAGTGGGATATTTGACAGACTTCACTTAGAGGCCTTGGAGGCCTTCCTCTTGCTCTTCCCATGTTTACTCCATCTTAGTAAATGTCAGCACCTCCCTTGGAGTATCTCAGACCAAAAGCTTGGGCTTCGTTCTTGACCTTAATCTTTCTTTTGTACCTGACATTCAATCTATTTGTAAATTATTACAATTCTCTTTCAAAGCACTATGTAGCATCTATAATGGAGTCATTTGGTGCCAGCTCTTCTATTAGCATCTTAGTTCAAGTCACCATTCTTTTTTGGGTCAGTCCCAAATTATCTCACAGTTATATCTTTAATCCCTTTGCTATTTTCCTTTGACTGCTTCAGCAAATCACCACAAATGTGGTGGCTTAAGCCAGTACAAATGTTATTATATTTCTGGAGGTGCTCACTGGGTAAAATCATGCAGTCAGCAGGAACACAATCCCTCCTGAAACTCTAGATGAGAATCTGTCCTCTTGCCTTTTTCATCTTCTAGAGAAATGCCTTTTCCTGCCTTTCTTGGTTGTGACTCCCTTTTCCATCTTCAAAGCCATCAGCAGAGCATCTTCAGTTATGTCTCTGACTCTGGCCTCCCTACCTTCATCTTTTAAGGACCCTGGTGATGACATTGAACCCATCTGGATAATCCAGTCTAATCTCCTCTCAAGATCCTTAATACAATCACACCTTCAAAGTCCTTTTTTTTTGCAATATAAGGTGGCATGTGGCGAGGCATTATTCTGCCTACCACAGTCCTTTACAGTTTATTCTTCACACAGCAGTCAGCGTATAAACTGTTCAGAGCCCCCCAGGTACTTTTCAATCAACTTCCTTCTCACTGTTTCAGGGGTGGGGTGGTATCAGCAAGCATGTGCTTGCCTGCTTGCATCCTTCAGAGACAGTCTCAGTTTCTTCCGCCCTTCTGTTAATGCCACTGGTTTTCAAACCAGCTAAGGGGACTCATTGTCCTGGTATCAGACCATAGGGCTGAGGTTCCTAACATATGGCTGGAACCCCTCACTCCCCAGGGAGAATCCCCCAACCCATGATATCTCCCTCCTCTTCTGTGTCTCCTGGTAAGGGCATGGGTCCTGACCCAATCACTTTTCTGCCTTTCTACCTTACTCCCTGTGGATCTTTCTTTACAACCTTGGTTGTAGAGGAGCCTTTCTGTCCATCTCCAGGTTGTTTTCAGCAAGAGTTGTTCCACATATTCATGTATTTTGATGTGTTCATGGGGCAAGGTGAACAGACCCACACATGTACATGCGGTTTCCATAGCTGCAGTCAACATGTTCATGAAACTTATGCTTTTAAAATAAATAAAACTTTCCCCTGTGTCTGTGGTCCTTTATAAGTGATTATGTTGAATTACTCTGTTGATAATCTACACTTCGCTATGCCATTATTTTGTATTAGGTATTTCTGTTGTTTCTTAATTATATGGATAATTATATGCCTGCTTATCTACTCATCTCCTTATACTTTATTTTATGGGAGATAGGCTTATAATAAATTTTGAACACACTATAGGAACAATAATAATATTTATTTTATGGCTTTTGCTTTGTGTTTTATTATCTTTTTTTTCTTAAGATATTTTATCAATTTAAACACTGCCTTAAAAAAATGTACATGATGTCACAAGCATCAAGAGCTTACAAAGACTGTCTTGTTTACTAAGTAATCTGGGAGTCAGCTCACTTTCAGTGCTTGAATTAGTCAAGAATCCATTTATTTAAATGTCACCCTTTAGTTCATTTCTCTCTTTAGGATTTGCTAAATCTGAGTCTACCATGAGTTCAAAGCTTTGCTTTCTCTAGTTTTTAAATTATATATAATACCTGTATAATAAGATTACTACTGAAGCAAATTTTGAAATTCAGATCAGAGTTGGATTTGATTTCAAACTTATATAATATGCTAGGATGGCATTCTTCTTGCCACCATTTTGAATATTTTAGTAGCAAAAATGAAAGTAAAACAGAATGTGTTGCCTGACTCGGTATATATTTTATAAAGAGAACTAAGGAAAACCTGTTTGTAACACTTGAACTCTTATCCATTTCTCAACTGTGAATGAATCAAGAGAGTAGAAATCACACTGTTAGAGAGATGTATTTGGAGAACTGTTTCTGTGCTCTGAGTCCCTATGCACAGAGGGAAATAAGGTGGCCACCTTCTGTTCCCTTGTTTAGCTTCAAAGTTTCCACATGATTAAGCTTAAAATATAGTCCCTATAGTGATAATTACAAAGAACTTATGACTGATACAAATCTAGAAAAAAAATAATAAAAAGGTCATTAACTCAGTCAGCCTCTATTCTGAGGAACCTAAATGGCAAGACATTGGTGATAGTTCCCAAAAAGTAAGTCTTGTTAGGATTACTGCACTGCCAGCATTAGGGAAGATAAGTCTGCCTAATTTAAGAGTTAATACTCTAAATACTTTCACAGCATCATCTTTCAGGGTTTGAAATAGCTCAACTGGAATGCCATCACCTCCACTAGCTTTGTTCATAGTGATGCTTTCCAAGGCCCACTTGACTTCACATTCCAGGATGTCTGGCTCTAGATGAGTGATCACACCATTGTGATTATCCAGGTCGTGAAGATCTTTTTTGTACAGCTCTTCTGTGTATTCTTGCCACCTCTTCTTAATATCTTCTGCTTCTGTTAGGTCCATACCATTTCTATCCTTTATCGAGTCCATCTTTGCATGAAACGTTCCCTTGGCATCTCTAATTTTCTTGAAGAGATCTCTAGTCTTTCCTGTTCTGAAATAGAGGCTAGTTTTCCTCTATTTCTTTGCATTGATCGCTGAAGAAGGCTTTCTTATCTCTTCTTGCTATTCTTTGGAACTCTGCATTCAGATGCTTATACCTTTCCTTTTCTCCTTTGCTTCTTGCTTCTCTTCTTTTCACAGCTATTTGTAAGGCCTCCCCAGACAGCCATTTTGCTCTTTTGCATTTCTTTTCCATGGGGATGGTCTTGATCCCTGTCTTCTGTACAATGTCACGAACCTCATTCCATAGTTCTTCAGGCACTCTATCTATCAGATCTAGGCCCTTAAATCTATTTATCACTTCCACTGTATAATCATAAGGGATTTGATTTAGGTCATACCTGAATGGTCTAGCGGTTTTCCCTACTTTCTCCAATTTAAGTCTGAATTTGGTAATAAGGAGTTCATGATCTGAGCCACAGTCAGCTCCTGGTCTTGTTTTTTTGACTGTATAGAGCTTCTCCATCTTTGGCTGCATATAATCAATCTGATTTTGGTGTTGACCATCTGGTGATGTCCATGTGTAGAGTCTTCTCTTGTGTTGTTGGAAGAGGGTGTTTGCTGTGACCAGTGCATTTTCTTGGCAAAACTCTATTAGCCTTTGCCCTGCTTCATTCCGCATTCCAAGGCCAAATTTGCCTGTTACTCCAGGTGTTTCTTGACTTCCTACTTTTGCATTCCAGTCCCCTATAATGAAAAGGACATCTTTTTTAGGTGTTAGTTCTAAAAGGTCTTGTAGGTCTTCATAGAACCATTCAACTTCAGCTTCTTCAGCATTACTGGTTGGGGCATAGACTTGGATTACTATGATATTGAATGGTTTGCCTTGGAGACGAACAGAGATCATTCTGTCGGTTTTGAGATTGCATCCAACTACTGCATTTTGGACTCCTTTGTTGACCATGATGGCTACTCCATTTCTTCTGAGGGATTCCTGCCCTCAGTAGTAGATATAATGGTCATCTGAGTTAAATTCACCCATTCCAGTCCATTTTAGTTCGCTGATTCCTAGAATGTCGACGTTCACGCTTGCCATCTCTTGTTTGACCATTTCCAATTTGCCTTGATTCATGGACCCGACATTCCAGGTTCCTATGCAATATTGCTCTTTATAGCATCGGACCTTGTTTCTATCACCAGTCACATCCACAGCTGGGTATTGTTTTTGCACATCCACAGCTGGGTATTGTTTTTGCTTTGGCTTCATCCCTTCATTCTTTCTAGAGTTATTTCTCCACTGATCTCCAGTAGCATATTGGGCACCTACTGACTTGGGGAGTTCCTCTTTCAGTATACTATCATTTTGCCTTTTCATATTGTTCATGGGGTTCTCAAGACAAGAATACTGAAGTGGTTTGCCATTCCCTTCTCCAGTGGACCACATTCTGTCAGACCTCTCCACCATGACCCGCCCATCTTGGGTTGCCCCACAGGCATGGCTTAGTTTCATTGAGTTAGACAAGGCTGTGGTCCTAGTATAATTAGATTGACTAGATTTTTGTGAGTATGGTTTCAGTGTGTCTACCCTCTGATGCCCTCTTGCAACACTTACCATCTTACTTGGGTTTCTCTTACCTTGGGCATGGGGTATCTCTTCAAGGCTGCTCCAGCAAAGCGCAGCCACTGCTCCTTACCTTGGATGAGGGGTAGATGGGGAAACAGTGGAAACAGTGTCAGACTTTATTTTTTGGGGTTCCAAAATTACTGCAGATGGTGATTGCAGCCATGAAATTAAAAGATGCTTACTCCTTGGAAGAAAAGTTATGACCAACCTAGATAGCATATTCAAAAGCAGAGACATTACTTTGCAGACTAAGGTCCTTCTAGTCAAGGCTATTGTTTTTCCAGTAGTCATGTATGGATGTGAGAGTTGGACTGTGAAGAAGGCTGAGTGCCGAAGAACTGATGCTTTTGAACTGTGGTGTTGGAGAAGACTCTTGAGAGTCCCTTGGACTGCAAGGAGATCAGCCCTGGGATTTCTTTGGAAGGAATGATGCTAAAGCTGAAACTCCAGTACTTTGGTCACCTCATGTGAAGAGTTGACTCATTGGAAAAGACTCTGATTCTGGGAGGGATTGGGGGTAGGAGGAGAAGGGGATGACAGAGGATGAGATGGCTGGATGGCATTACTGACTCGATGGACGTGAATCTGAGTGAACTCCAGGAGTTGGTAATGGACAGGGAGGCCTGGTGTGCTGCGATTCATGGGGTCGCAAAGAGTTGGACACGACTGAGCTTCTGAACTGAACTGAACTGACTCTAAATACTTGAGTATTTAGAGTAATACTCTAAATGTCTTGCCTATTTGAAATACGTAGTGTGGGACAATTTTGGTTCACAAATTGATTAAAATATAGAAATAAGTAAATGTAAATTGCAATTCAAACTAACATGTCCTGTCTTTTAAACTGCAGCAGCACATTTGTAGTGATTTTGGTAGCACGAAGCAGTTGCGGGAAAATCACATAGTTACACAGAGCTAGATTGAACTACAAAGTTAACAGTTTGAAGAACATCCAAGATGGGTGTTTTGCAAGACCTTTATGATTGTGAAATGTTTTTTGTCAATTTTCAGTTTTCTTTAGGCTCTCACCTGCCTCTCCATCAAATATTCCAATCTATATAAAGTTTAATCATAATCTTAGCTTTTACCTGTTTTTTAATAAGCAGACATAGATTTCATCACATCATGAGATTTGAACTGAATTAAGCAAGGCACAAAATCCTTTGGATTTGCCTGTTGGGCATTTAGCTAGGATCTCTCATGGGTTAAGGACCCACTTCTCCAATCATTCTCACAGAGCATATGATTAACAGAAGTTCAAATGGCTGCATACAAAGAGTGTGTTCAGTCAATAGGGTCTGACTCTTTGCGACCCCATAAACTGGGGCCTGCCAGGCTCCTCTGTCCATGGAATTCTCCAGGCAAGAAAACTGGAGTGGATAGCTATTCCCTTCTCCAGGGGATCTTCCCAACCTGGGGATCGAACTTGGGTCTCCCATATTACAGATTTAATCTCTGGGTTGGGAAGATCCCCTGGAGAAGGGAATGGCTACCCACTTCAGTTTTCTTGCCTAGAGAATTCCATGGAGAGAGGAGCCTGGATGGCTACTGTCCACGGGCTCACCAAGTGTTGAATACAACTGAGCGACTTTCATGTCATTTAAGTGTTTTACAATATTGTGTTAGTTTCAGGTATACAGCATAGTGATTCTGTATTTGTGCAGATTATTTTCCAATATAGATTATTATAAGATAATGGATATAATTCCCTGTGCTATACAGTATATTTTTGTTGCTCATCTATTTCATACATATTAGTTTATATCTATGTATCCCACAATGCTAAATTGTCCCTGCTCTCTTCCTTCACCTCTTTGGTAACCACAGCTTTGTTTTCTTGTCTGTGAGTCTGTTTCTGTTTTGTATATATATTGATTTGTATTATTTTGTAGATTTCCCATATAAGTAATATCACATAGTTTTTATCTTTCTCTAACTTATTCATGAAGGATATTATTCTCCAAGTCCAGCCACATGGCTGCAAATAGCAGTATTTCTCTCTGTGTTATGTCTGAGATGTATTCCATTGTTTATGTATACTAGTTCTAAATTTAATTTTCTGTTGATGAACACTTGCGTTGCTTCCATATCTTGGCCATTGTAAATAGTGCTGCTGTGGACTTTGGGGTGCATCTTTTTGAATTAGTGTTTTTAGTTTTTCTGGATCTGTACCCAGAAGTGCAATTGCTGGATGTATGGCAGTTTGAGTTTTAGATTTTTTAAGGAGCCTACATGCTGTTTTCCACAGTGACTGCACCAATTTACATTCCCATCAACAGTGTGCTAGTTTTCCCTTTTCCCCACATCCTGTCTAACATTTGTTATTTGTAGACTTTTTGATCCTAGTTTACTTCTGCAGTCTTGATATTGGTGTCAAACTAACCCCAGAGTGGCTAGTGTACTAGTATGAGAACTTATGGTAAAATTGTTAACTTTATGATATAATTGCTAACTTATGATAACACTGATTATACAAATTCTTAAAATCAGTCTTAAAATTCTTAAAATAAGTGGGCCAATATAACACAACCCTTATGATTTAATAAAAATAGTGTGTGTCCCTTGTTTATTTATCAAAATAAGACCATTGCAAAAGTGTAAACTGTCAGCTCCTCAAAGGGAAGGAATTATGTTCTACTTATTTTTGTGTCTCCAGTATCCAGCAACATAGTTTCTCATGCACATTTGTACTTCATAAAGAATCTCTACTCAAATATTTAGAATATTAGAATAATAATAGAATATTTATCTTCATATCTTTTGTTGAATGTTGTCAATATGAAGACCTTATATTCATCAATATACCGTCTTCATCGTGAATTAACCAAATGCCAAGGATATGTTAAGCAACCACAACAAAGACAAAAGATTTGTAAACTCTTGAAATGTGCTGCTTTGTATATCTTTCCTTTTTTAAAATTTCTGTTCCTAATAAATAGCTCTTTCTTTCTTTTTTTCCTTTTTAATAATAGCTCTTTCAAACATGTCTGAATTTCACTTATTTAATTTCCCTCATTTGAATTAGATTTAGAAAATCCCAACATGAACTCAAAGCTTTTTAGAAGCTAAAAACCTAAAATGATTTCTGATAAAAGTGATGGAAAAAATATTATGATACCGTTAACTATTCTTTTTCCCCAAGGATATTCATAGGGCTTTCAAATGTTACCATCAATGTGTGTTTATGCTACTGTAAAGTGTAAGAGCTCATACTGAAAGAAGAAAAGCTATTTTAACCACATAACATAATAAACTTTTCTAAAATGGTCCTTTGATTAGCTGTTTAACCACATCTGATAGAGATTACTGTGATGAGATTCAAGTCCCCAAATTCCTTGACTCAGTGTGTGTGATGGGTTGAGGGAGGAAGTTAGTCAAAACATTTTATCCAACAAATAGCACATTTGTTGAAATATTTCACTTTTCAAACATTTCTACCATTGTGTAATCACAGCTTACACCACAATACAATATAAACAAGAATGCTTTCTGAAATCCAGACTAAAATTCTACAGCCATCTGTTTTCCTAAACATTTCATTGAGTAACAATGCAGTTTTCTAGCAGACCACATATGTGGTCCTGTTTTGTCTTTTGCCAATATTTACAAGACATGCAACTGAAAAATCCATAGAATTTGTCTGATCATCCCAATTCTGGGAATTACATGGGCAAGCCATGAAATGATAGACTGCTTTTCTCCTTTCCCCTACAGATTGTTCATGTTAGTTTGCTAATTATCTTTTTGTGTGTGTGTTCAGTGCCAAGTGGTGGTGCATATTCATTATCTCTTATTGTTTAAAAATCAGAGTTGCTTGGAGAAACTATATCTTGAATTAAATATCTCCTGTCCACCACAAAGGATGAATTGTAAAGACTGAGATTTAGGAAGACAGGTGCCATTCCATAGTGCTGCAGTGGTCTCTGCCTAAACAATTGAACTGAATTATAAAACAATGGCATGGTGAATAAGTAGAATTTGGCTCAGAAAAAAGTTGAAATCTGAAACGGAAGCCAGTTTGGTCTCTATAGAATTGGAGATGTTTTTAAGAGAGCTAAATAAATATGATAAATATTTCCACTTCACCTTCATAAAATAATCTTTGAGCAAAAAAAGTTATTCAAAATAATCACACAGAAAACTTTTTTAATGGAATACAATATGTTTCTGTACTTTATCTGTGTTCTTTTTCTCCTCCTGAAGCATATAGTGTCTATCTGCTGGTTGGCTCTCTTAGTATAGTACATTGTTTATACTCAGGCATGGCTAGGACTTTCAGAGCATAATTTTCAAAATAGAGTATTTTAAATTTTAATTCAAAATAATGATTTTTGGAATTGGAGTTCTACTTTTATAAGAAATTTTGACCTTTTATGATTGTCTTTTTTCTCCTTATTCTTTTTGGCTAGTCTCAGTACAGTTGTTTTATTCCTTATTATCTTCCAACTAATGTCCAACTATTGAGTTTTTTGCAGTTGTGTTTAGTGTAAAATTGGAAGCATTTTTTGAAGTGCAGTTTACTTCAGTATTAAATTAGTTTCAGATATATAGCACATGGTGATTCAATATTTTATATTGCTTATACCCAATTTAAAGTTACTACAAAGTAGTAGCTATGTTCCTTGTGCTGTACAATATATCCTTGTTACTTATTTATTTTTACATGGTAGTTTGTACTTCCTAATCCCGTACCTCATCTTGTCTCTTCCCCCTTAAGCATTTTTTAAACAAGTGAAACACTGTTTATTCACTGTGAGACAGTGTATGAAAGCAATAGGTAGCCGGATAGAATAAGAAAAATTAAGCTTTAGCTTCCTTTTAAGAATATAATGAAACAAATATATATACAGGTAGTATTTCAACAGCAAAATATTTATAGTCAGTACTTAAAAAATGACAAAGAAACTTGAAATCAATTGTTTCCTTGCATTCAACAGAGGGTTTGAAAAAATGATGGTCACTGATGGAAGGATGGGAACTCTGAATTTGACTACATTTTTAGGTACCATCTTTTAGACACACCACCAGCTCAGTGACTTACGGATTACTTCATCATTCTTTATATTATGATTTTACATCTACATTCTCAGCTTTGGGACTTCCCAGTATATTATTACTTTAAAAGAAATCTGTCAAGTAAAATATTAATGAAATATGGTGGAAGGGAGAAGGGGAAACACTTCTTTCCTTTACCATGTTAGCAATAAGTTTATGTGTTCTACCATTTTCATCCATACATTTTATACTAGATTTAAATAAGTAGACTGTCAGAAAAAATAGGAATGTGTTTTTCTGGAAAGACCAATCCTCCAAAATTGTATGGCATAAGACGAAAGTTGAAAATAAATAAAATTCTTTCCCTTCAACCTTGGCAATTATACCTTCTTAATTACCTGATATCCAGGCTTTTGTTTAAAATTCTTGGAAACCAGGGACATTGTGGTACTGAAAGAGCTGGTTCCAAGTCCCTAGACAGTAGTCCATTCATTTCTTCTTTATTCTCTGCTCTATCCTGGACAAGGAATGACCCCAGCGAAGTATTGCAGACTCCTCAGCCTGCTCTTAAAAGCCATCTTGGCAATTCTTTTGGCCTGCGGTTGCACCACTGGAAGTGTGATCAACTTCAGGAGGATGGAGTTGGGAGAGAGCCCTGAGCAGGTGAGGGAAGCAGCTGTGAATATTATCTGCAAGGCATTGCCAGCTCAAGTGCTGGAATGGGGGCTTGGAGAGAGCTGGAAAGGGTCTCTTTCTCCTCTGTGTCCTCCTTCTCCATGAAAAGGGCGGAACAGAGGAGGGGCAGAAGAGGACCCCCTGAAGTTTAGGAATCAGGGAAGAGGACTCTCTTACCTGGTTCTAAGGGCAGTTTTACAGGTAGATCTCAGATTAAAACTCCTTACTATTAATTATTAGTATTTACTCTGTCGACTAAAAAAGATGCGTGACTTGAGAGTTGCAAAGTAAGTTTTATGAGGCACAATGAGGACTGCAGCCTGGCAGACACCACCTCAGAGAGCTTGGAGAGACTGCTCCAAAGAGGCAATGGGGGAAGGTCAATAAATAAGATTTTGGTGAAGGGGGAGTTCAGTACAATCAAGTGCTTACTTTACAAAAGGTTTTCTGCTGGTCACAAGATGATGTCACCATGAAGCGATTTAGTGACTTTCTAGATATGGAGAGATGTAAGGATGGGGATCATGAAATCAGTTCCAGAAAAATGTAACTATCTAAAGACCTGTTCCACCAATTTCCACGGAGCCCAGAGTGCCTCACTCTCCACCCTGAGTTCCTCTCAGAGCGTGTTGAGGGTCAGCAGGTACAGCAGCACAGGGTTCGGTCTCCGCAGAGGCAGAGGGCAGATGCCCTTGTTGTTGTCATTCAGTCCCTGGCAGAGCTCTTGGCAAGTGCCAACTCGTAGTAGACAACTGCTGGATAAACGTCTTAACCCTTCTAATCTCTAGTTTAAAGCAGAGAACTAGATTTGTTCCTCTTCCCCACTATGTAATTGCTGCACAAGTTTGGGCAAATTACTTAATCTCTTTTTGCTTCAGTTTCCATCTGCAAGATGTGAGTAATAATGGTATCTGCAAGGAGGGTGTAATGAAGATTGAGTTTGTATTTATAAAATGCTTTAACAGTGCCCAGCATATGATAAACATTGTATTTATTTTAAAAAATAAAAAGCTTTACAACTATTTTCTTACATCCCTCATCTAATGGTTGCAAAGATTTGCATGCAATTCTTAGCCAAGTGCTTGATTCTTAATAAGTACACCAAATTATAACTAATACCATATGTAATGTAAAAATGAAGAAAATGTTGTGTCAAAATACATATTGTAAAATTAAACATCATAAACTGTTCATTTATTTACTGTTCTGTAGCTTTAGTATGAGTTTCTACTTTGATAGCCAAGAGATGTTTAATTCCCTTGTATTTAGTGATGTTATCTTTATTAACATTAATATTAGTTAAAGGAAAATCTGTGTTAGTTATCCTTATCATTGGGAACCAAGTTGTTGACTTAGAGCATAGACACTTATGTCCAAATTGATGAAAGCTACAAAAAGTGTAAGAAAGCATCAGTCCCTATTTTTCTTTTCTTTTTTTTTGCTGTATAAAATAAAATTTTATTTGCTCTAACTTTGTTTTTTACTTTACAATATTGTATTGGTTTTGCCCTGCATCAACATGAATCTGCCACTGGTATACACGTGTTCCCCATCCTGAACCCCCCTCCCTCCTCCCTCCCCATACCATCCCTCTGGGTCATCTCAGTGCATCAGCCCCAAGCATCCAGTATCATGCATCGAACCTGGACTGGCGATTCACAATCACTATGGAGAACAGTGTGGAGATTCCTTGCTGCTGCTAAGTCGCGTCAGTCATGTCCGACTCTGTGACCCCATAGACGGCAGCCCACCAGGCTCCCCCATCCCTGGGATTCTCCAGGCAAGAACACTGGAGTGGGTTGCCATTTCCTTCTCCAATGCATGAAAGTGAAAAGTGAAAGTGAAGTTGCTCAGTCGTGTCTGACTCTTCACGACATCGTGGACTGCAGCCCACCAACCTCCTCAGTCCATGGGATTTTCCAGGCAAAAGTACTGGAGTGGGGTGCCATTGCCTTCTCCAAAACTGGAAATAGAACTGCCTTATGACCTATTTTTCATCTGAAGCAATATCCTACCCCAAATGACAAATAATGAACCAATTTTATTTTCATAAAACAGGTGTATGTCTTGTTAAAATGATATATTAAAGTACATGTCCACTGTACTCTTCTGAAAGTTACCTGAGATTTGAACTTCAGAACTTATAACTTTCTTATCTTTGAGTCATTTTTTATATTCAAAATGAGAAATGGTTCCTGATTTAATACAACAAAAGATGGCAATTTGTCACCTAAAACTTTCAGTAGTTTCCATTTGCTTTGAATGAATGTCCATAAGATAATTTACTAAGATACATGTGATTTTTTAAACATATTACTGAAAATACTGGATTAAAATATCATTCATAATTCATGTGATAGAGATAGAGATGTTATACCCTCATTTAAAAGTTATTTTTTGAGAAAATAAATTACTTATATGTGCAGTGTTTGCTAGTTGAGTTCAAATGATTCAACACTGTGAATTATTAGTAATATTGTCTTAAATTATTTATTAGACATTTATATAGATATAAACATGCTTTTAACTTAAAATGTTTTCTAAATAGTCACAATTTAATAGTCTCACTGCCAACTGCTTTCTTAAGGTCATGCCTTCTCTATCTCTAATTTAGAAAAGGTATGAAGATATCCTAGCGAATTCCAATTTTCTTTGAAAGTCCTAAGTTAAAGGGCAAATGGGCAGTATACTTGTGGGCTTATACAATGTTTATATGTTTTTTACTTGTAAATAGAATAGTCTCTAATGTAGAAAAGATGGATTGAGACAAAAGATCTGTTACTGATAACTAGTTCAGCTCAGTTCAGTCACTCAGTCATGTCCGACTGTTTGCGACCCCATAGACTGCTGCATACCAGGCTTTCCTGTCCATCACCAACTCCCAGAGCTTACTCAAACTCATGTCCATCAAGCTGGTGATACCACCCAATCTCATCCTCTGTCATCCCCTTCTCTTCCCACCTTCAATCTTTCCCAGCATCAGGGTCTTTTTGAATGAGTCAGCTCTTCACATCAGGTGGTCAAAGTATTGGAGTTTCAGTGTCAGCATCTGTCCTTCCAATGAATACTCAGGACTGATTTCCTTTAGGATTGACTGGTTGGATCTCTTTGCAGTCCAAGAGACTCTCAAGAGTCTTTTCCAACACCACAGTTTGAAAGCATCAATTCTTTGGTGCTCAGCTTTCTTTATAGTCCAACTCCCACATCCATACATGACCACTGGAAAAACCATAGCCTTGACTAGACGGACCGTTGTTGACAAAGTAACGTCTCTGCTTTTCAATATGCTGTCTAGATTGGTCATAAGGGCTTCCCTGGTGGCGCAGAGGTTAAAGCGTTTGCCTCCAATGTGGGAGAACTGGGTTTGATCCCTGGGTCAGGAAGATCCCCTGGAGAAGGAAATGGCAACCCACTCCAGTATTCTTGCCTGGAGAATCCCATGGATGGAGAAGCTTGGTGGGCTACAGTCCACAGGTTGCAAAGAGTCGGACACGACTGAGCGACTTCACTTTCATAACTTTCCTCCCAAGGAGTAAGCATCTTTTAATTTCATGGCTGCAATCACCATCTGCAGTGATTTTGGAGCCCTCCAAAATAAAGTCTGTCACTGTTTTCATTGTTTCCCCATCTATTTGCCATGAAGTAATGGGACTGGATGCCATGATCTTCGTTTTCTGAATGTTGAGCTTTAAGCCAGCTTTTTCACTCTCTTCTTTCACTTTCATTAAGAGGCTCTTTAGTTCTTCACTTTCTGCCATAAGGGTAATGTCATCTGCATAATTGAGGTTATTGATATTTCTCCTAGCAATCTTGAGTCCAGCTATTGCTTCATCCAGTCTGGCATTTCTCATGAAATACCCTGCATATATGTTAAATAAGCAGGATGACAATATATAGCCTTGACATACTCCTTTCCCAATTTGGAACCAGTCTGTTGTTCCATGTCCAGTTCTGACTGTTGCTTCTTGACCTGCATACAGATTTCTCAGGAGGCAGGTCAGGTGGTCTGTTATTTCCATTTCTTTGAGAAATCCCACAGTTTGTTGTGATCCACACAGTCAAAGGCTTTGGCATAGTCAATAAAGCAGAAGGACTGACAACAAAGGAGTAACTTTGACACTAATCCAGTATTTTAAGAAAAGTTCATCCTTTAGAGTTTCATAATAACATGAAATATTTTTTAGTTTAATAATACATTAAATACCTCATTTCCTATTTGCTAAATTTATTTACATTATTTCTATAAAAATTTGTTAGAATTTAATAGCTTAAAAATTCAAATCTAATATAAAATCTGATAAAACATTCCCTCCTTCCATATCTAATATAACAACCTTTTCTCAGTGTTTGAATGCTTGTATGCTTGATGTACGGCAAAACCAATACAATATTGTAAAGTAATTAGCCTCCAATTAAAATAAATAAATTAAAAAAATAAAAATAAAAACATGAAAAAAGAATGGTGGGGAAGAAAAACAAAAGAGGGGGTCTATAAAATTTGCAAGTGGATGTGGAATCCCAGGGGAAGATCAAGATTTGGATATTTTTGTCATCTGGGCTTAGATTACTGCTCATGTAAAATGAGAGTGGACTAGAATTTTATTTTACCTTTTTAGCACTAAGAAACTATAATTTAAAAATATATCTATATATAAATCTATGTCTGTATCTATCTATCTATCTATCTAAAACATGTGTGTGCATGTTTAGTCACTCAATCATGTCTGACTCTGTGACTCCATGGACTGTAGACTGCCAGCTCCTCTGTCCATGGATTTTCCAGGCAAGAATACAGGAGTGGGTTGCCATTCCCTTCTCCAGAGGATCTTCGCAGAGATTGAACCTGGGTCTCGAACATTGCAGGTGGATTCTCTACCTTCTGAGTCACCAGGGAAGCTCCATATAATATGTGTGTGTGTGTGTAAATATATA
The DNA here is from genome assembly GCF_014754425.2 of Oryx dammah. Lineage (NCBI taxonomy): Eukaryota > Metazoa > Chordata > Mammalia > Artiodactyla > Bovidae > Oryx > Oryx dammah. Next base: position 19,957,575 of record NW_024070199.1, read on the forward strand.
TATATGTGTGTGTGTGTGTGTGTGTATGCTGTATATATGTATATACAAGTATATGCTGTATATATATATGTATGTGTGTATGTATATAAATATGTATGTGTGTGCAATCCATGGACAGAGGAGCTGGCAGTCTACAGTCCATGGAGTCACAGAGTCAGACATGATTGAGTGACTAAACATGCACACACATGTTTTAGATAGATAGATAGATAGATACAGACATAGATTTATATATAGATATATTTTTAAATCATAGTTTCTTAGTGCTAAAAAGGTAAAATAAAATTCTAGTCCACTCTCATTTTACATGAGCAGTAATCTAAGCCCAGATGACAAAAATATCCAAATCTTGATATATATATGTAGGGTAAGATTGAATGCAAAAGGAGAGGGGGCAGCATAGGATCAGATGGTTAGATAGTATCATTGACTCAATGGACGTGAATTTGAGCAAACTCCAGGAGAGTGTGAAAGACAGAGGAGGCTGGTGTACTGTAGTACATGGAGTCTCAAAGAGTTGGACAGGGCTTAGCAACTGAATGACAACAGATATATGTATATATATACACACACATATAGAGATATATATGTACCCCATTATGTCTTTATACAACTTAGAGTCAAATATTTTGCTGTATGTTAATTGTCAAAAGTAAGACATTTATTTAATTGTAGAATCTTTTATTTTCAAACTTTTGAATCTTATAGTTTATTATCATTAAAGATCAAAATCTGAGAAAAATTTAATTGTTCTGACATAGACATATTTTTATTTTTTAATTTTTTTGAAAGGTCACAGGATAGATGTTAGTTATTTAAGCTCACGGTTCAAAATTTAATTGGAGAGGTCAAAACTTTATTTTCTCATTTGATTAATTAAAATGATGTGTTAATGCATGAACTAACCCTGTGGCAACCAGATACATTTTTAAGTTTTGATCAAGCAGCCATTAGTAAAGTCTCCTCAGACTTGTTAAAAAACTAATTTATTTTTATCCATTGATTCAGGGAAGAGGAAACCAATAATGCTAGGCCCAATGTCCCAGGAGGTTTAAGAGTTGGTTTCAGAACTCTTCAAAGATTATTTAATACTGTTGTTTATCATATCGCTTATTTTAATGCCACTTTAGCTGCAGAATTATTCAGATGAAACATCGGTCCTGAAAGAAGGGGTACATGATCATTTATGATAAGCTCATAGATTTTAAAATCATGCAAAGAAATTAAATAAATGATGCAGTAGTTTACTTTTTTAAAATCTTTCCCAATATTTGATGTTCAGTTGCTAAGTCACGTTCCAACTCTTTGCCACCCCATGAACTGCAGCATGCCAAAGCTTCCCTAACCTTCACCATCTCCTGAAGTTTGCTCAAATTCATGTCCACTGAGTCAATGATGCCATTCAACTATCTTATCCTCTGACACCCACTTCTCCTCCTGCCATCAATCTTTCTCAGCATCAGTGTCTTTTCCAGTGAATCAGCTCTTCATGCCAGATGGCCAAAGTATTGGAGCTCCAGCTTCAGCAGCAGTCCTTCCAAAGAATATTCAGAACTGATTTCCTTTTGGGTTGACTGGTTGGATCTCCTTGCAGTCCAAGGGACTCTCAAGAGTCTTCTCCAACACTACAGTTCAAAAGCATCAATTCTTCAGTGCTCAGCTTTCTTTATAGTCCAACTCTCACATCCATGCATGACCACTGGAAACACCATAGCTTTGACTAGATGGACCTTTGTTGGCAAAGTAATGTCTCTGCTTTTTAATATGCTATCTATGTTGGTCATAGCTTTTCTTCCAAGGGGAAAGTGTCTTTTAATTTTGTGGCTGCAGTCACTGTCTGCAGTGATTTTGGAACCCAAGAAAATAAAATTTTTCACTGTCTCAACTGAGTGATGGGACTGGATGCCATGATCTTCGTGTTTTGAATGTTGAGTTTTAAACCAGCTTTTTCAGTCTCCTGTTTCATCAAAAGGCTCTTTAATAGCTCTTTGCTTTCTGCCATAAGGATGATATCCTCTGCATATTTCAGGTTATTTATATTTCTCCCAGCAGTCTTTATTCTAGGTATGCTTCATCCCAGCATCTCACATGATGTACTCTGCATACAAGTTAAATAAACGGTGTGACAATATACAGGCTTGCCATACTCCTTTCCCAATTTTGAACCAGTCCATTATTCCATGTCCGGTTCTGACTGTTGCTTCTTGACCTTCAAACAGGTTTCACAGGAGGCAGGTAAGGTGGTCGAGTATTCCCAACTCTTTAAGAATTTTCCACAGTTCATTGTGATCCACACAGTCAAAGGTTTTAGCATGATCAATGAAGCAGAAGTAGATTTTTTTGGGGGGGATCCCCTTGTTTTTTCTAGGATCCAGTGGATGTTGGCAATTTGACCTCCAGTTCCTCTGCCTTTTCTAAATCTAGTTTGTACATTTGGAAGTTCTCAGTTCATGTACTGTTGAAGCCTAGGTTGAAGGATTTTGAACATTACCTTGCTAGCATGTGAAATGAGTGCAATTATCTGGTAATTTGAATGTTCTTTGGCATTGCCCTTTTTTGGGATTGGGATGAAAACTGACCTGTTCTTATCCTGTGGCCATCGCTGAGTTTTCCATATTTGCTAGCGTATTGATTGCAGCACTTTAACAGCATCATCTTCTAGGGTTTGAAATAGCTCAGCTGGAATTCCATCACCTCCACTAGTTTTGTTTGTGCTTCCTAAGGCCCACTTGTCTTCACATTCCAGGATTTCTGGCTCTAGGTTAGTGACCACACCCTCATGTTTATCCAGATCATTAGGACCTTTTTTTTTTTTAATAGTTCTTCTGTGTATTCTTGCTATGTGTTCTTAATCTCTTCTGCTTCTCTTAGGCACTTGCTGTTTCTGTCCTTTATTGTACCCATCTATGTGTGAAATTTTCCCTTGGTATCTCTTATTTTCTTGAAGAGACCTCTATTCTTTCCCACTCTATTGTTTTCCTCTACTCTTTTGCACTGTTTACTTAAAAAGGTTTCTTATCTCTCCTTGCTATTTTTTGGAACTCTGCATTCAGCTGGGTATATCTTTCCTTTTCTTCTTTGCCTTTCACTTCTCTTCTTTTTCAGCTATTTATAAGGCCTCCTCAGATAACCATTTTGCCTTCTTGCATTTTTTTCCCCCTTGGGGAGACAGTTAAAAAAAAAATAAGTAAGACCTATATTCAAGATAAGCGTTCTTTGTAAGATTATTTATTTGATATAAGAGGCAAATGGTGTGAGACAATACAACATATGCAATATAAAAACTGAACATTAGTCATATTTGCAAGAATCGGAAGACAGAATGTGGTTCTGAAAAGTTAAAAATACTGTTTCCCCACCCCAGCTTTAGTTTAAATGACATATTCTGCTGACTCTTATTCCCGAAACACAAAAAAATTTAAATAGTATATCAATTTATCAAGCTACTTTGAAGTTCACTAATTCCATTAAACTCTCTCCTAGGAGAAGAGTCTTGAATTGTATTCATGTGGGTGGGTTAATGCATTCTCTTCTGACCTTTTCATGTAACTCCTGTGTGATGGTTAATTTTATGTGTCAACTTGATTGGGCTAAATGATACTCACATTGTATCTTGTAAAACGTTATATCTGAGTGTGACTGAGGTAGGAGGACATCCTTATTGACAGATAGGGAATTTGAACCAGAAGCCTATATAAAACCTTGTTATTATCTCCAGCCCAAATTGTTTAAATTCTTTATGATTATGTATGCAAAACCTAAATTTCTTTTTCCTGTCCACTTTTCTCAAAGGTATTGTTTCTTTGGCTAATAATTGTGAAAGCTGCTTGCTTTGGCTGCTTCTTAGGTCCCACTTCTGTGAGACACAGCATGCACAAATTAAAGTTTATTTACGCCTGTTAATTTGTCTTGTTGTCAATTTTATTATTAGTGTAGCCACAAGGACTCAACCACTGTAAGGTAATTATTAATTCTAGCCAACCATTTGTTAATATGTATATTTTATGTGTATGCACATTCTAATTACCGCTTTTGTAAACATGAGTTTATGTATTAATAATTTTAAATATGCAAATTTTCCTGTTCTTTCTTGACAGTAATTTTTTTCAAGACTCAACTATTATTTCCCCTAAGGTCTTTACATTAGTCTTTGATAGTGAAAGGTACTTTACAAAATACCTTTCACACAAGGTATTAGAGAAAAATATGGGCTTTAACATTAGACAAAGACTTGAATCCTGGCTCTCTCTCTTTTTTTTTTTTTTGTATTAGACAATGACCTAATGGTCCAAACTCTCTGAGCTTGACTTTTTATCTGTCACAGGAAAATGGTGAAACTCATAGACCTGATGTGGTTATTAAATGATATGATAAATTCAGAAAAATAAAGTTTATTACCTTGAGGATGATAAGCCCATAAATTATTAGCTCTCCTAATTTTCCTCTTTAGTGGAAATTTACTGTATTTTGATTTAGACAAAAAGAGTATTCAGTCACATATCACAACTATTGATATTTTCTTCAATCTATTTTCACTATGCCTTTCTTTTTTTTTTACCATTGCTTTCATTGTGATTGAATTAGTGACGTGTAGAACAGCACAACTCTCTACCTTTACACCTGACTCGTCTAAAGCTCTATTTCCTACATCATCTATCCACTAGATACTGTCATCAATTAAACTTCATTAAACATTGTTTTTTATCATTTTCTTCTTTGATCAATAATCCTTAATGGCTCCCTGGGTGCCAATGCTGCCATGCCTAATTATACTACTGCTGACACTTCTGACTTGGTGGTACCTGGTTAATGTTATTTCCAGTAGATCCACAACATATAGTATTATCTTGCTTTGTCAAATGTTTTTTTTTTTTTAATTCTCAGATTATTTATTCAATAATATTTTAATAATTTTACCAGATATTAATAATATAAATTTCACATCATAATCTAAATATAAACTTTAATGTCAGACCATAAAGTCTTCATGACAAATTCAAGTGGAAGATACTGAAAATGTTGCAGATTTTACTATAATATTAATTTCATTTTCTTTCTATTCTCTTCTTTCTGTGCTAATCTCAATCTGAGCTTTCTATATTTTTTGTTTTTCTTTTTTTATTGAAGGATGATTGCTTTACAGAATTTGGTTGTTTTTTTATCAAACCTCAACATGAATCAGCCATATGTATACATATAGCCCCTCCTTTTTGAACCTCTAGATTGATACAGAGCCCCTGTTTGTTTCCTGAGGCATACAGCAAATTCCCATTGGCTATCTAGTTTACATATGGTAATGTAAATTTCCATGTTACTCTTTCCATACATCTCACCTTCTCCTCTCCTCTCACCGCGCGCCCATAAGTCTATTCTCTCTGTCTGTTCCTCCATTGTTGACCTGCAAATAAGTTCTTTAGTACCATTTTTCTAGATTCTGTATATATGCATTAAAATACAATATTTATCTTTCACTTTCTGACTCCCTTCACTGTGTATAATAGGTTCGGGTTCATACACCTCATCAGAACTGACTCAAATGCATTCCTTTTTATGGCTGAGTAATATTCCATTGTGTATATGTACCACCACTTCTTTAACCATTCCTCTGTCAATGAACATCTAGGTTGCTTCCATGTTCTAGCTACCGTAAATACTGCTGCATGAATAATGAGATACATGTGGATTTTTCAATGTCGGTTTCCTCAGAGTATATGCCTAGGAGTGGGATTGCTGGGTCATATGGTGGTGTTATTCCTAGTTTTTTAAGGAATCTCCATACTGTCTTCCATTGTGGTTGTATCAATTTACATCCCCACCAACAGTGCCAGAGCGTTCCCTTTTCTCCAGACCCTCTCCAGTATTTATTGTTTGTAGACTTTTCTGATGAGGGCCATTCTGACCAGTGTGGGGTGATATCTCATTGTGGTTTTGATTTGCATTTCTCTAATAGTGAGCAATGTTGAGCATCTTTTCATGTGTTTGTTAGCCATCTGAATGTCTTCCTTGGAGAAATGTCTGTTTAGGTCTTTTCCCCACTTTTTGAATTGGTTTGTTTTTCTGGCCTTGAGTTGTATGGGCTACTTATATGTTTGGTAATTAATCCTTTGTCAGTTGTTTCAGTTGCTTTTTTTTTTTCCTCCCATTATGAGAGTTGTCTTCTCATCTTACTTATAGATTCCTTTGCTGTGCAAAAGCTTTTCAGTTTAATCAGGTCCCACTTGTTTACTTTTGTTTTTATTTCTATTACTCTAGGAGGTGGGTCATAGAGGATCTTGCTTTGATTTATGTCGTCGACTGTTCTCCCTGTTTTCCTCTAAGAGTTTTATAGTTTCTGGTCTTACATTTAGGTCTTTAATCCGTTTTGAGTTTATCTTTGTGTATGGTGTTAGGAAGTGTTCTAATTTCATTATTTTACATGTAGCTGTCCAGTTTTCCCAGGAACACTTATTGAAGAGGCTGTCATTGTCCCACTGTATATTCTTGCCTTCTTTGTAAAAAATAAGGTACCCATAGGTACATGGGTTATTTTTGGACTTTCTATCTTGTTCCACTGGTCTATATTTCTGTTTTTGTGCCAGTACTGTGTCTTGATGACTGTAGCTTTGTAATATAGTCTGAAGTCAGGAAGGTTGATTCCTCCAGCTCCATTCTTCTTTTTCAAGACTGCTTTGGCTATTAGGGGTCTTTTGTGGTTCCATATGAACTGTGAATTTTTTTGTTCTAGTTCTGTGAAAAAACTCATTGGTAACTTGACAGGCATCACATTGAATCTGTAGATAGTATAGTCATTTTCACAATATCGATTCTTCCTACCCAGGAACATAGAATATCTCTGCTTCTGTCTATGTGTCTTTGATTTCTTTCATTAGTGTCTTATAATTTTCTGTGTTCTTTTGTCTCCTTAGGTGAGTTTATTCCTAGATATATAATTCTTTTCTTTTATTAATTCCTTAATTTCTCTTTCTTTTTCATTGTTAGTATATAGAAATGCAAATGATTTCTTTGTACTGATTTTGTATCCTGCAACTTTGCTAAATTCACTGATTAGCTCTAGTAATTTTCTGACACTGTCTTTAGGGTTTTCTTTGTACAGTATCATGAAATCTGCTAACAGTGAGAGCTGTATTTCTTTTCTAATCTGGATTTCTTTTATCTCTTTTTCTTCTCTGATTGCCATAGCTAGGACTTCCAGAACTATGTTGAATAATAGTGGTGAAAGTGAACACCCTTGTCTTATTCTTGAGCTTAGGGGGAATGCTGTCAGTTTTTCACCATTGAGAATAATGTTTTCTGTAAGCGTATCATATATGGCCTTTACTATGTTGAGGTAGGTTCTTTCTATACCATTTTTTGAAGAGTTTTAATCATAAATGGGTGCTGAATTTTGTCAGAGGCTTTTTCTGCATCTATTGAGATTATCATATGATTTTTATCTTTCAATTTGTTAATACGTTATATCACATTAATTTGCATGTATTGAAGAATCCTTGCATTCCTGGAATAAACCCAACTTGATCACGGTGTATGAGCTTTTTGATGTGTTGCTGAATTCTGTTTGCTAAAATTTTGAGGATTTTTGCGTCTATGTTCATCAGTGATATTGGCCTGTAGTCTTCTTTTTGTGTGTTGTGTTTGCCTGGTTTTGGTATCAGGGTGATGGTGGCCTCAGAGAATGATTTTGGAAGTGGTCCTTCCTCTGAAATTTTTTGAAAGAGTTTTAGAAGGATAGGCATTAGCTCTTCTTTAAATGTTTGATAGAATTCTCCTGTGAAGCCACCTGGTCCTGGGCTTTTGTTTCTTGGGAGATTTTTGATCACAGCTTCAATTTCAGTGCTTGTAATTGGGTTGTTCATAATTTCTGTTTCTTCCTGGTTCAGTCTTGAAAGATTGAACTTTTTAAAGAATCTATCCATTTCTTCCAGGTTATCCATTTTATTGCCATATAGTTGTTCATAATAGTGTCTTATAATCCTTTGTGTTTCTGCATTGTCTGTTGTAACCTCTCCTTTTCATTTCTAATTTTGTTGATTTTATTCTTGTCTTTTTTTTCTCAATGACTCTGGTTAAAGGCTTGTCAATTTATCTTCTCAAAGAACCACTTTTAGGTTTATTAATCTTTACTATTGTTTCTCTCATTTATTTCTGCTCAGATATTTATGATTTCTGTCCTTCTACTAATTTTTTTGTTGTTGTTGTTCTTTTTGCAGTTGTTTTAGGTGTAAAGTTAGGTTGTCTATTCAGTGTTTTTCTTGTTTCTTGAGGTAGGATTATACTGCTATAAACTTCCCTCTTAGAGTTGCATTTGCTGCATCCCATAGGTTTTGAGTTGTTGTGTTTTCATTGACATTTGTTTCTAGAAGTTTTTTATTTCCCCTTTGGTTTCTTCAGTAACCTGTTGGTTGTTTAGAAACATGTTGTTTAATCTTCATGTGTTCGTTTTTCTTACAGTTTTCTTTTTCTTGTAATTGATATCTAGTCTCATAGCACTGTGGTCAGAAAAGATGCTTGATACAATTTCAGATTTACTGAGGTTTGATTTGTGACCCAAGATGTCATCTGTCTTGTAGAATGTTCCATGTGCACTTGAGAAGAAGGTGTATTCTTCTGCATTTTGATTCAATGTCCTGAAGATATCAATGAGATCCATCTCATTTAATGCATCATTTAAGACTTATGTTTCCTTATTTTTTGTTTTGATGATCTGTCTATTGGTGTGAGGGGGTTGGTAAAGTCTCCTACTATTATTGTGTTACTGTCAATTTCTCCTTTAATGTCTGTTAGTGTTTGTCTTATGTATTGAGGTGCTCCTATGCTGGGTGCATAGATATTTACAATTGTTATGTCTTCCTCTTGGATTGATCCCATGATCATTATGTAGTGTCCTTCCTTATCTCTTGTAATATTCTTTATTTTAAGGTCTATTTTGTCTGATATGAGGATTGCTACTCCAGCTTTCTTTTGCTTCCCATTTGTTTGGAATGTATTTTTCCATCCTCTCACTTTCAGTCTGTATGTGTCTTTAGGTCAGAAGTGGGTTTCTTATAGACAGCATATATATGGGTCTTGTTTTTGTATCCATTCAGCCAGTCTGTGTCTTTTGGCTGGATCATTCAATCCACTTACATTTAAAGTAATTATTGATATATATGTTCCTATTGCCATGTTCTTAATTGTTTGGGGTTGATTTTATAGATATTTTTTCTTCTCTTGTATTTCTTGACTATATAAATCTCTTTAACATTTGTTGTAAAGCTGGTTTGGTGTTGTAAAGCTGAATTGTCTTAACTTTTGCTTGTCTGAAAAGCTTTTTATGTCTCCATCAATTTTGAATGAGATTCTTGCTAAGTACAACCATCTTGCTTGTACATTTTTTCTTTCAGTACTTTAAATATAGCCTGTCAATATAGGCCTGCAGAGTTTCTGCTGAAAGAAAATTTCAACTATAATCTCTTCAAAAATTTTCTCAAACCCTTTATTTTTCCCTTCTTCTTCTGGGACCCCTATAATTCGAATGTTGGTGCGATTGCTGTTGTCCCAGAGGACTCTGAGACTATCCTCAGTTGTTTTCATTCTTTGGCTACGGTCCTACTCTGTAGTTCAGTGCATCAGTCACTTCAAAGGGCACCCTGGGTGGGGTTCTGCTCTGTAGTTCTGTGTGTCAGGTGTGTGATGGGCCAGCCTCTCTGTTGTCCAGCTGCAGACGCTGGCGTGTCAGATGAGAGGATGTGGTGATGACTCCACCCTCTACGTGTGACTCAGCAGTATCACCTTGCTCCCATGGCTGTCTGGCTTTCCTCCATAGGCATTACCCCCACAATCTTCTCCACCACATCCCTTCTCTCCACACCCCCCGTCTCTCCATAGTCAACAGCAGCCCTCACCCTGGAATTGCTCCACAATCCCTAAACTCCAGCTCCCAAGCTGCTGTGCCTTCTAGGGAACCTGCATCCCTGTCTGGGGTGTGTATGGCTGCCTCAAGGACTGTCTGATTCTCATTCCATTTAGGCTGCCACAGATCAGCTGTTTCACTCTCAGCCTTAAATGTTTCTCCTCTGACTCAGACAGTTGCTCCTATGTGGGGATTGGACCCCTGCTTCAGTTCCCCCACCACTGAGGGCAGGGCCAGTCCTACTTAACACTCCTGTTTATCCCCCTGGTTCCTTCATCCTACCAAGTTTTGTGTGGTTCTGTATATTCTTTTCCACTTGTCAGGTACTCCTGTGTACTCTCAGCTGGTATTCTGCATGCACTTCTGTGTCTGAAGGCGTATTCCTGATGTATTATGGAGAGAGATGTATTCCACGTCCACCTACTCCTCTGCCATCCTGTTCTAACCTCCATCAAATGATTTCTTCAGCCCTCATTGAGTTCCCAAATCTTTGTCTGGGATTTAGCCCAGAACTTCCTTGCAGACTTTTCCACATCCTGTAAGCAACATAAAGGAAATAATATAAGGAAAGCTATCAGAACAGATTCCTCTTTTGGTATGATAACTCTGTCTCCTGATGCTGCTGCTGCTAAGTCACTTCAGTCGTGTCCGACTCTGTGTAAATCCATAGACGGCAGCCCACAAGGCTCCGCCATCCCTGGGATTCTCCAGGCAAGAACAGTGGAGTGGGTTACTATTTCCTTCTCCAATGCATGAAAGTGAAAAGGGAAAATGAAGTCACTTAATCGTATCCGACTCTGCAGCACCATGGACTGCAGCCTACGAGGCTCCTCCATCCATGGGATTTTTCCAGGCAAGAGTACTGGAGTGGGTTGCCATTGCCTTCTCCAACTCTGTCTCCTACAAATCATCAAACATACCCTGGCTTTTGTCTTCATCCAAGCAATAAGCTCAGATATGCAGATGACACCACCTTTATGGCAGAAAATGAAGAAGAACTAAAGAGGTTCTTGATGAAAGTGAAAGAAGAGAGTGAAAAAGTTGGCTTAAAGCTCAACATTCAGAAAACTAAGATCATGGCATCCGGTCCCATCACTTCATGTGAAATAGATGGGGAAACAGTGGAAACAGTGGCTGACTTTATTTTTCTGGGCTCCAAAATCACTGCAATGGTGATTGCAGCCATGAAATTAAAAGACACTTACTCCTTGGGAGGAAAGTTATGACCAACCTAGATAGCATATTAAAAAGCAGAGACATTACTTTGTCATCGAAGGTCCATCTAGTCAAGGCTATGGTTTTTCCAGTGGTCATGTATGGATGTGAGAGTTGGACTATAAAGAAAGCTGAGTACCGAAGAATTGATGCTTTTGAACTGTGGTGTTGGAGAGGACTCTGGAGAGTCCCTTGGACTGCAAGGAGATCCAAGCAGTCCATCCTAAAGGAGATCAGTCCTGGGTGGACTGATGTTGAAGCTGAAACTCCAATCCTTTGGCCACCTGATGCAAAGAACTGACTCACTGGAAAAGACCCTGATGCTGGGAAAGATTGAGGGCAGGAGGAGAAGGGGACGACAGAGGATGAGATGGTTGGATGGCATCACCGACTCGATGGACATGGGTCTGGGTGAATTCCAGGAGTTGGTGATGGACAGGGAGGCCTGACGTGCTGCGGTTCTTGGAGTCGCAAAGAGTCCAGCACAACTGAGTGACTGAACTGAACTGAACTGAAATGAAGCCTTTGTTAATTACTACTCTACTTTCTGTCTTTTACTTCAATCAGAACCAACTAACCAAAATGCTAGGCCTTTTCTGAATTATGACTGTTTGCAGTTTATACTGTAGAAATTATACTATAAAATGGCATATAACAATTTCAGTCATCTCATTACTTTTCATCCTTTGTTGTTTTTAGTTTATCCAATAATCCCTGTTGAGTCTGGCTGCATAGAGAATAACTGGGATGTTTTCTCAGGCTTTGACCAGTAAACAGGCTCAGAACAGTTACAATACTTTCTCAAGAACTTGCTCTGAGAACTCCCTCTTATTACTCAGTCTCTTAAGATTTATCTTATGTCAGCAGTAGCTTCAATTCCTTTTCTTGGCAGACCCCTGAGTAGACAGTCATATTGGGCCTGGGTTTATACATAGCATCTAATCACTATATAAAACAAATAAAACCTACAAGCATATTATAGTTTTAAAATAGATCTCTATAATTTTGTATTTACTTCTTATATCTGCCTACTCTGGTAACTAGGAACCCTCTTGAGCATGCTAACGTTCCCATCCATTCGTATAAGAAATAACATTGGTCACGTACTATGTGTCAAATTATTGGTTCTCATCAATTAATACAACAAAGGTTACTGATTTCATGTAGTTTTCACAGTAGTGAGTAGTTGGGCAAAGTGAAGAAGACAGACAACAATATGGCTGAGCTCACCACTCAAAGATGACCGTGGCAAAGATCTGAGTCCTCATCTCTACAAAGGCTTGTCTTCCTAGGCAGAGATGGAGTAAAAATCCATATTGGTATATCAGGCAGTATTTGTGTCTCTCATGCATTCCAAAGCTCTTCACTCACATATTATCCTACCCAATAGACTTTTATGGACATGGTAGCACTGGTTATTTCATATAGATAGGAAAACTGATAATCAGGGAGGTTAAGGAATGTGTCCAAGTTTACATTGTTATTGCCAAATATATTGTCACTGAAACATAAATTGTCTAACTTTAAATCCCCTCCTTTCCATTAGAGATCTTTTTACCAAAAACCTCTGTTTAACTATTTACTTTTAGTTACAAATTGATCTCTATATTTCTAACAATGTTACTTTCTTAAGACCAGCTTTCTAATGTTACTTTCTTAAGACCTATATCATGATGTTGTCTCTAAGAGAGTCTTATGTATATGTATGTCAATGTATGTATGTATATACACACTCAGATATACATAATAGGTATTCAATAATACATGTGGTTGGCTATTTTTACTTAGATTTTAATGTAGGGAACTTTCTGGGGCATAGAAGCTATATTTAGGTAGAAAGTTTTAAAAGGCTTGCTCTGTGTTAATTTACAAGCTAAAACTTCAGTGACAGATGTTATTTCTCTGCAATTTCCTTTCCATTAACCAGGGTATTTTCATCCACAAGCACATACTCATTGGTACAGAGTAGATACTTGTGTATACAATTACCAATGCTGAATGTACCAATAGGTGCACTGACTTTTAACTTATGATGGTTGCTAAATGTGTTTGGTTTTGCTCAGTTGTATTTTCTTTAAGTTTTGATCTGGCTCCTATGAACTTGGATAGAATTGCTTTGAATATTCTAATTGTCCTGCACATGTGATCTATTTAAGTGGGGAATGGATCTTGTAGAGAATCTTGGGCATGTGCACACGTGTCTTACAGGTACCACTTTTTCTCTATATAGTAGGAAAGAACAAAACTACAATCAAAAATAATTTTTTTTTTGCCTGCCTCATCTAATATGTTATTTCACTCAGGAAAGAGAAAGGGTATGTAAAAAGGATACATGCAAAAAAAAGGGAAACATTCCTCTAACTTTTCAGAGTCTTCTACCCTATCTAAAGACTCCAAAGAAGCAAAACTGTTTTTTTAAACTATTTAAGTTAATACTAATCCTAATCTTACTTACGTTTTCATTTTTTATTCTAATAATCATAGAAAAGATAGTTATATGATAACAAATGGAAGGATGTTCTGGGGAAGAATTGAGTATGTGGGAGAGGAGAGAAAACTTTCCTCTATCCTTCTGAGTTCTTCTGGCCGGTGTAAAACTTAAATTGACATGAGACAGATTAACAGGAGAAAGTAAAATTTAATTATGTACTTGTGGGGGTGTCCTAAGAATATAGGGCCCAAAGACAAGTTGGGCAATTGAAGTTTATATGCCATCTGAGAGAAGGAGAAATGGATAAGGATTTGGGAATTAAAAAGGAAGAAAGGAAATTTGTAGGAAGGTTAAAAAGAGCAAATGCTTTGTAAATCAGTGTTTAGCGGGCCATGCAAAAATAATAAAACATGGAGGATCCAACAGGCTTTACTCAGTTTCCCCCTGCACATAGTTCATATTATACTCTAGTTATCTGTGGTGATAGTTCTTGGAACAGACCTTTTATCTAAATTATTTTAGGCAGTTAGGAGAAGAAGGTGAAAGATCTTCCTAAGCCTTTTGTTTCTTCAAATCAATCAGCCTAAAATAATCCTCAAGCCAAAGAGACACATTTTGGGATGGCAAGTTTTGTCCCCATGAAAGTGTAAGACTTTCAGCTTTAGAAAATACCTATTAAGTCCAAGTGTTTAACTTTTAATTAGCAAGCCTATAAACTATTTTACATAAAAGTTTATTTCTTCAAAATTTGTCATTATAGCAGTTGTCTGCCAGAGGATAGTCAAAATCTAAAGTTGTAAGTTTGCATAGAACCTAGCAACTATAAATTGGCACTGTCCATGGAACTATTGCCCCTAAGGGTGTTTGTCTATGAGACTTTCAATCTATGACAGAGACATACTTTTATTTTTCAGTTTCCTCAAACACTGGGGACATATAAATTGATGAATGATCATTGTACTATTATTGCTTTTAAGAGAAAAATACATTCTACAGGAAATATGGATAAAAGAGGTCAACCAGATCAAAAGTATAAAGTGTCTTTTTTTTTATAGCTATGTCTTTAGTTGAAATTTAAATATATATGTGTGTGTACATACATATATTTATATACATAAAATTAAGATAAACATAAAAATATTTTTTGAAATGATTTCCATATTTAATCTTGAAATGAAACAGAATCTGTTACCCTAAAATATGTCTCTTTAGCAAATAGATTATTTCAGGCTGATTACTTCTAAGAAATGGCAAAGATAGAAAACATTTTAAAAGCTGAGTACAAGTTACATGAAAGGGAAACCAACATGGATTTGGAACTGCTAACAGAACTCTCAGAAATGGAGCAGGGAAGCCATTGAAGGATCATGACTTGTACTCATCTCAGCCCCAGTGGAATCTAAACTGTGACCACTTACTGTCTTAGTACCGGCATCCAGAACACCTGCACAATGTTAAGAAACTTAAAATCCTTCAGTTCAGTTCATTTCAGTAGCTCAGTTATGTCCGACTCTTTGCAACCCCATGAATCACAGCACGCCAGGCCTCCCTGTCCATCACCAAATCCCGGAGTCCACCCAAACCCACGTACATTGAGTCGGCAATGCCATCCAACCATCTCATCCTCTGTCGTCCCCTTCTCCTCCTGCCCTCAATCTTTCCCAGCATCAGGGTCTTTTCCAATGAGTCAGTTCTTTGCATCAGGGGGCAAAAGTATTAGAGTTGCAGCTTCAAAATCAGTCCTACCAATGAACACCCAGGACTGATCTCCTCTAGGATGGACTGGCTGGATCTCCTTGCAGTCCAAGGGACTCTCAAGAGTCTTCTCCAACAGCACAGTTCAAAAGCATCAATTCTTCACCACTCAGCTTTCTTTATAGTCCAACTCTCACATCTATACGTGACCACTGGAAAAACCATAGCCTTAACTGGATGGAACTTTGTTGACAAAGTAATGTCTCTGCTTTTTAATATGCTGTCTAGGTTGGTCATAACTTTCCTCCCAAGGAGTAAGTGTCTTTTAATTTCATGGCTGCAATCACCATCTGCAGTGAACCCAGAAAAATAAAGTCAGCCACTATTTCCACTGTTTCCCCATCTAATTCGCCATGAAGTGATGGGACTGGATGCCATGATCTTAGTTTTCTGAATGTTGAGCTTTAAGCCAACTTTTTCTTTCTCTTCTTTCACTTTCATCAAGAGTCTCTTTAGTTCTTCTTCACTTTCTGCCATAAGGGTGGTATTATCTGCATATCTGAGGTTATTGATATTTCTCCCGGCGATCTTGATTCCAGCTTGTTCTTCCTCCAGCCCAGCATTTCTCATGATGTACTCTGCATATAAGTTAAATAAGCAGGGTGACAATATACAGCCTTGATGTATTCCTTTTTTTTTTGGAACCAGTCTGTTGTTCCATGTCCAGTTCTGACTGTTGCTTCCTGACCTGCATACAGATTTCTCAAGAGGCAGGTCAGGTGGTCTGGTATTCCCATCTCTTGAAGAATTTTCCACAGTTTATTGTGATCCACACAGTCAAAGGCTTTGGCATAGTCAATAAAGCAGCAATAGATGTTTTTCTGGAACTCTCTTGTTTTTCCATGATCCAGAGGATGTTGGCAATTTGATCTCTGGTTCCTCTGCCTTTTCTAAAACCAGCTTGAACATCTGGAAGTTCACGGTTCACGTATTCCTGAAGCCTGGCTTGGAGAATTTTGAGCATTACTTTGCTCACGTGTGAGATGAGTGCAATTGTGCAGTAGTTTGAGCATTCTTTGGCATTCAAATTAAATGCCTTTCTTTGGGATTGGAATGAAAACTGACCTTTTCCAGTCCTGTGGCCACTGCTGAGTTTTCCAAATTGGCTGGCATATTGAGTGCAGCACTTTCACAGCATCAACTTCCAGGATTTGAAATAGCTCAACTGGAATTCCATCACCTCCACTAGCTTTGTTTGCAGTGACACTTCCTAAGGCCCACTTGACTTCACATTCCAGGATGTCTGGCTCTAGGTGAGTGATCACACCATCGTGATTATCTTGGTCGTGAAGATCTTTTTTGTACAGTTCTTCTGTGTATTCTTGCCACCTCTTCTTAATATCTTCTGCTTCTGTTATTGGGCTCTTATTCTGCATAACTCACAGCAGGATATCTCTTAAGAATAAATGTTTCTTTTCTGCTTCAGAGCCAGTCATAATTCTTGCAAGGCAAATTTAACAACATAGAAGTTTTGGCCTTTATAAGCCCCTGACTCTTTTTCCTGAAACACTCTTTCAGTTTTACTTAGATCTATGTTCCCTGGATTGCAATTCCTAAGACCTCAAATAAATCTCTTTGTCCTCTCCAGCCTCCTGTTGATTTTTGTTCAACATTATGTGGCATCAGAAGTGGGAACTAAAGGGACTCATCACTGTCTCTAATGCAAGTAAAACACCTACAGGAGTCCTTTGTACTCTGTTGTCTCCTCATCAGTCTTGGATTACGAGGTAAGCACTCTCGGTTCAAAACCTCCTATTTTGGTTGAGGTTCCAAGCCTTTATTTGTATATCCTCTGTTGCCAACATTTTCTGGGAAGGGACTCCTTCATCTTGGTGAAGACTCAGTTATGCTGTGTCTGTTTTTCAAGGCTCTGCCACTAGGCAGCTGCTGTCGAGTTCTCCAGCTCATTTTGTTTCAAACATACATACTTTCTTCTTAAATATCTGTTGCATTGGACTGATGTCATCCACAATTATTCAAAATTGCTGACTCACTCAGGGCACATTTGACATTCCTGTGTCAATTAATACATCTGCTTATAGGAGAGGTTATGGCTAGAGAATGAATGGAAGCTGTTGATTGAAAAGGTCCTTCTGATGATTTTTTTAGAGTAGGCATAAGCAGGCAAACAGATGCACAAAAGTTGGCTAAAGATCACAAATTCCCATTCTATTTCCTAAATGTATTGACTGATATGTTATTCAACAATGCATCCAGATGATGGCCTGATGAAAATATCCATAACTATTAAGACCATTTTGAAAAAAATTAAGGACCTGAAAAATAAAACTGCTAGTGTATTTAATTCTATCTCTATGGCAGGATTACAGAATGACTTAAGTACAGTATTCTTTAACATACTCTGAGATCCCATGAATTGACTACTCTAGCTGAACAGATTTTTGGGGCTCTTGCCCAGAAATCTAAGCGGAAAACTATCAGAACCATGGATTCTCAGATCCCAATGGCTAAACTTATGAATATTCAAATGAAACAACTGTCCAGTCCCCTTGGTTGATAAAGCCTACTAATGGAATATTTAAAATTCAGTGAACAAAATTATTAATCATTGAATCATTTAAGTTGCCTTGGCCAAGCACTATCTTTAATTTTGCTTAGTCTAAAATCTCCTTTAGGAAAAATTTGGCTGTTTTCCTCCCTTACTACATACAGGCTTGTCAACTTCATGATATTTTTCTTTAAATGTACCTTGTTCACTCAATTTGTGAGATTACTGAAGGGGAGTCTAGAGAAGAGATCTGGTCATCTGTTAATTACTTATTCTTTGTTTCTACTTTTTTGATCTATGGAAAGGACCAACATCTTAGGCAAGGTATTGTGTGATTGAAAGATTTGAAATATGAGCTAGGGCTAGAGATGAGTAGGGCACAGTGTTGCCTTAAGTTTATAACAAGATGAAGGGGGGGCTTGTGCAGAGAGCTCTTTCCTGCCAAAAGCTGCTTACAGATATGCTTGTGGAAAGTCTTACACATTGTGGAGATTACTGTTGGTAATCACTGATCTACAAAATTTGCTTCCTCCTTTCTGAGATAAAAACATTTACATTTGGCTGACAGAAAGCATAATTAAAATAATATTATATGAATGTGCTTAGTGATAACTGAAATACCTCATAATTAAAAAAAATAAAAGAAACTAGGCAATAATACCAGTGAAAAATTGATAATATAAATTTTTATTCAGAAGAGTTAATGTTATTTTTGGAATCAGGCTTTTAATCTGATTGAGCTTTTTACAACCTGTATAAAAAAAATGCATGAATTACAGTGTTCTCATTATTGAGAAGGCAGAAACACAGCAGTTTCTAAAAGATGGAATTTAGCCAACACTCAATTCTGAAGGTATGCCAAATATATGTTACAACAGGAGGACAAATGACTGAGAATTAAAATTCATATTTTACCCAGGCCAAAATCAAAGCATCACCATAGATTGAACTTCTGAAAGCAAAAAAAAAAAAAGACTTTTCTGTACTCACGACACTGATCATGGATGTTGTACATCTGTCTGAGATTATCTCCTGTCATCTTTTCATGTAGCTAAACTGATATTCTACTATTATTTCATGCTCACTAGAAGTAAAACATCTCAAAAATCTCTTAGCTACTATCAATCTAAATAAAATTAAATGACTAAAAATTCTGAAAGGTTGGAGAGGGCGAGGACAGGATGATATGGGAGAATGGCATTATCATACGTGAAATGAATCACTAGTCTAGGTTCGATGCATGATACAGGGCGCTCAGGGCTGGTGCACTGGGACGAACCAGAAGGTTGGGATGGGGAGGGAGGTGGGAAGGGGGTTCAGGATGGGGAACACATGTATACCCATGGCGGATTCATGTCAATGTATGGCAAACAAATACAATATTGTAAAGTAAATAAATAAATAAAACTGAGATAAAAAAATAAAAGATTAAAAAAAAAAAAAGAATAAAAGCTGGACTCAGAGTAGACTCTGCACCTCAGTCCAATAGAGGCTGCATGTCCCCGACCCGTTGCACTAGGAAAAAAAAAAAGAAACGCAATTACACTAAGTAAATATATGAAATTTGGAATCATGATTTAATAAATATCTATTAGTTTACCCTATTTTATTGCATATATGTTAATACATTTGTTGTTACTTTTTAAAAAAGTATTTAATATCTATTGCAAACAGTCAGACATGGCTAAAGAGTTGAACACAACTGAACAACTGAACTGAACATCTATTGCATGTATTTTACTTTATTGTTTATCTTTTGATTTCTCCCCTTGAATCAAGTTCTAGATGGGTGAAAACTTACGTCTCTCTTTCCTTTTGTAGCCAGTCTTCCTTATACATAGCAGAAGCTCACGAACAGTAATTTAATAGGAATAAAAGGAGTGTATCTTTGAACCAGTATTTCCCAATACATATTTTATGATTTATAGAAGTATAAATGGATGATCCAAATGACTGAATTAATGCCAATTAAATTGGCCAAATCTCTGGTAACAGTTAAGAATATTTTATTTGTTTCTTCTTTAAAAGGCCTAATATATTAATATGATTTTCAAGATGTGGTTTAGTATTTCCTTATTTCAAAACTTATTTGACTGCAGATGTTTACATCTATTTTTACCAATAGAATATATTATGCAGTTTTATAAACTCTTGAAAGGCTGCTACTTTATAAATGTTTATAGGGATCTTGCTTTAACTAGAATAAAGCAATTTAAGTTTTATTTTAATTAGTCTTAGTGTAAAATGGGGTGGTTTTAGCAAACTAGATCAACAGGGTTTTTCCAATGCTGTTTATTTACAGTATCATGTTTTGTGAAGTTATGTCTTCATTATTTATCTTTTGTTACTAAAGCCCATCAGGTTTTCAATAAAAAGATTATCATAAACCTCAGTGCTATAACTATTTGATACATTTTATTACTAAAAATAGATTTTCATTTAAATGCTTATATCATTAAATGAGTTAAGAAATCAGGTAGTCTTAAAATATACTTTGTTTGAAGCTATGTATAGCCTATAGAGTTACAACAGAGTGTCTTTCAGAGTCTATTTGATTTAGAATCTTGGTTTAATCAAGCCTTTAGATTATAATTCAAATAGAACACATATGAATCAGAAAGCATATTTTAAAAGTTTTATTTATGATATATTTCATTATATACTCACATAAACAAATCAAATGAACAACATTTTATCAGTTTGATTAGTTTATCTTAAACTAGCATCTTTGCATCTATGAGTCATGTTTTATTTTGGACTTCTTCAGAAGTAGATTTTGATATGCATATTAGCCAGCAGCAAGTTTATTAGGGAACACCCTTGGGATCATTGCTGGTAGAAGGAAAGTGGGGGCAGAATTGGACAGAGAAGTTGGGCCACAATGCCGTTTCATTGGATAACTCAGTTTATTTTATAAACAACTCTGAAGCTGAGACAATCCTTCAGAGATACCCTGAGTTGAGGCAAAGGGCCCAGAACTTGATATTCCCACATTCAGGAGTCGCTGAATGCACTCTTTCCAGCAAGGGGTATGTTCTTGAACAGAACAGCTCGTTTCCTTTGAGGTGATTCTTCAAGTGGACTCGGAACTGAAGCTTGTTCAGCTGCATTTCCAGCAGCCAAGATTAAAGCTGTCTATTTCTGAAAAGAAATATGAGAAGGAGATATTAGTATCTAACCCTGTAAACTTTTGAGTTGTTAAAATCTACTTTTTTACATAGTGAAAACAACTCCTCCAAGGGTCCAGTGAGCCTGCTTTCCTGGGAGCAACTTAGAAGATACAAGATTAGAGAGACTTGCACACCCTTTCACTGCAGCTGGATTGGACATACAAGGACAGTGAAGTCATGTCCCTCTACTGTATACTCAGCTAGTCTATCACCTCTGGTGGTTTTGTGGCTTATGTGTCACAGAGTCATGTATTAGAGACCCAAACTCCTTATCACCATGACTCTTTTTTGTTAAGCCATACTTGCTTCTCTTGTCATTTACCATAAAAAGTGAGCTAGGGTATACCCAAATGCATCCAAATGAATCAACTGGGCGCCAATACATATTCTTCCCAGCCTACAGTGCGTAACGGTGTCCATACCTCCTTGCCAAGAGAACAATTCCTCTTCTTACCTGCTGGATCACTGGCTTAAGAACCCTAGACGGTTGAAGCCACAGCCATAGCTTTTGACTCCGTGGGTCTCTTGTTTTTCTCCTGGAAAAAATGTATTTCCTTTTTGGGAAATAGGACCTTGAAATCTATAGAACCTAGAGTTGCAGAAACAGAAAGAACAAAAATCCCCAAATAAGTCAGTGAGGTTAAGGGTATGTGGGCCACTCCTGTGTCCACTCTTGGTTCCTATACTGTATATTCTATTTACTGGCAATACAGCACTGCATAAAATTCAAGTTGATTTAAGTTGTTCACTGAATCCTTAAGGATAGCAAAGCACCCTAGCCAAGTATTGCTGCTAACCTAATTCTTTAGCTTTGCCTCCAAAAGGCATTCAGAAAAGTTTTTAATGTTGGCATACTCTAGGCTCTGGAATATATGATATGAGCAGTAAATACCATGATCATCTACCTCCTTTTGTGTATTCTTTGTTATTTTTTGTGGTTCCTGTGGTTTCATATAATGTGATATGTGATCTCGTATTGATGGATCAGACATCCCCTAAGCCCTTAGATGACCGTTCTGGTTGATATCAAAGTCAAACATATATTTAGATCATGTGCCTATCTCTGTCAGAATGAATGTTAGCCTCTTTAAGAGTAGAATGGGTCAGATGAAGTGAATTTAGCAAGCGTGCAGTTGATTTTTTCAAAGGATCACACTGTATTAGGAACTTAGGTTAAGTTCTATTGCTGGCAGTAGTAACAAGAGCTAAAATTACCTTCATAAGTAGAAACCTATGGTATTGGACCTATGCATAACCTCCATAGCTGCATAAATGTGTCAATATATGCAGATAAATGTGCCAATTATATCAGTTTTGGGTGGTGGACTTCAACAGGCCAAATAATATTGTCTACCTGTTTTTAGTGTCCCTTCTGTGAAGATGCTTCCCACTGAACATTACCTTGTAACACAAAGATCCTCTTATCGACTATTTTACTTATGTTACCAGAAGCGTATAAAAACAACAAACACAGAAAGCCATATCTTATGATCTGTCCCTCCATATTCTGTTATTCAAAAGAATAGGCAGTTAAAGGAGTAATGAGAATAATTTCTATTAGATTATTTTCTTCCTAGTGTATTTGATAATTTTTTATACATTTATTAATCTTTTAACAAATGTACAAGCTAAGAGCACACAAAGACCATACTTTTGATATTTCTTTGACATTTACTATTTAGACTTCAACTTTATATGTAGACTTCATCTTTATAATGTCAGGTTATTTTTAACAGATAAAGGCAGTTCTGCTAACTATAAGGAGAAGGCAATGGCAACCCAATCCAGTATTCTTGCCTGGAGAATCCCATGGATGGAGGAGCTTGGTGGGCTAGAGTCCATGGGGTCAAAGAGTCGGACACGACTGAGTGACTTCACTTTTATGTAGACTTCGAGGGTGTTTTTTTTGTTTTTTAACCAGCCTTAAATTAATGAGATTTCATACATTATGAACAGAATCTGAAGATGTTAGGAGACTAATAATTTATAGTTAGCTGCTGCTGCTGCTAAGTCGCTTCAGTCATGTCCAACTCTGTGTGACCCCATAGACGGCAGCCCTCCAGGCTCCCCCGTCCCTGGGATTCTCCAGGCAAGAACACTGGAGTGGGTTGCCATTTCTTTCTCCAATACGTGAAAGTGAAGTCACTCAGTCGTGTCCAACTCTTAGCGACCCCATGGACTGCAGCCTACCAGGCTCCTCCGCCCATGGGATTTTCCAGGCAAGAGTACTGGAGTGGGTTGCCATTGCCTTCTCCTTATAGTTAGCAGAATTGCCTTTATCTGTTAAAAATAACCTGACTTTATAAAGATGAAAAAATAACTTTTGCTGCAGCAAAGGGAAAAAATGTGTTATGAAGATTTAAAAAGTTGACAATATAAAACATTTTTGAAATATACCTCAGTTTTGATTTAAAAATCAGTTGAAAATATGTGATGAACCCTTAAATTTTTTGTAAGTGCTGTCAATATAAACTGTTTTTTTTTTTCCAGGTAGATGTGTTTTTAACAGTTAGTTCTTGCTCTTTTTCAGCATTTAAGTAAAATCTGGAAAGCCTTATACTGTTTAAAAAAGTATAAAATTAAAGCTGCTTCCTCTATTTTTAATCTTTGAAATTACAAGTTGCTCCAACTCATATTAAAATGTTACATGAATCAAAGCTGTGAATATAGCATTTTATCTTTTAAATATTGAATATTAAAAAAAAACCCTGGTATATGACAAATAGAAGACACAAACAAAAGTCACAACTAAAATAGGGATTTTACTTCAGATTTTATTTAATCATCATGAAGTGTTTATAATGTGTGTTGGGGAGGGGAGAGGGACTGTATGAAGCACAGACTAATAAAATACACAGTCTTTGTTCTCCAAAAGATTATAGTAATCTAACATAGAAAGGGTTTTCCTGGTAACTCAGGCGGTAAAGAATCTGACTGCAATGCAGGAGAACCGGGGTCGATCCCTGAATCGCGAAGATCCCCTGGGGAAAGGAATGGCTAGCCACTCCAGTATGCCTGCCTGGGAAATTCCATGGACAGAGGAGCTTGGTGGGCTGCAATCTGTGGTGCTGCAAAGAGTCTGACATTACTGAGTGACTAACACTTTCAAATTTCAACATAGAAAACATTTTATTATTGAACTTCTTTCTTTTTTCTTTTCCCTGTCTCCCTTCATTTATTTTTCCTCTTACTAAAATTTAATATTTACTGATTCACAGACAGTTGGCATAGCTGTGATACTAAGAAATTATTTCAGGTTTGGACAGAGGTCTAGCTTGTCTGGTCAATCGTTCTGATCTTTCCTTAGCCTGAGGACTGAGCCCCCCTTTCATCCTCAGAAGAGAGACATGATACCCTACACTTCTAAAGCAGGCGTGGCAGCTTTTGTGCTGGGGAACAGATACTATGGAAAGACAGATATTTAGAAAATGTCAAGAGGTGAGAATATAGTGATAAAAAACATAAAGAAGATGAAGTAAATGACAGATACCCATGTTCATGAATTAGAAAGTTCATTATTTTTAAGGGGTCAGTTGTTTCCAAATTAGTCTTAGATTTTACACCATCTTATTCAAATTATCAGCAGGATTTTTAATAGAAAATGAAAGACTGATTCTATAATGTATACAGAAGTTAAAAAAAATAATAATTCAAATAGCCAAAACAAAAAATCTAAAAGCAAAAATGTAAGGTTAAGAGTTAATTATATTGAAATCCAATATAAACCAACAGTGATTAAGATTGTGAGCTAGAAGTAGACAAATACAAAATGAAAAAATAGAGTTCAATTGATCACATACATGGTCAATTAATTTTCAGCAAAGTACCTGCAGTTTGACAGGTCCCCAAGATTATATTCAGAATTAATAATTTGTTAGAAGAACTCATAGAGCTCAGTGAAGTTGTTAAATTCACAGTTATGCTTTATTACAATGGAAATATACACATTAAAATCTCAGTGGGTAAAGATACAGATGGCAGGTTCCAGAAGAGTTCTAGGTGCAAGCTTCCCATTGTTTTCTTTCAATGGAGTCATTTACACAGTGTTTGTTTCTCCCAGAATGGAGTACTGTCAAATACAGAAGCTTATTTAATCCATGATGTCCTAGAATTGTATCCGGCACAAGTGAAATATGTATGACAGACCACCTCTGTGACTGCCCTTAGTCTTCAGTACCTCTAGAGGTCCAGATGATGCTACATGGTCCAAAGTTATCATTATAAAATGCATTGCTGGTGTAGACTGTCAGGCATAACCCAAGGTTCCCAGGTAAACAAAGCCACTTTTATCAGCTAGGACATTCCATGAGATCACCTTCGAGGAGTTCGATAAGGCCAAACTTTTTTTGTTTTGTTTTTTGAACATGACTAATTTTTTACTGCGCAATTCCATGGTAATTAAATTGAGAAAATAAAGTCTTTTATAATAAATAGCTCTTGGATATATGTCCTTGTGGAAGAAATGAAGCTTGAGCTCTATCTCACACTGTACACAGAATATAATCCCAAATCTATCAGAAGCATAATATAAAATTAAAATTATAAAATTCCTAAGAGTATATATGGCAAAATTTTATGACTTTGAGTTAGGGAAATAATTTTTAGCAAACAAAAATAATAATTATATAAGAAACATGATTGAGAACTTATTTCATTAAAAAATATCTTCAAATGCAATTGTAAAAAATAAAAAGAAAATCACTGATAGAAAATACTTGCATTATGTGTAGCTTACAGATTCCTTGTATCCAGAATACAGAAAATTTATAGCTCAGTGATCCTGAAAAGATAAAACACCAATCAAAACAAAAAATATTTGAGCATGTATTTTAAAAAGATTGCATAAATGAATAATAAAACAATTAGTCATTGGGAAAATGCAAATTCAAACCACATTGAAAAGATCAACAGTACCAAGTGTTAGCAAGAACATAGAGGGGCTGAATTTTCTAATATGTTATTTTTGTTGTTTAGTTACTAAGTTATGTCTAAGTATTTGTGATCCCATGAACTGCAGCATGCAAAGCTTCCCTGTCCTTCACTATCTCTCAGAGTTTCCTCAAACTCATCCATTAAGTCAGTGATATTATCAATCATCTCATCCTGTGTTGCCCCCTTCCCCTCCTGCCCTCAATCTTTCCCAGCGTCAGGGTCTTTCCAGTGAGTCACTTCTTTGCCTCAGGTGGCCAAAGTATTGGAGCTTCAGCTTCAGTATCAGGCCTTCTCATTAATATTCAGGGTTGATTTCCTTTAGAATTGATTTGATCTGCTTGCTGTCCAGGGGACTCTCAAGAATCTTCTCCAGCACCACAATTCAAAAAGCATCAATTCAAAGGAGTGCAAAATCATACTGCCTCTTGGAGAAAAAGTTTGTTTCTTTGAGAATCAAATATACATTGATCATAATACCCAGCAGTTCTTACCTAGAAGAAACAAAGACATATATTCACAAAAATATTTTTTATGAAATACATACAAACACTTTATTTGTAACAACTTACCATTGGAAACAAACTGCATTTCGGTCATTAGATGAGTGTATACACAAACTGAGGCATGTTCACACAGTGGAATATCACACCTCAATAAAAATAAGATATCACAATTTGCAATGACATGATTGCATCTCTAAAACATTTTATTGAATGAAAATAGTGTGGTGAGGGAAAGACTGGATCAAAAGATAGCATACTGTGTGACTTTTTTATATGAATTTCTAGAACAGAAGATAGTAGTGACATAAAACAGTTGGTGATTATCTAATTTCATGGAGGGTGCATAGCAAAGAAGAATGAGAGAACATTGATGTTTGTTGGATTATTCAATAAATGTCATCCTGTCTGATGGTATTATATATATATATATATATATGTATGTACATATATATATGTATATATTAACCACTCTTACTTTTCTGTCTAATTGCCCTACCAATTATTGGAAGCGGATTTTGAAGTATCTACCAATAAATGTAGATTTACCTATTCCTTCTTTCACATCTTTACATTTTGGTTTTATTATTTTGAAACTGGTGTATACATATATAGGAGTGCTGTATCTTCTTGATATATTAATTATTCTATCATTACCCAGTGTCCATTTTGTCCCTGGTAATTTTATATGCTTGAAATCCACTTACATAATATTACTATAGACTTCTAAATTATTACTTGAACTATATATCTTTTTTAAAAATTTGTGTTCTTTCAAATGTTTATGTCTTCACTGAAGTAGTTTCTACAGACAGCATAGAGCTGGGTAATCTTTTTGATCCAGTCTATGAATCTCTAACTTGTTCTTGGTGTTTTTAGATAATTTACAAATAATTATCGGTATGTCAAATTTATTATGTGTTTTACTTTGCCCTCTACTTCTCATTGAACTGATTCTTTTACTGTCCTTCTTGTGATTTACTTGAATATTTTTAGCATTCTATTGTAATTGATGAATCTGTTGCTTTTCATAGATTTCATGATTGCTCTCGATATTCTTAGTATTACAGCCTAACATATATGGCTGTATCAGCACTTTCAGTGAGGTGTAGCCACCTTGCTTTTGTTCAGGTCACCTACCTCTCCCTAATTTTACAACCTAATTATATAAGTACCATTGTCTATTTCTTCACTTTTTGTATTGGATCAAATGAAAAAGGGGAGAAAATAAAAGAATAATGCAGTATACTAAGTGTATTTCTTTGATTGGAACTGTGTTGTCTTATTTCTGTGCACTTGAGAGCTTTATGCACTGTAGCTTTACCATTTAGAGAGGATTAAAAATCCATACCTTGTCATATCAGTTAGAAGCTCATGTATTAGGTGTTATCTTTGATTATATGGAAAATACTTTCTGTAATTTGCAACATTATTTGTTCCAGGAATATTATATATAATTGAATGAACAACTTATCTCTACTTGATCTATCTAAACCTGCTTATGCTATAATGGGTGAGTATGAAGTAATAAATTTTCAGGTTTTCAAAAGAAAATATATAACTTTTGAGTGCAAGGTAAACAGCACTCTTCCATTAATGAAGTTTTAGACATTATTTCAGTTCAGTTCAGTCACTCAGTCGTGTCCGACTCTTTGTGACCCCATGAACCACAGCATGCCAGGCCTCCCTGTCCATTACCAACTCTCAGATTACTCAAACTCATGTCCATTGAGTCAGTGATGCCATTCAACCATTTTGTCCTCTGTCATCCCCTTCTTCCCCTGTCCTCAATCTTTCCCAGTATCAGGGTCTTTTCCAGTGAATCAGCTCTTTGCATCAGATGGCCAAAGTATTGTAGTTTCAGCTTCAACATCAGTCCTTCCAATGAACACACAGGACTGATCTCCTTTAGGATGGACTGGTTGAATCTCCTTGCAGTCCAAGGGACTCTCAAGAATCTTTTCGAATACCACAGTTCAAAAGCATCAATTCTTCAGCATTCAGCTGTCTTTATAATCCAACTGTTACATCCATACATGATTACTGGAAAAACTATAGCTTTGAATAGATGGACCTTTGTTGACAAAGTAATGTCTCTGCTTTTTAATATGCTGTCTAGGTTGGTCTTAAAGCTCATTTGAAAAGACCCTGATGCTGGGAAAGACTGAGAGCAGGAGGAGAAGTGTATGACAGAGGATGAGATGGTTGGATGGCATCACCGACTCGATGGACATGGGTTTGGAAGACTCTGGCCACTGGTGATGGACAGGGAGGCCTGGCATGCTGTGGTTCATGGAGTTGCAAAAAGTCAGACACGACTGACTGACTGAACTGAACTGAACTGAACTAGATTGGTCAAAACTTTCCTTCCAAGGAGTAAGCATCTTTTAATTTCATGGCTGCAATCACCATCTGCAGTTGTTTTGGAGCCCCCCAAAATAAATTATCTCACTGTTTCCACTGTTTCCCCATCTATTTGCCATGAAGTGATGGGACTGGATGCCATTTTCTTAGTTTTCTGAATGCTGAGCTTTAAGCCAACTTTTTCACTCTCCTCTTTCACTTTCATCAAGAGGCTCTTTAGTTCTTCACTTTCTGCCATGAGTGGTGTCATCTGCATATCTGAGGTTATTGATATTTCTCCTGGCAATCTTGATTCCAGCTTGAGCTTCTTCCACCCCAGCGTTTCTCAGGATGTACTCTGCATATAAGTTAAATAAGCAGGGTGACAATATACAGCCTTGACGTACTCCTTTTCCTATTTGGAACCAGTCTGTTGGTCTGTGTCCAGTTCTGACTGTTGCTTCCTGACCTGCATACACGTTTCTCAAGAGGCAGGTCAGGTGGTCTGGTATTCCCATCTCTCTCAGAATTTTCCACAGTTTATTGTGATCCACACAGTCAAAGGCTTTGGCATAGTCAATAAAGGAGAAATAGATCTTTTTCTGGAACTCTCTTGCTTTTTCAGTGATCCAGAGGATGTTGGCAATTTGATCTGTAGTTCCTCTGTCTTTTCTAAAACAAGCTTGTACATCTGGAAGTTCATGGTTCATGTATTGCTGAAACCTGGCTTGGAGAATTTTGAGCATTACTTTGCTAGTGTTTGAGATGAGTGCCATTGTGCGGCAGTTTAAGCATTCTTTGGCATTGCCTAGCAAACACCCTCTTCCAACAACACAAGAGATGACTCTACACATGGACATCACCAGATGGCCAACACTGAAATCAGATTGATTATATTCTTTGCAGCCAAAATGGAGAAGCCCTATACAGTCAACAAAAACAAGACCAGGAGCTGACTGTGGCTCAGATCATGAACTCCGTATTGCCAAATTCAGACTGAAATTGAAGAAAGTGGGGAAAACTACTTGACCATTCAGGTATGACCTAAATCAAATCCCTTATGATTATACATTTGAAGTGAGAAATAGGTTTCAGGGACTAGATCTGATAGATAGAGTGCCTGATGAACTATGGACGGAGGTTCATGACATTGTACAAGAGACAGGGATCAAGACCATGCCCATGGAAAAGAAATGAAAAAAAGCAAAATGGCTGTCTGAGGAGGCCTTACAAATAGCTGAGAAAAGAAGAGAAGTGACAAGCAAAGGAGAAAAGGAAAGATATACCCATTTGAATGCTGAGTTCCAAAGAATAGCAAGGAGAGATAAGAAAGCCTTCCTCAGTGATCAATGCAAAGAAATAGAGGAAAACAACAGAATAGGAAAGACTAGAGATCTCTTCAAGAAAATCAGAGATACTAAGGGAACATTTCATGCACAATGAACTCAATAATGGAGAAATGGTATGGACCTAACAGAAGCAGAAGATATTAAGAAGAGGTGGCAAGAATACACAGAAGAACTGTACAAAAAAGATCTTCACGACCCAGATAATCACAATGGTGTGATCACTCACCTAGAGCCAGACATCCTGGAATGTAAAGTCAAGTGGACCATAGGAAGCATCACTGAACAAAGCTAGTGGAGGTGATGGAATTCCAGTTGAGCTATTTCAAATACTAAAAGATGATGTTGTGAAAGTGCTTCACTCAATATGCCAGCAAATTTGGAAAACTCAGCAGTGGCCACAGGACTGGAAAAGGTCAGTTTTCATTTCCAGTCCCAAAGACATTATTTAGTAGCCATGAAATAAATATTACTCTATTGCATTTGTATTATATATTCCCACCGCAACCCTCATTTTATGGTTTTGCCTTGTGATTTATCACCAGGATTATTATAAAGATTATAGAAATATATGATTACAGAAGAATATACAGTGATTTAATTGCATAGATGTAAATGAACTAAGTATATATAGCAAGTGAATATGAGGCATGGGACTCAGTTCACAGACTTTAATAATAATCCTTCCCTTGACTCTTCACTATTCTCTCTACTGGTTGCTGGTTTTTAATCCTCTGTGTCCTAACAATTCCTGATGCCTATGAATTGTGTTTGGTACATAAAGTTGAAATACTTGTAGAGCTGAGAATGTAGAACAAGAGCTAGATTGGGGTGTTTTAAAAGAGATCTCAGAGGAATAGCTGTCTTTAACAACTAGCAACAGGAATAGAGCCTTATGTGTGTGTATGTGTGTGTGTGTGTATGTTAGTCATTCAGTCATGTCCAACATTTTGCGACCCAATAGATTGTAGCCTGCCCAGCCACTCTGTCCATGGACTTCTTCAGGCAAGAATACTGGAGTGAGTAGCCATTTCCTTCACCAGGGGATCTTTCCAACCCAGGGATTGAACCTGGGTCTCCTGCATTGCAGGCAGATTCTTTTACTGTCTGAGCCAAGGAAGCCTATAGAGCTTTATAGGTGAAGATATAAGTGGGATCAATGAAAAAGAATTTCTCAAGGATCAACTGGAATAGCAAGAGCAGAGCAGAGACATTAGTAAAGGACTTACCAGAGAAATGATGTTTTATCTGTCTCTTAAGAGATGAATTTGTTTATTAGACAAATTAGAGTGGAGTTTGGGCACAGAATAGAGGAAGGAAACTATACACACAAGTAAATGTCCAAGTAGAAAGATATGAAACCAAATGCTATGTATAATAAATGATACTTCCAATTCATATTGCAATGAAGGTGGCAGCATTGAAAAGAGATCGGGGTGTCTTCAAATCATACACAGTCAAAGAGACCCCTGATTGCTCGTATACCATATGTCTAAATTTCATAAGTTATGAATTAAGCTGTTAAGTACATAGCATACATATTTTCACAGTGGTCTGACAACCCAGTGGCTAATTTAGCAATCTCAGACTTCCTGAATTTCTTCACTAAAATTATCTAGTAAGAAGAGAGGTTTTCCTTTCTTCTTTTGTCAAACCTAGGTCCACCCTGTAAAAGGCCTATTGCCCATGCTTTCAGATCCCGTGACTCAATGACTTCTAGCACATGTCTCAAAAGGAAAAAGCACTTCACAGTCATTCATATACAATGTATTTCCCTGACCATACAGATTACCTGTTGGGGAATGATGTGCCCAGAGGACAGCTGGAACACTACCCTCCAAAGCATGGGTTCCAGGGCCTTATATCTCATTATAATAGCTTGGTCATTTTCTTACTGACTAAAGAGATACTGAAGCCTTTTAATGAGTGATTGATTTGTATACATTTTTAATTTTCATATAGCTGTAAATTAGTGTTTACCATAAATGGGAATAATTTTCCGTACAAGGAAAAGCAATGCTTGATATTGTTATTCCTCTTCAAAAGGCTTCGTTTACTGAGGTATCGCATGCTAAGTAGAGTTAGAATTAACAACCTACTAAACTAAGTGCTCACAAACATCTGTCATGTGAAATGTTCTGTATATTTCAATCATGCCAAATAACTCTATGAAACTGGGGATTTAACTCTGCTAATGAGACATCCCAAGCTATGGAAGGAAAAAAAATTGCCTCAAAGATATTTGCCTACTTTTAGACTAAGCTTCACACCACCACTGCTTCTAGAACACTTTGTATGTTCAGTCACTCAGTCATGCTCAACTCTTTGCAGCCCCTTGGACTGTATCCTGCCAGGCTTCTCTGTTCAGACAAGAATACTAGAGTAGGTTGCCATTTCCTTCTCCAGGAACAAGGACAGAACCCGAGTGTCTTTCATTTCCTGCCTTGGCAGATGAATTCTTTACTACTAGCTCCACCTTACCTTTAGGTAGACAAAACAAAACAAAACAAAACAAAAAAAGAATGGACAGATGTAGACCTGAAAGTGAAATCTAGGTAGCCTGGCTTTCAGATAGCATGGTCGAGTTGCTCCTCTTTCATTAATTAAGTATGTAGACTGAAACTTCAGCAATTTTTTTTTCTGAAACTTTTTCACCCATGCTATGACTCCTACACTAAATAAACATGGCAAAGATGACAAATGATGGAATAATTTATATCTTAAAAAAGAAAATGTCAAAGGCAGCAACTTTGTCGTGTCTTAATACCGCTGTATCTAGTGTATATGCTAGGAAAGATTGAAGGCAGGCGGAGAAGAGGACAAGAGAGGGTGAGATGGTTGAATGGCATCACCGACTCAATGGACATGAATCTGAGCAAGCTCTGGGAGCTGGTGATGTATAAGGAAGCCTGACGTGCTGCAGTCCAGGGGTTCACAGAGTCAGACATGACTGAGCAACTGAACTGAACTGAGCTAACTTAGGGATGATTGGGGGATTCACTTAATGAGTTAGATTATAAAGACATTAAAATTCCAATTTTTTATCAACATTAAGCATCCATTAGGATTTTTTTTTTAACCATGAAACAATCTTTGTCACAAGACTAGGTGGGTCACTGTCATCAGCGCTCACTTTGTTTAGTCTACTGGTTTTTCTGTCACTCCATCATTCCTGGTAGTGTAGTTGCTGAATTAGTCGTGTCTCTAAGGTGGCTCAGTGGCAGAGAAGCTGCCTGCCAGTGCAGGAGATGTGGGTTCGATCCCTGGGTCAGGAAGATCTTCTGGGAAAGGAAGTGCCAACCCACTCTAGTATTATTGCTTAGAAAATTCCATGGGCAGGGAAGCCAGGAGGGATACAGTCCATGGGGTCACAAAGAGTCAGACATGACTTAGTGACTCAACAACAACCAAGGTAGAATAAGTTAGACAAGTGACTGTACTCAAGTTCCAGAATCCTTATATGTACAGTGAGAGTTCTGGTGCTGCAGCAGAACTTGAATCTTCCACCTTATGCGAATGAGGATTAAAATAAGTTCTTTGGGGTATGTGTGGGATCTTCTCACTTAGGTTGGAAGTCCTAACTGGCCTAGTCAAAAGTGGACTCCCTTGTTTCATTGTTTCGAAGACAGTGGTAATTAAATTGAGGACTGTCACTGATACTTTGTAAATGGGATGAAAGCCATGAACTCCCAATTTAGAAAAGCATATATATATATATTTTTCTAAGCAATAATGCTAAGCTATATATATATATATTCCAGTACTCTTGCCTGGAGAATCCCATGGATCGATGAGCCTGGTAGGCTGCAGTCCATGGGGTCACTGAGGGTCGGACACGACTGAGCGACTTCACCTTCACTTTTCACTTTCATGCGTTGGAGAAGGAAATGGCAACCCACTCCAGTGTTCTTGCCTGGAGAATCCCGTGGAGGAGGGAGCCTGGTGGGCTGCCGTCTATGGGGTTGCGCAGAGTTGGACACAACTGACACGATTTAGCAGCAGCAGCATGTATATATATATATATATATATATATATACACTCAAAATCATGTATGCAGTTTCAGGGAGATCCTGCCCCTCTTGGAGATTATTCATACGATCTCTTAAGCTCTTCAGGTCTCTTTCCTTCATCATTCATGTTATTCAAAGCTCTCTAATACAGGACGATGTAAATATAGCTGGTAATTTGTCAATATTTATTGGGTAAACACTAGTTTTCTTTAGAGAAGCAGATGAAGTCTTTTGCTAAACTTTTTTAAAAAAATTAAATTACTTCTTACAAGGAACTGAGTCTCCATTATAAATTTTAAATCTATTTAAGTATTGAATTTAATTAACATTTGCTGTGTTTCTAGCAAACATCTTCTTTATATGCAATTAAACAGGTAATGAGCAACTAAACTGAACTGAACTGAAATGGGTAATAACTTAGTGTTTAAGAACGTAGACTGTTGAGTCAGAATGGATTAGATTTGAATTGGTGAAACTCTCTGTGCTTCAGTTTAATAAAGTTCAGATTATAATATCTGGTTCATAAGGTTGTTATGTCAATCAAAAAGTTAATGCAATAAAACAATAACTGAATATCTGACATAATAAGTGTAAATAATATTTAGTTATAATTTTTATAAGAAGAAAATGTAATATACAAAAATTACTCTTTGCAGGTATATGCTTAATAAAAAGTAACCATCAAGAAAGGTTACATTTAATATTAGATACTGAAATTTACTTTTGTAGCTGAAAAGTAAACTGTGGTAAAGGGGTTATTTTGTAGAAATATGAAGTGCTCCTTTTTTTAGTTCTCTTCTTTCTATGAGTCAGAGTAAGAAGAGTGGAAGAGAGATCCAGCTGCAGTTTGATTTACATAGATTAATTGGGGCTAAGGAACAATTACCTATTTAAAAGTTTAGCCCTTAGAGAGAAGTCCAATATCCATGAAACTCCTGATAAGACCACACAGCTTCTTTACCTTTGAGATCCAGTTTCTACTTAAGCATTCATAGAGGTAAAATGAACGGGGAAAGCAGATAAGACTTGCTAGTGAAGACTTGCAGATAATGTAATAGAATATGAGTGTTTGTAGAACAGAGATCATTTTGGCACTTACTTTGTTATTTCTTGTCCAAAGAAGCTATTCTTAATATTTTTATTTTATAGTGGGAAATTATGTTTTGAGAGAACATATTCACTACTTATTCAAATAGCTAAGTATCATTCCTTTTTTCAATACTATTGCACTAAATGTGCAAATATATATCATTCAACCCACTCTTTGTGAACAGCTTGAAAATGCAGATAATGGAGCTAATTCAACTCCCAGATTTTTATTTTGTAATCTAGCTAGGCATCCAGGAGGCAAAGCGTATTACATTTTTCTACTTCATTATCATTGCAGTTCCTCAAGGGATGTGCTGACTTGTCTCTGTTTTGCAGAATGTCCTAGGGGATTGAGGCTACAAATCTCATGCTCTACAGAAAAGTGATAACTTTCATAGCCAACATAGTCCAGGTGGATTTATTACATGGAAGTTTGACTTTGTATTTGTTTCTTCTGCTTCTGTAAATTATAGTGTCTGTGGAATAGATTATCAAAGAGGAGGAATCATTCTCCTTGTATTTCTACTTAGCCTGAAGATAAAAGTTTAACAGATTCTATTTCATGTATAACTGTAGTTTAGAAGACTATTTCCTCATAAACACTGGCTACATTCAATGTCCATTTTTTAAATGTCCTTGAAGCAATGGTATTTGATCCCCTAGATTCTAACCTTCACATCTTTTCTCTCACTTTTTTTTTTCACATTTAAAATACTTTTCCACTTTCTACATTTATAAAAATGCTGTTTGTGATTTAAAGATTGTTAAAGCTTCATCTCCTCCATGAAGTTTTCTCTGACCACTCAATATGAAATAATCTTTTATCCTTCTCTGTAACATTTGTTGTCTGTGACATTCATTTAAAATGTACAACTTTTTGCCTCTGTAAATTTCCATTTGGCTACTGTATGAGCAGTTTAATCCATTGCATTCTCCAAAAGGAACTTGTAAACTGCTTTTTAACACAAAATTGTGTTTTACACATAAGGAGTAGCCCTCCCTTTTCTAATTCCAAAGACAGCCAGAGGACTTTTGTGTTTTCCTTGGTGAAACTCCTGTTAAGTCTTCAAATTCCAATGATAGGCTAAAGCAGAGATTAGCAAATTATGACCTTGGGCCAAACCCATTGGCTGCTTATTTTTATAAATGAAGTCTTATTGAAACACAACCATATCTACTCATTTATATACTGGCTATACTGTTTTCTTGCTGGCTGAGTTGAGTAGTTGCAACATGTGGAGCACAGAGCCAAACATATGTACTATTTATCCCTTTACAGAAAGAAAAACAAATAGCCAATTCATAGAACATACCCCAACTTGGCATGGCCCTTTTTCTCCATGCTGATCCTGTATCATTGGTAAGGCTAATAGACTCCCATCATTATGTCCAATATAACCCTTCCCACTCAATCTCTCCCCTTCTTGAGTAAAAGACCTGTCTTACTGGACCTTCTCAATTCTCTGGACCCTATAATTGCACTCAAGAAAAAGGCTCATCCTAGACATTGCTCTACCCTCTGTTTAGAAGGCATTAAAGCCCAGTCCTCATAGCCACTTTTCCATATGCCCATCTTTTATGCCTCTACCCCTGTCTCCTGATGCTCTAGAAACTCAGGAAGGAGAAGGAAAGCAGGAGAGTCCTGGCTCAGCTGAACAGGGACCATGCCAAGTGAGATGAGAAGATCAGATTTTTTCATAAGGTTTTTCCTTTAGTAAGAAACATAACCTGAGTAAAAGTTACAGAGAAAAGTATAGACAAGTTTTCAATAAGGGGTTATGAAGCTGAAAGAAATTTTTCTAAATCATTATATAAAAAAAATATTACAATTCAATCAACTACCAGCTGGAAGTCTGAATTATCTTTTGGTTCTCTCTATAGAAAATCGCATTTCAGAATTTTGTTATAGAAGAGGTGGGCTACTAGTATACGACTAAAAATGTAAATCAAACAGAGGTATAGAGGTGAGACAATTAAGTAAATGCTTTGGGTACATTATTTGGTGGGGGGCTGGATTTTGTAATTATTTGCTATTTGCCAGATCTTTATACTTAATGATATGCTGTTATTTCTCTCATATTTTTTAGTAAGTATTCACTCTTATGTCCAAATTTAAATCATATTACTGTCTTTTTTTCTCCTTTACAGGTGCTTCTCAAAATGTAGAGCCACTTGTGTTCATTCATTGCTTGGAGACTCCATTTGTATGTTCCAGAGGCACCCACATTCAGCATGAGCATAGAGGCTCCCCACAGCCTGAGATCATTGTTTTTCTTCCTGTGCTTGCAATATTTGAACGATAGTGAGGCAACAGTTAGAACTGGACATGGAACAACAGACTGGTTCCAAATAGGAAAAGGAGTACATCAAGGCTGTATATTGTCACCCTGCTTATTTAACTTCTATGCAGAGTACATCATGAGAAATGCTGGACTGGAAGAAACACAAGCTGGAATCAAGATTGCTGTGAGAAATATCAATAAACTCAGATATGCAGATGACACCACCCTTATGGCAGAAAGTGAAGAGGAACTAAAGAACCTCTTGATGAAAGTGAAAGAGGAGAGTGAAAAATTTGGCTTAAAGCTCAACATTCAGAAAACGAAGATCATGGCAACTGGTCCCATGACTTCATGGGAAATAGATGGGGAAACAGTGGAAACAGTGTCAGACTTTATTTTTGGGGGCTCCAAAATCACTGCAGATGGTGACCGCAGCCATGAAATTAAAAGACGCTTACTCCTTGGAAGAAAAGTTATGACCAACCTAGATAGCATATTCAGAAGCAGAGACATTACTTTGCAGACTAAGGTCCGTTTGGTCAAGGCTATGGTTTTTCCTGTGGTCATGTATGGATGTGAGAGTTGGACTGTGAAGAAGGCTGAGCACCGAAGAATTGATGCGTTTGAACTGTGGTGTTGGTGAAGACTCTTGAGAGTCCCTTCAACTGCAAAGAGATCCAACCAGTCCATTCTGAAGGAGATCAGCCCTGGGATTTCTTTGGAAGGACTGATGTTGAAGCTGAAACTCCAGTACTTTGGCCACCTCATGCAAAGAGTTGACTCATTGGAAAAGACTCTGATGCTGGGAGGGATTGGGGGCAGGAGGAGAAGGGGACGACAGAGGATGAGATGGCTGGATGGCATCACTGACTCGATGGACATGAGTCTGAGTGAACTCCGGGAGTTGGTGATGGACAGGGAGGCATGGTGTGCTGCGATTCATGGGGTGGCAAAGAGTTGGACACGACTGAGTGACTGAACTGAACTGAACTGAACATCTGTTCATTGACCCTAAACACCAGAGCAGAATCTCTTTCTCTGTGAAACCTTCCCTCTCCTAGGCTGAGTTAGCTCCTCTCTTCTGAGCTCTCACAACTGCTTATACTGTCCTCTAACAAAAACTCCTTACCATGTACTTTCATTTTCTATTTATCTGTCCTCTTTCTCCTCAAGCTTTTAAGTCCTCTAGAATGGAGACTCATTATAAGTTCATCTTTTAGCATAAAGCCTGACATATTTGGCACAATAAATAATACTAAATTCACTTATAAAGCTTTTTTAACAAAACCACAAAAAGTTAACCTTTATATCATAGATTGATTAAATGAGTCAATACATAAATATTGGATCATCGTTTAGGTGTCAATCTCTAATCCATGAAATGGATTGCACAGCAATGAATAAGATGCAAAGTCTGCTTAAATTACAGGAGAAAGAATAACAGATCAACTTCTCTCTTCCTAATAGTAATTAACTTTTCCTAAGCACTCATTCTGCTTTGGACACTCAGATAATATTTCACATATGTTATCCTCATAGTGCAAGTAAATATTTCTTCTGTTATTAACACACTTTACTGATGAGAAAGACAAGTCAATATGAAAGAAACCTGTTCAAAATTACCAAGCCAGTAAGTGGCAATTCTGAGCTTAAGCCTGGTGATTTGGCTCCAAAATCTGCATGTTTTAACCATAAAACTATTGATTAAACCATTTGTGAGCAACTTCTGTGTTCATTCTGTGTGGCAGTATTTTGGCTACTGAGAATACATAAATCCATAGGACAGTAGAATAAGACAAAATGGAATTTGAAAAACTAAAGATAGAAGTGGACTTCTATCTAAAATAAATTTATAATTTTAAATACAGTTTTTCATGTAATGAAATACTTAAATCATAAATTATAAGAGTAACATGCATTATGCAAATTAAAATCATAAGAAAAAATAGGTGAACATTCCCATTATATACAGATAATGTTTTCACATTCCCATTTCCTTCAGGTCCAGGATTATCCAATATAACTTTTTCTTCAATAAATTTAAATAATCACATGTCACTCATTGGTGGTTACATTGGATAGCACCTCAAATTCATATATATTTTTTCTTCTGATTTTTTAATTGTGTACTTAAAATTTCACCCAGGCAATGTGATATTCTTAGCTAGACTCTCAGTTTTGGACATTCAGGTTATTCCCAAATTTCTGTTCTCAGAGCAAATTCTAAAATGAATTTTCTGTGTATATCTTTTTCTGCTTTTGTAAACAAATATGTGCATCTTGCCTATCCTATGAAACTAGTGTTCATGTATACAATTACCTGATATTAACACCACTGTTTCTAAAACGTTGAAAATTTTTATGAATTACTTCTATGAGTGTAAAATTGAGGGCTTCCCTCATAGCTCAGTCAGTAAAGAATCTGCCTGCAATACAGGACACCCAGGTTTGATCCCTGGGTCGGGAATATCCCCTGGAGAAGGAAATGACAACCCACTCTTGTATTCTTGCCTGGAGAATCCCATGGACAGAGGAACCTGGCAGGTAAAACTGAGTTACAATTTCTATCAGATGCCATAATACCATAATGTTGGGCTTCCCTGCTGGCTCAGACAGTGAAGAGTCTGCCTGAAATACAGGAGACTTGGGCTCGATCCTTGGGTCAAGAAGATCCTTTGGGGAAGGGAATAGCTACCTACTCCAGTATTCTTGCCTGGAGAATTCCATGGACAGAGGAGTCTGACAGTTACCTGCCATGGGGTCACAAAGAGTCACAAAGAGTCAGACATGACTGGGGAACTAACACTTTCTCTTTACAGTTTACCCTGCTAAAGATATCTCACAGTCTTTTTGTTAATATTGTTTTCTGTCCTTTTAACCTTGTTTGAATGTATTGATCATTGTGCCTCCTCTTTGCTACCATTTTTGTAAAATATATAATTATAACTGTCAGACTGAGTAATGTCTTTCTTAGAGTTACATGTTTTATTTTTATTAAAACCATCTATGCTAAAGTAATTATATTCCAATTTTTAAAAGTCTGCTAACAATCAGCCTATTTTAATAAACACTTTCCCATTTGAAAAATGCTTGAACTCAAAAGAGGCTGGCTATCTTAATAAGTTGATCTTTAGATGTTTTCAACAATCAGAGCAGATTTGTGAATCTTTTACCTAAAAGAGGATCTAGTTTTGATCCCCATAATAACAGTTTCCTAGCAATATACTTCAAGGTTACTTTTGGAGCATCTTGGCAAACTTAATCATACTTTTTACTTTTTAGTCTTGCATTTCCTTTTAATTTGCTGGGAGGTTGTTCTCAACTGATGATACTAGAAATGACACATTTTATTTCCTTTTACTAGTTACCAAAATGGGTTAGCACAGCATGGCCAGAAGTTGGATTGTTTCTGTAGCACTTTTCCTAACCTAGGCTAATATGTACCTTACATTTATCTTTTTAATATCTTGAAGTTTGTCTGTGAATTCTTCCCTGACCCTATATTTATATATATGATATATAGATGTATGTATCTTTTTCCTCATTCTGCCCTAGCATATATCCTTCTTGATTATGGCATAAGTTTTTATTATATTACTTTCATGACATTCAGTCTGTTCTTTCTTTCTTTAACTCATGCACACTTTTGCCAAACTAAAACTTAGGTCTATCATGTTATTTCCTGCCTAAAAATTCTTATAAAGCTCTTATTTTCCTTTTGGATACAGTTAAAATATTGGACATTGCATAGGATGGTAGAACAAATCATAGAGATCCAATTCTGGATTTGCCACTTAATGATATTTGATTTCAGATAAATAACTTTTGTAGATAATTCCATTGTAGGTATAATTGCCTATCTCTGTGAAAGTATCAGAAAAGATAAATGAGATGATTCCTGGGATACCATAATAAGGCCAAGTAAATGTCTTCTCTACTGCATTCCAATGATATCATTTTTATTAAAAAGTATTTCCAATATTTTTTCAGTATTGTTAAATTTTACTATGCCTTTCCCAGATTCATAGCATACAGTGTTCAGCTTATTTGATAAATACATATAAAGAAGGAGAATATTATATTTCTGAACTTACAGGACTGGTATCTCTAGTTATGAAAAAGACAAGGTTGTTTGAGGTTCATAGAGCAAAGGAGAGAGTTGCTAGGCATAAGACAGGTCAGGAGGCTGAGACCACATGGCAAAAGTTATTGCTGAGAGAACTCATTCTTAAGCAAAACGAATGGATATTAAGAATCTTTGATCGAGGTAAAAACGGAATGAATTGGGTGATTTAAGCAATATGACTCTCTCGGAGAATGTGAACTGAAAGGACTGGAGGCTGAGAAGAGGGCTATACCCTTAAAGAAGCTACTGGAGATAGTGTAGAAGTGGGCAATGGTAGAAACAAAAGTGAAGAGTGAAGAAAAATCTGGCAAGTAGTCGTTGGCTTGGTTATGATTGGATGGAGCGTGTGGCTGACTAAGGCCACAGCCATAGAGATGGCTATCAGCTTTAGCAGCCACACCACCAATGGATGACTCTTCTTTTACTTTTCTATAGCATTTCTTTATCTCTTTATGGATGTTCTATTCCCCTACGATGGACTGCATAGTTCTTAGTCACATAAAACCTGACATAAATTTATTTGTTTTCCCAAAGTCTCTTTTTATAACAGAGTTGCCAGTAAATGTTTGATTGACAAGTACATGCTTGAAAAAAGAAAACTTTGTCTGGATTCAAGTAAAATCTTCTGGATATCAGGTGATCTCTGAGATAGATAATCATCAGTCTCACTGAATAATACCAAATTATTCTCACTGAATAATAATTCACACCTATGATGAATAGTTATTTAATATACTTCCAACTAAATGTTTACACATTTCTATTTTAGTTTGTTTTAACTTCTTTACAAAGAATGTTAGCTTTATATGGACACTGGCAAGATCAGGAGGGATAGTTCAGTCAACGTGCACACAGAGGTTTGACCTTTCCTGGCAAAAGAAGAGAAAAGTGATCATCACTTAGATCTTCAGTTCCACGTATTACTGGCGTCTTTTGTGGGCCAGGAACTATGTAAGTGCTGATATAAAGATGAAGACAATAT